>NC_081414.1:639957407-640557407 GCF_030272615.1 Cryptomeria japonica
TCAACAATACACACATCTTTGAAGGACTTTAAAAAACTATTTACAAATGTGCATAACTAAACAAGTGCCACATAGTGGTGAGTACTTGCCTTGTTAATTTGTAGTTGAAATAATAATTTATTAATTATCACTAATATATTGTTTAATTTAATTTAATTTATTTTATATTGTTTGTTGTCTTAAACGTATAATTATAAAATATTTCACAAATAACATATTAATAACTATATTTTAATTATGGCATGTTAAGGTTTTATTGATCAAGAAAATATGTAATTACATCTTAGCCATATTAACTTTAATCATAATATTACTTTAATCATAATATTAACCATAAACTTAATACTAATTAAACCTTAACCCTATAACCCCAATTTAAATCTTAGGAACACCAACTCCAATCCTAATTGAACCCTATTATTAACTCTAACTCTAATCCTAACCTAATCTTGAACTAAATTTTATTTTAGAATGCTTAATTTTATTTAATGCTGGTATATATATTTTTATATTTACATTAGATCCATGATCCTAATTCAATTATTATTTAATATGTACATTAGATTAAGAATTGTATTTCAAAATTGAAAAGAAGGCTTGTAATAAAATAATTTAATAAACCATTTAAATTTTCAATTTTTTTTTTTTTTTTAATAATCTTTTTTAATTTTATAATATTATTAAATATAACATGTAAAAATAAGATTTTCTAAAATGACAATAGATAATATAATAAAATGAAAAATATCTTAAAAAATGTACTTAAATAATAAATTAAAGATCAAATACAAATTTCATTAGAATGGAGTTATAACTCTCATTAATATTTTTTTATAGTTTAACATCTTTTATTATTTATTTTAAAGAGAAATATATATGAAGACATTTTTTTATAATAATTTTAAACTAAAAAACAAATTTTTAATTTTAATAATTTAATTATTATTTTTCTTTATTTTTTAATGTGATGAAGAGATGATTATAAATAATGTTATATATTAATAATAAGATGATAGGGAAAAATCTAGAATGATAAAGAAAGCCTTACATCGTTTGATTACTAATCATTCATTGAATAAATATTTAAAAAAATTGATACTCTTGACAACCCAATATGAATCAAATAAGAAAACAATTAAAATATATAATAATTATCATAATATTATTTTTTTAAATTATGTTATTATTTTTTTAAAAAGAAATTACATCAAAGATACTTCATTTTTTAAAAGTTAATTGACTTAAAATTATTTTTATTAAATATATATTTTAAATAAAAAGTACATTATTTATTAAAACATATGAAACTTAAGTGTAAATGTAAAAATACTAAAAATATTGTTAATGTTTTGGCAAAACTAAAAAACTTTTCAGGCGTGATACTTGGCCATACAATGTGCCCAAATAATGCCTACAAAATAGTTACACAGTTTGTCTTTCGATATTTCGTGTATAACAACTCAATTGCATTTGGCCAATGAGTGTGGAGAAAAATATATTTTAGAATTTATAAAGTTAAAAAATATGCATCTATATTTTATGAGAAGAGAATATATTTTAAAAATAGAATAATAATTGATTATAATTAATTAAAATCAGTTTTTTTAATAACTATTTAAGTCTTAAAAAGAAAAAATCATTACAATAATATTGCCTAACGGCAAGTACTAATAACGATCCTCATACATAGAAAAGGTAGCCGTCATGGTCCTCCCTTTTGTATGCGCTACTTACCTTTGATTATTTATGTGCGTTTGTCCATTCATTTCATACCATTCAACTTAAGTAAGGAGGTGAGCATTGTCTGTGAAGCGTTAGTATAACGAGGGCGATGTGTATGTGCTTGGAGTTATATAGATTCTGGCCTCATTTTTGCACAAAGAGCCCTACGCTCGCATTTAGGTAAGCTTTTTTCATCCCTGCATTAAACCAATCCCCTCTGTATGATTTTGTTACCATAGCAATTTTTAGAGCATTCTTAACACATCAAGGTAGATGAAATAGCATTGGATGAAACTTTTTGAGATTATGTTTGAACCCAATTAGTAATTGTTGTCATGTCATCTCCCAACAGCATATTGCCGGGTTTTAAAACACAATGCAGAACCTGTACAAAACATTGGTGATGAAGACATGCTAAGGCTTGAGCTATGTTAATGGCTATAACAGTCTTTCTGTCAAACTCAGTTCGCACTCATCTCCATCAGGGTATAGCCAGCTTTCCAAGCTGCCCTTTTCCATAGATGGGTAAATCAAAGCTTTGAAATCAAGGTTGGAGCAGCAAGTAATGATTCCAATCAGATTTCTGTGCCTAACCCCACCCAAAGCCGTGCGCTCCCTGTCAAAACTCTGATGGGCATCTTCATTTTGGAAATTGAGAACCTAAACGGCAATTAGTGTTCCATCACTCAGCTCCCCTCTTTACACTGATCCATAACTACCAACCAAGTCTTATTCCCTTGTAGATGATGGAAGCTTCAAGGTTGAGCTTGTCAGCCCTTGTTATGTTCAATTCAATTATTTTGTGTATTATGAGAAGACCATTACAGGAAAACTTAGTTATGGAAAAAATTACTGATATGTCTGGCATTCCTGGATAATGATTCATGGAGAAACCATTAGCCATATCAATTCATGGGCCTTTTGTAGTCAAGCTACTTCAAAATTGTTGGAGGAGATCACTAGCAATTCTGCACAAATAAGACAAGATCTGGAAGTAGATGTTTTAATAGTATTAATTGATAAGATCTCCAACTATAATCTGTATCTTTTTCACACACATTAATGCCCCTGGTGACCTTTTAAGATTTTATGGAACTGTTCTGTGCATGCAGAGAAAATAAGCACCAAATAAACATACTCTGACATATGCTCGGTATAAGTCTGATAGCCTAGGTTCTATTTGTGCAAATGTTCATGATCTAGTCATTTCTCTTATCTATGTTTTGGATGTACCATTAAAACACCAACAAGGCACCTCCATGGTTTGGACCACAACAGAAAAAAATTAGGATCATAACTCGTCTATTTCACATCTACAACTTCAATTGACTTACGTCAGGCTTCCCTAATCCATAATTTAATTCAAACTCATGAAGATTTTAGTATGTACAGCTAAAGTCGGATGATCTTCATTCAAGAGGAGTTAGTGGGCCTTTTATTAAGAGCTTACCATCATTATAAATACATTGAGGTTGCTCAAAAGATTGAGATCCTCTACAATTTGAATTGAAATGTCTGGAAATAAATTATGCTAAAATTAGACCTGCAACACCATCAACAGACATAAGTATGACGCTAAATGTACTTGTAACTTTCCTGACACAGATTCCTTGAAGCTTGAAGATAAAAATAATGCTCTTAGCCATTGCAATAATGGTTTCTTTTATCATAGTGGTTGCTGGCACTTTGAATACAGTAAAACAATGATGTTTTTACTTTTGTTAGCGAAGAACCAGATTCATGCTAGTCAAAATCAATGGTGAAAAAGGAATAGAGTGATGATATTCATGTTTGCATGTAGATCTTTGATCCGTAAGGCCGTTGGAAAGAATAGAAAAGTTACAAAGCCATAGAAATTGATAAATGATCAATAAATTTGAACAGGGATGATGTTGCTCTAGTTATGTTCATCTTGGAACCACTTGTAGTCGTTTACATGATATTGCCCACAAGGCACAAAACAAACAGTTGAGGTTAGTCTTTCAACACAATTAATGCCAGAAGAACATTGTCATTTGGTTCATTGTGATTAAAACACCTTTATATAATAAGAGAGACATTTGTGTCATTGTGTCTTAGGTAAATATTTTCCTCTTTGACACTTTTCAATTTTTAAATTGCCAAGAGGAAGTGAAATTTTATTTGCAAATGGTGCAAGTATATACATGGCACCAAAAAAATTAGCATTAAGGAGTATTGGAAAGTATTTGGATTCCCTAAAGTAAAGAGATTCCAAATTGCATTATCAATTCTATTGAAAATCAAGTTTGCTGGATCCTCATAATAGCTATCTGGATACCAAAACTACTTATAATTCCCTAATCTCTTTGTTCTGGGGCATTGTCCCACCATTCCTTTTGAGCGTGGTGTGAATTCTACAAGCAGCGAACCAATACTTCCTATTGCTTTTGCTAGATATGACTATTGTTGGTTGCAAAATCTCTTTTCCTTTTGTTGTTCGATGACTAACTATATAATGATTGGCAGAGTGTAGAATGATGTCTGATTTTTTAGTTGAAAGAAGACGTAGTCAAGATTCTCTAAAGAAATTGTTGCATTTTTTCCATATTTCCATTAGTGAAGCTATATCATACCTAGAGAGTTTTTTGATATTGTGACTCACCTCTTTAGCCATTCGGAATGTGAAATAACTCCATAAACGATAGCTTTGAAAACATGGGATCTTCCTTGATCAAAGAGAATTATCTCTTACAGTTGTAATTAAATCAGGAAAGTCTTTATCTTAAAATGGAGGAGATGAAAACTTCTTGAGGCTACAATCTTTCATCATCTTAATAATTTTTTTGCTCATTGTTAATTCCATAATTACCGTTCATAGCTTTATGGTGTTCAATGTGTTCTCTTATTATTTTTTTATTAGTCTTTTGTGTACTAGATTCTTCATTATTTTTCACCATTTCATGGTTTAAAAAGATATCATGAGTTTTTTTCTAATTTTGTTTTCATAAAGCATATAAGGTCATGGGAAATACAATTTGTCAGAAAATTTACCTTCAAAAATCAACCTGGATGCTTTTATTGAATTTTTCCAAAACTTTTCATATATTACCTTGTAATTGAGAATTACTTGTTTTCTATTTATATCATTAGATTTAGAGCATTAATTTGTCATTAAGAAGTTTACTTTGCTGTACTTGATGACATTTGGCCTGTCTCTCTGTCACAGCATATCTGACAACCCAGATAAATTTGAGTGCGGATACAAAATTTGAACAGTGGTAAATTTTTTATCTAACGAAAAAAAAAGCTTCGTTCATCTTTTGTGGGTTTAAAGTTACCAGCAACAGTCCTCTTAATCAAATGGCTATGCTTCACTGTTTACGACTTGCATGTAACTTACAGCTTGGCTTGCCTTTTATGGCAATGCCCAATTTATAGTTATGTCTGCTTTTATAAAATTAAGGCAAAAGCCAATTTCTCACTTGAGTGTTGATTATATCTGTACTCCCTTTGTGTATAATTTTGTTTAATGACTAATGTATGTTATTATCAGTGCTAGGATAGATTGTCACTAAACAGGAAAAAAGGTTGCATTTATAGTTCATGCATTTTTTTACTTGGGTTTGGTTCTTTTCATAAGGATCATAGAGTCCCCTGCATCCTCTTTTTGAGTATCAAGTTAGAAGTTTAGAATTGAATAGAATCATCATTTTCCTTTCATGTCTAATACATGCTTGAAACCCTCAAATACTATCCTGGAACAGTTGCACCATGTTGCACCATGTTTTTCCTTCTACTGTCCAGTAACAAAAAACATAAATTACAGTGCCCTAAATAAAAATAAGATACCCAGTTCAGTTTGCTTTTAGCATAAGGGTGACACAAGACAGATTCCTGAGTCTTTTTAGACTGAGGAAATTCACAGCTCATTCAAATGACCATCCATTTTTAATTAAAAATTTCCAATGCTCGTTGAACTCTTTGCCAGGAAGAAAGAAGAATAATTCATTTAATACTCTTTGCAATATAAGGATTCAATTTCTTTCATATGCTAATACTTGTGCATTGATTTGCTTACAAATATACACCTTTCTAATCTAACTTTCCTCGAATCTAACTCTGTAGAGAATTCTATTCTCTTGCCTTTGTTTTGCAAACAAAAATTCGTGTCCTCCAGTGCAATTCTCTCTTTATTTCATGCTCTTTCTCGCTGCACACACTACTCTATATTCTCCAGTGCTCTCTCATTATTTCTTGTTCTCTTTTCTCCTCCTTTCCCATGCATTTATTCTCATTCCTCTGTTTCTATCTACATACTTTAAAACATTTGAATTTTCCTTATGCAAATCTCTGTTCCCTCTTATTTCTACGCAATCATTGCTGATTCTTTCCTCTCTTCTTAATGTTGGCTCGTCTTATTAGCTACATCCCTTAATCTCTATTTCAGCCCCACTCCTTCCTCTATGCATTTTTTTGTATTTGCCGTATGCTTCCCTTAGCCTACACAATTCCCTTTCAATCGAAGTAAAATCTGCAAAATCTTTTAAAACAATTCTTTTTCTATAATTTTATTTCATCTGGTTGAGTCTGCAAACCTTGGTTTTCAGCCCCAACAAATTCTCTTTTTGCTCCTGTTCACTTGCACTCGCTAAAATGAGTCATTCATCTCTCCTTCTCCTCTCATGCACCCACATACACTCTATTCTTTTTCTTTGCTTTGTTCCTTATTTCTCCTGCATATTAAATTTTTGATCTTCTTTTTAATTTCCACCTGCAGACTATTCTCTGTCTCCCCACTTCTACACAACCAACTCTTCTCCCTTTTTTTTATGTGCACCTCTCTGCAATTTTTATTTTTGCTTTCCTTCTATCTTTTAATTTCCACTCAAAACCAAATTGACATTTCATCATCGCACGTGCTCGGGAGTTCTCTGTTTTTCGTCTCTAGTTTTTCCTCTTAACTCCCTATGCGTTACTCTGTTTATTATAATTGTAATCTGTAATTAAATTCTTCCTCTTCCTACATATGTGTTTTGTACCTCTTCATCTCCTCTCACCATTTGTTGGCTATGACATTATGTTTACATTCCTCCTTTCAAAACTGAGAAATAAAACTTTCATTTTCGACAATGGTGTTCCACCTCCAGCTGGCGGATGCCCCTGCATTAAAGGGTTTCAGATGTTGCAAAGTCATAGCTTGTACTAGTTCTGTCAAGTTGGAAGGATCTTTGATGGAGCTGGTACTAGTTCTGTGTCATACCTGAAAGGAAGAGAATTAAATGATTAGCATGAAATAAGTCGCTGATTTGCATATAAACAGTTTGCAAATTGAACAATAAAAATTGACAAACTGAAACAACTGTGCTCATCATTTGCAAAAGTATTTTTGCTAGTAATAATTACAAATTGCATGTTACAAACGACTACACAAAAGCAATTGAGCTTAAAGCTAGAGCACAACCATTGTGAAGGCAAAGATTGTCTTACCATGATACCAGATCATGAATATAGCTTCATTGTACAAAACTGGAAAAGAAAGCAATTTTTTGAGTGGTATGCACACCAACTTACTACATACATAAACACAACAGTGTACGCCAACATGTCCTTGACTTCTATACTTCGAAGTTTTGTCATTATCAACCAGAAACTTTGAACCTAATTTTTTGCAATATGCTTAATTCTATAAACACGCATGTAGGTTCCAATACAACCATCATGATAACTGTAAGCAATACTTAATTGCAGGTCTAAAAATAAAGTTCAAATTAGTATAATCTGCAAATTCCTAAGGCCTCAAGCAACTATCACAGAAAAAGGTCTGTAAGTGTATCCCATAGAAAATTGCTTTTTGTTGGCTGTGATTAAAAATTTCACTAAAGAACAAACACTTTGTATGTACATAATGAAAATAACTAACCAAAAATTTCTACAAAGAAATCAACTAGTAATCTCTCTACCTAGCATTGACTTGCTCTAGGAATGCCCCAGTGAACATTTACAAGATTTTCAAATGTTGATTCCTTTTGGAGGCATCTTTAATACATTGGGTATGACTTTCATATAGGCATTTATTATTTGTTTTCTCTAAATAATAGAAGTAACATTTCGAAAGAGTTAGAATCTTGTAAGAAATTAAATTATAAAATTGAACTGCAAAACAAAAACTTCAGCTTTAAACATACAAAAGATGATTGGTTATGATTGGTTTGTAGATAATTTTCAGTCCTATAGATCTAAGATCATAAAACATGCCAAATTAAAACTATACACTTTTCAAGATAAATAATTCACAAAAAATTATTGATCCTATAGTTGTCAAGACGTGCTTTGTTAAAATATGTTGAATTTAAACTATCCACATTTCAAGATACAGTTATCGCAGATAATTTATCAGTCCTATAATTTCCAAACCACAGTTTTGTGAAACACAAAAAAAGAGCATGTAGAAGCAAGCACATTATTGCATAAAGTTTAGATATTCGGAATTGAATAATTTTGAGCCATATGCAAACCAAAAATGGAAGGATTAGCCATTTTGTTTTGTCAGATTATTTTGTTTGCTTCTACAAGTGTTCACTTTCCAAGTTTCTTTGTTGGGTTATTTGAGATAGCCATGCAAGATACTCTCTCCTAGATTTATGAAAATGTGTAATTATGGAAATCTCAAAGACCTAATTTGATGGACTATTCTGCTCTTGCAACATTTTTTTAAATGTGCTTTGGCAAGTTTTGGGCTTGCTTTTTATTTCAACGATGCTGAGGGATTTGCTCTGCTACCAACAACTTTTATTGCTGGCTAAGTCCTATGTTGTCATCTTGGTAATGACCTAGACTAAAAGGATCTGTTGAGTTCCCTTGGAGCTAGCGATAGCAAATCACTCTGCTCAAGAGATGCCCTCCTAATATCTATGGTTGAAACTCTTTCAGAAGAAGTCAAAATTGATGGTGATATGGTTTCTACTATGTTAATGGTAGCCACAGGGAGCTTGATGCTCCTAGTTGCAATCAGTTGACATGAGAATGCAATCAACTTAGCATCCTTGGAGATCTTTGTGGTGTCTGGTACCTAAATTTAAATGTTGCAACCACTTGGCAAAACAAAGAAAGCATCTTTTGAACACATATCAAAGCAGACAAATAGAGTCTCCACAATTTTTTTTACTAGATACTAATAGCTTGATGTAGGTGAGAGCTTGAACTCTTCCGTCATCATTAGCATTAGATGCAATCTTCTACTCAGCTGTGACGTTATCCTAAAATCAGCTTGAATATCAAGTCGCTATCACCACAAATTCTGCTATGTGGAAATTTTCCACAACAAAACTTTGAGCTCAGACATCTTAATAAGTGTGGGTTTTCCAACAGTCTTCCCCAAAACACTGATAGGCGAGATAGGTAGCTGAAACTCAATCAAGATCAACATAATCTTGAACTAATTATAATGACAAATAGTAAATCAACAAATTTTAGCAAACGGCATGGACTCCAGCTGTATCACAGCTCTTGTTTAATGAAGGGTTTCCATGTTCGTGCAAAGCAATTCATATTTTTGAAGAAGATTGATCATCAAACAATCCAAGTTGGAAGCCTGGAGAATCCAAGCCTACCCTGCCATATGCCAAGAAATTGCAATGGACAAAAAAATAACCTCGCAGAAAGAACCATGTTCCTTGAACCTTGTTTTTTCTTATTTTCAATGGGTTGGGGAGAAATGTTATCTGCTAGAAAGAAGAATGACTGCAGCTAACAGATTGATATCATGTGCCCGTTACTGCAGCACCAAATAATGGCTTAAACCAATTGCTAAAGTCCTACAAAAATTCATCCAATGTAGATGCCAGCATTCTTCTGCAACTCCAAGCTCTCAATCAGAAAATAAATCTCGCACTCTCACAAGTTCCAAATGTCTGGAAACCCTAAATTAACTGTAAAATTTTGTGTGCTCTTCGAGTCACCAGTCTCACATGAATTAAAATCCAGGCAATAGGTATACATTATAACAAACCTTGCAATCAATGCCTCCAGAAGGTTCATACAGTACATACAAAAAAAATCAACGTGCCTTAGAAATCCTTGAACTTTTGAAGTACACCATTTAAGATATCAAAACGGCCATGAACCATATAAACAGCTTGATTTATGTGAAAGTTGGGCCTAAAAATTACAAAGGCCTCTGCAACACTGATTCTCGATCAATTTGTGGATAAACCAGTTAGGCATGTGCCTCTGAATTTGGCGGGTTTAGATTTGATGTCAGATTTATCTGGTCCGTCTGGAGGTGGGCCTGAGGGAGGAGAAGAGGTGGTTGCTGCACCATACTACAGAAGCACTGTGCCCATCTTCACTGGGTCTATGAAATGGGAGGAGGCTACAATGTAGAAGGAAGTGGAGGCCGGTACAGACTGGTCTGTGGTGATCAGGACGAGTATGACTGTCCCACATGAATGTCCAGTGTAAGATCGTGCAAAACTTTCTGTCAGACTTTTCCGGCTTCAGAAATTGTTTTCAGGCGTGAGACATTACATTCCGGTGGGAGGTTTGTAATGTCCCCTAATTAGCTATATTTTAAATTAACCTAAATTTGCCCAAATCTAAAATAGGTAATTAAGTTTATGGGAGTACCTTTGTATTCTGTTCCCTGCAACACAAAATTAGAGAACACATATGAAGTGATACTTATAAACTGAAACATTAACTAATGAATTAGATTAAGTGATGTAAATTTTAATGTATTAATTATCCTTAATAGTAGATTTATTAGATAAAATTAGATTGTTATATTTGTTAGACAAAGTCAGATTTGTTCGACAAAATCAGATTGTAGGTTAGTTGCTGTTCTCAATTATCCAATTCCTTAGTACACTAGGGTAGGCTAGTTGGATAGGGTGTCCAAGAGATCCTCCATCCTAGGTCCAAGAGCAGATGCTACGTCCCTCTTGGCTCTATACGGCAGGTGTTAAGCATCCGTCATGGACTGGCGTACCCAGTGAGGTATCCTATCCCCCTCATCACAACCACCTTCCCTCTTAAGCCCAAGAGCAGATGCTTCACCCCTCTTGGCTCCATGTGGCAAGTGTTAGGCATCCACTATGGAGTGGCGTACTTAAGAGAGAGTCCCTCATTTACAATGAATCATTTATTATATTTATTCAATTCATCTCATGATGATAATCAGTTATATCTGACATAATTACCATATTACATTATATTATGTTAGTGCCTTGTATTGGATTATTATCAGCATTTCTGTCGGTATTGCTTGTATTAGTATTAATCATTTATTGTCATTATTCCATTACAATCAATTTATTATTCCTTATATTTACAGCATTACAATAATTTGTGCAAACAGAATTTGATTTTATTATGTATCCTTGGTTTTATATGTTATGTTTAACAGTGCTGTGATTTAATGCTGTTTGTATATATATATATATATATATATATATATAATTGCCTTTCCGACTTATATTATATTAATTGTCATTAATTTAATTAAGAACATCCACTTAATTTATTTTCATTGATGCACAGATTTGATTTTAATATATATATATATAAAATAATGGCTAACATATTTAATGTTAAATCATAGAGTCATAGGTATTCTGTATTAATACCTGTCACTGCTCGTATTATTCTTTTTTATCTGCTGGTAGACCCTGATTGGCACGGGGGGGGGGGCATTTATCCTTCCCCCATATCGTGGTGAAAAGCCACGATGGTTCTACTTGGTGGCTCTTCTTTTATGAAGAGTTGCTACCCTTCTACTCATCAGGACCCTCCATGAACCGATGTGGAGGTCAGCTCAGTCAACCCACTGTTTAAGGAAGATTATCGTCTTCTAAGGAAATCGATCAAGTATAATAAATGCTTTAAGAATGGCATTGTTCAGCACTTGTTAATATATATATATATAATGCACCATATATAATGCACTTGTTAAGGTATAATATATATATATATATATATATATATATAATGCACTTGTTAAGGTACATTGTAAATATAAATTCAATATGTAATAATTTTAATATGATCTTAACATATTTAATGGCAAAAATTATATTGATTGTCTCTACTACAAATGGGGGAACATGACAAGGTTTCTCCCAAATAATAGCCTATTGGCTAGTAAACCAAATACATATTAAGTTTTTATATTAGGGTTAAGCCTGATGTTTGTTGGGTTTTGTAAAGAAACTATCTGTTCCTGATTAGATTTCATTGGCAGCTAAATATCAGGTTCGAATCCATTCTTTGGCGTGTTCTGAAATGTTGTAGTAAATGAGATTTTTTTTATTGAGTGCATTGTTTAGGGCTTAGAGGGTCATATGATGGTCTTATGTCATCTACATTGCTTTAAGCTTTCTCATCTTCAGAAATACATGTTAGAGAATGGAGAAATCTGATAGCCTACATATAATGAGTTCATTGTTATGGTTTGATGAAGATAAGAACTTTGTGAGAGAAAATCTTAATCGCAGAACGGTTGAGATAACAAATGTACCTAATTTCATATTCTGTTAATGGTTATTTTAATCGGCAAGTTCTTATTGCTCTGTTTTCTGCTGTATAAACAAGGCTGAAACGGAAAACAAAAAAATGACAAGTAACCAAAGCCTGTTCTTACAGGCTATTTCAATTACTAAATTGGGCATTTACTAAAACCTAAAAACAAAATCCTAGGCCATAAACCTAAAAATCCTAAATCCTTATGAACATAAGTGCTCGTTATCTGAAGTACAAACCTTTCTGTTCCTAACTCTACTTTTATATGCATAATTTTATGACAATGAGAGGCATGTAAAGTTGGATTGCTGTTCTTGTATGGTTGCCCACATCTCTAGGTGATTTTATATATGATGATGATGATGAAGGCTTTTGACTTTTTTTAGATTGGGTCTATTGAACCCAGCAAAGTGTGTACAGTGGTTTGAACCCTCTGCAGAAACTGTGATTTAGAGGGAAGTAAGTGCAGCCTGTGAAATTTGAGTCACACAACTGCATTATCATAATGTGATATGAATAATGGCTGGGGATTGTCAACCATTTTCAGAACATCCATCCAAATGCAACTTTGTCCAATTATCTTTTGTATATAATTGTAATAGATAGCGTGGTCAGGGAATCCTATCTATGACCATTTGATGCTCTGCGAAATGGGGGAAGGTTAGACTAGAACCTGTGGTGGAATAACACACAAAAACACAAGAAATCGTTAGTGTTAATCAACCAAAAACTAATCGAAGCAGTCATATCAAAAGAGACACAAAAAAAATGAAGAAATATTTAACTAGGAAAGTAAATATAACGAGACATCTCCAAATGCCTCCTAACATGCTCATAGCTCCTTCTCCTTTGTTCCTCTCCTCTCCAAGTTCCAAACTAGTGTAGCTCTCAGCAGCTTTTTGCACTATGGATGCTTATGGAGGTTCAAGATTGAAATGTTTACTCTAAAATGCTATGCAAATGTGAATAAAAGCTAATATTAGATGCTATGATGCTAAAATGCTTTATTTTAGGCCAAAATAACAAGATATTAATGATTTATGCTAAATGCTTTCTAGAATTCACTATAACTTAGATGCATACAAGTTTTCAGGATCTGGATTATGAAGAAATGGGCTCTATTTATAGGGAAAATGGAGCAATGGATGGTTGAGATTGAGTAATCTCAACAAGGGTCAGGATTGAATGATATTCAATCCATGTGAGGACTTTCAATCCAATCCCAGGATGACAAGTGTCAACATGAGAGGAGTTGAGAGGAGAGGGAATAAACATTAAATGCTTCACATGACTTGAGGGTTAACTTGGGGGTCAAGGTCAAGGTTGGGTTGAGTGAATAAATTCTTTATTTAAAGAATAAAGCCTTTATCCAATGGATAAACTCTTGTGCAAAGGTTAAAGGGATAACCATGGTCAAAGCAATAAATGCTTGAGGAGACACATGAGTCATATGAGGGTTGAGTTAGGGGTTAACCATAAATGGTCATGTAAGAGCCATTAATGGTTTGGAAGACTTTAGAGGTTAACTTGTTGATCACACCAAGCATTTAATACTTTTCAAAGACTTTGAAGTCTTTGAGAAGTGACTTCAGGTTGCTTAGGAATGTGACAATAATTAGGGGATGGATTAGGCTAATTGATTAGGATTAGATAGGTTCTAGAAGAATTTAGGAAGGGCAAGTGGGAGATGTAGGAAAATGCAAGTGGAGGGGGGAATAAATGATTTAAATAAATGTTTTATTTAATTTATTTAAAAAAGGAAAAGGAGATTAAATGAAATAAATATGATTTATTCATTTAATTGATTTGTGAATTTGGTATAGTGAATCAATTAAAATAAATTGAATAATTTATTTAATTAAGAGGAGAATGTTTGAAGATGAATTAATTAAATATTAATTTAATTAACTGATGGCTAGTGGGTTTTTAGTCAAATAAATAGCAAATATTCATTTAATTAAACTGGACAGATTTATGTGACTACACCATTATTACAACAATTTATATGATTGCAACTATTTTAAAAACGTTTTATATGAATGCAAGTGTCATCAATTCATTTTTGTATATAACTGGGGCATTTAGGATGGGCAGGGAGTGATGTACCGTCTTTTGAACATCTATCGGAACGCAGCTCTGTTCAATTTACTACTGTGTATGATTGGGACATATAGGATGTTCAGGGAATATTATTCTGTATTGAGAAATCTAGTTGGATTAAGCTGTTTTGAATCCACTTTTAGATGCTGATGTTTTGGGTCTAATTTCTAGACCCTACTTAAGGGATAAACAACCAATTTACACTTGAAGTGAGGTTTGGAGGTTAGATCTAAAACATTGGTACGGAAAATTGGATTGCATGTACTTGCATCCAGATAAATGTTTTGAAGATGAGAACCTGTGAAATAATACCGGATACCTAATGTTATCTCACAGTTGTAACTTAATTTTGCGTCATTTTCTATAATTGATCTGGAGCACCCTTAACTTTGGTTTGTTACTAAATGTGTGGAATTTATATGTTCTAAAAAACATTTCTTACTGTTTTGAGCTTTTAATAAAGTTATTTTTTGGTATATGGATAAGCACATAGGATATTGCTTGCCAATATTTCCATCCATTAAAGTAGGAATTCTTCATCTTAAGCTACCTATCTTCTACTGAATAAAGTAATTTACTAAATCATTCAATAGAAACCAGAAACAGCAATATTCATTTTTATAAGAATTAGGCTATATTTGAGAACCATGCTGCAAAATGATTACTTCTATAGTTTTGTACTATGCACAAAGAAGGGCAAATGTGTGGAGGTAAAATTCTGAGAAAATTATAAGGCAGTTATTTCATCTGTTGAATCAAATTAATCATACGTTTTTTTTGACGGTTTTGTAGGTATTTTGGCCCAACTGCATTCTAAAACAATTCCAATGTTTTTATCAAGAATTTTTAGAAGGCCACTTTTGGCTGCAGTCAATTCTGAAGCAGCTGCAGCAACAACTTCCACTATAACTGCCCGCAATCCGCTTGAGGAATTTTTCGAGGCAGATAGAAGCTTGGATGATGAAAAGCCCAATGTCTACGGTGATTATTATCTCTGTTTCTATTTTTTGTTTGAAAATTGTTAGAAGATGTCAATTTGTATCTGCTTTGATTGTCTCTAATGGTGTCAGAACTTGAGCATCCAATGTTAAACAAATTAAGTAACAAGTAGAGAAGTTATGGGCAAATTAAGATGTGCAAAGCATATTACTTTGTAATGTATAATCCACCTGTGCTTACAAGACATAGGAAAAAAAGGTACTAACTTGACCAATATAGAGATACTTTTTTCCTATTGGGTGACCTTGAGGAGACAAGGTTATACCCTCACTTGTCAATTTAATTGTCATAATGAGTAGAGAAAGGTATTGTAGTTGTTTGTTATGGGCTCGGTGCTTTTTTATCTTAAGAGGAAAATGTCATTTCTTCTAATCCCAATGCCTTATCCGCAAATTTTAAGTTTTAATCATCTTTATTCTAGAGACTTTATTTTGGGAAATATCCATCTAAACCCCATGAAATTTGTGACTCCAATAGTCAACTAATCTGGAAACCTTCCTGGTTTTGATTTTGTTACTTCCATAACTTGACAAGTTCTAAATCAACTAGGATGGTAGAACAATAATTTAGACAAAAAAGCCCAATGAAAATGGATCATTAGGAACAATTTTGGTATTCCAATTGAAAAACCAGTAAAAAATATGAATATGTGCCTAAGTTGTCAGTTGGTGTAAGGCATCCAGCATGGGTTTGGGTTTGCCAGTGCAACAATATTTTTTCCCATTATTGGTAAGGCTGGTATGACCATCCTATATATATAATATTAAAAATATATGAAGATACCCATAATTTGCAAACAAAAAATATATAAAATTGAAAACATAGTTGATACTGTGAAAGATAATTGATAATTCGATGTCAATGTCAAATCAATACAATATACAACCAATAATCTTCATCTTTCTCTTTACCTAGAGCATCAAATTCATCATTTAGTTCATTTGAACCCCTAGCAACTACAATGCCACCCCCACTAGCTACATCCTATTTAGGAGCTGCCTCATCATCTACGGAGATTGAGGAAAGTCATGTAATAGATGCATCCAAGTTTGCATACTTAGGAGATTACATCCCAATTCTTTGTTGCCTCTTGCTTGTAGTCAATTTGCTTATGTGATAGGAATTTCAAGTTTGAATGCACATAGGCCAACTCTTATACTTTTTTTTGTAGTCAACTGGTTTCACTCAAGAAAAAAAGAACTAACAACTTGTTGAAATTGGAGAGAAAGTTGATACAACATTTGTAATTATAAACGTAATATATAGCTGGGAAAGATTAGTAAGAAAGTTAAAATTAAAAATGTTCATCTGTGACAAAACATTGATTGTAAGAGGTTGTAGGTGCATAGAACCCTGCCCATGGAGGTAACACTATGTATGAGTTTCCTTGTCTTGGAGAGCTAAGATTGTGTATCTTTGATGACATGAAGTTGCCAAACTCATGACAAGATCTTCCATGTTTGGATCTGGGAATTCTTCAGAATTTAGTCTTGTACTTGTCAACAACTTTTGTGCTCCACATGGTTACACTCTCTTGGGCAAATAAGTTTTTTTGTGCTGTAATATTTGGGAGACAATTTAAACCCAAGGAGATGCAAGGGTGTGGTCATCTTGTTCCAATGATTCTTAGCACCTTTTTGAAAAATACTTTTGTGTGATCATTAGCCTTGTTTGCTATAATGTGCTTTATTTTTTAATCATGGAGTCAATGCAATCATATATTTCTCTCAAACATTGTCTCATCAAACTTGATATTGATGATGATGGGCTTGGTGAAATTCAAGATTTAATCCACATGAACTCATCAGTCATCATCTAGGAGCAATGATTTGACTTTTGCGTCTTTGTGAATTTTATTGCCTCCACGCATTCCAAAGGTTGTTGATGACCATGGCCCTCAATGCCTCTTGCACCTTCACAATTTGTTTCAAGATAATTGTGTGCTATGTGAATTGAGTCTCAACAACCTAATGTAGTGTAAAAAATAACAAATTGGAATTTTTAAAAGTGATTGTCACATGAATTTATAATTAAAATTTTATTGGAAATTGAAGCTAATTTAAAATAAAATTGAAATTTCGTAAACTTACCTTCAACAACTCCAACTTGGAGAAGGACTTGAAGAAGGGTTATGGCATATGATCATTTCTTTACAATATCTATGCTCTCACTGCAAAGTACGTTTTTTTCATCCACTCTATCTTTCTACCAATCATTTGCATCATAGAAGCAAAACTCTACAAGTTGCAATCAATTGTTGATTGCCAAGATTGCTGATTTTTTCCCTAAAAAATCGGATAAAAATTGGTCCACGATTTCAACGACTTTAAATGCATATAATCGTGAACAAATCACGTGAAACGTGTGGATGGTAAAAGAAGCTTGCAAAAACCCTAAGCGCCTATGAATTGCAAAAAATACAAGCAAAATATTTATAAACATGTCGCTAGGGCAGTCGAGGGCTGAGAAGCAAGAAAATATTTTTTTCGCTAGGGCACGATTCATTTCTTCCTCTTCCCTCATGTTCGAGTTCAAACTTGTGCAGTCGATAGTTTACACATTTTTTCTTGACCTAGAGTTAAGCATCAGTAGTAGGCATGACTGGTGTCAACTAGCAAAAAATTGTGTGATCCATGTCTCCTACCGAAACTTCCAGAAGGTTGCGCACAAAAAAATGATTTTTTTTTTTTGTTTAGCTTTTCTTGTATTTAGTTTTTTTTAATTTAGCTTTATTATTTCTTGTATAAAATTTTAAATATGTATTTTAAATATTAATAATGGACGTTGATAAAAATTATACTATCTTTTTTTTTTTGATCGGTAAGAGGCCGAAGCCAGACATTTTATTATTCATTTATGAAATAATACATAACTCCACTCATGCGGGCACCGGTAGGAAAGAGTGGAGTCGAGAAAACCTCCGGCCTTGCCCGAGACCATAGTCCAACATATTTCTTGATAAATTACAGTTTTGATACATGAAGACCCCGGGCCAGGGTAATCATGTGGGAAGGTTTTTTTATATTTCCTTCCCTTACAAGCCCAAAAGAAATGTTTTCAGTAGCCAAATGATCATTTTCCTCTTTTATTCTGGAGTTGTTCTTTAGTTATTTAGAGTTGCTCCATAATTGCCCATGATCACCTGGTAGCCTGCAATGTCAGTTACTCAAACACTCGGCAATTTTGTCAGTAACAACCTGTTCGGCCTGCAATGTCAGTTATTCCAAAACTTGACAATTTTGTTAGTATTACCCTGCCATTTGTATCATTCGACAGTTTATTGCTTGATAAAAAACCTTGAGTTATTTCCAAAGTAAACATATCTCCTAAGCTTGTAAAATAATAAATTTAAGAGACAGAATTTAAAGTACCAAATACGTTTACGATAGAACAAAATTGCCTAAAGATCCTGCCCGCCGTAAAACCTCACTTCTCCAACTCTTGTTTATGCTCCTGGACGTTATCCTTAATAAGGGTAAAATCCAGGCTACAACAACAAGAGTAGGAAAGGGGAGATTCATTTAATCCATCCAACCTTGCCCTGAAGTTTTATAGCAGAAGGAGTTCACAGTTTGCATGCTATCCACATAAAGTTCGCCAGCTAAAAAATGACATGGAGACATCAAAATATAGAAAACATCAACAGATGGCATTAAAACTTCAGCGTATGTCCTTCGAAATAAATCAAAGTGGATATGTTTAACTGTTTTAATAGCAAAATGGTGATGTATATCTGTATAGTGGATATTCCTTCATGTTCATTCGGTCACAGTAATTTGTAGGATAAATATCATACTAATTTAGTGTTTTATATGATGCTTAAGTTTGTTTTTTAAATCTACGATACTGTTTGCTATCTCAACCCCAATTCAGATAACTGTAATTGTATCTTGTATTACTTCAAGTTAACGTTTAAACCAGCCCCTATAGTTTTGTATTAGCATCAAAAAATGGAACCATGCTCCCCCTGAAAGCAGAGCCACTTCATTCCTCCCTAGAGGACGAAGAAGAAGCCCTATCTTCCTCCAGAACCAGACCCTCGGCTTTGAGGAAGTCTTCAAACCATGTAGGCTTCGGAGGGAGTCTCACATGGAATAAGAAAAGCAGAAAGTTAACACTTCTGTTAATTACCTCGGTCCTTTCCGCGGATACTGGCTCTCCATCCGTGGAGATGATGGGGAATCGAGGCACTGGCCTGTTATTCCGAATGAGAATGTCATAATTCCTTGGCCTCGGAATAGTCCCTTCATTGTCAATATTAACTAAAACCCTCTCAAGGTCGCCTAGAATAGAGGCATCGAAGACCTCTCTACACAGAGCACTGGTATCTTCACGATTTTTGGTGGAACTCATAGTGATAGCAAGAAACATGGCGACCACGTCCGTGTTGGCCCTGGTTCTATCCGAATTTGTGAGGAAATCGGGGCCTAAGATGTTCTCAATAGCATCAATCACCAAGGTGTGAGGGAGACGCATGATGCACTTAAGGCGGTCACGAGTGATGGCCCCTTCAAAGGCCATTTGTCTCTTTGAACTGCAAAGTTTAATTGGGGTGTCCATCGCCTGAAAATTCACAACACGGGTTCTCAGGAAAACAGTAGAGTATCAGCTTGATAGACCTTACGCTAAGGCAGGAAGCTGAATGATTTAAACACTCCGAATAAGCTCATTATGAAAACATGTATTCCTAGAACTCTAGTTTGGAAGGAGTTCATTGGTTTCCGAAAAAAAAAACACATAACCTAGAATGATGTGCCAACTGAGGTAAAAACGTGTGGAGGAGCCCGAAATAATTTTAACAGAAGAGCAATCACATACGCTACATTCTAAAGCTCTGACAAATCATAATTATTAAGACAACATGGGGATCTTGCCATATTATAATATTAATTAATCCATATCTATGGGATATTTAATCCTTAATCTAGGCGTCACCGATCGCCCCATTAATGCTCGGCCTCATTTTTAAGTGAGGGAACGATTATTCCACTGATAGAGATCCTCAAGATTTTAAATGTAGGGCCATAATCATTAGTTTTTAACTGATACTTTCTCTACTTGTTATTATGGCTGAGATAGAGTGCACTTAATTAGTGCTATTTGCTTCGGGTGAATGAAATCAATTATTATCTGATAAGAGTTTTATTTTTTTTCTTTTTCTTTCTTCTTTTTTTTTTTTTTTTTTTTTTAAAAGAATGTAAAATCTCTTTATTGTTATATGAGTATCTAAAGATATCTAAGAAAGTCTTTATAGTTGGCCAGGGTTAGTTTTATTCCTAATTTTGCCCTTATTTGGATATTCAAGTTAATATATATGGTAAATATATTTGTTTATAAATGGATGGATTATATAAATACCTGTGTATGTACATACCCTTCCCCTTATATTTACATATAGGTATCTGTATATACCAAATGAGTGATATTTAAAGGAATTACTTGATTCGCTGTGTAGTGAAGAAAATTTTATACCTATATACAAATTATATATATATATATATATATATGTCCAGAAAGTGTATATATATATACTGATATATATGTATTATATATCAATATGTATATATACATATATTCTTATATATATATATACTGATATATATGTATTATATATCAATATGTATATATATATATATATATATATGTGAATGTATATAGATATATATATAAGCATGTTTAAGGTGGTGTTTGTATGTGGATACAAGAATATAAGGTTTTAATTATGTGTCTGCATATATTAGTGATTTTATATAAAATGGAGCTGTATAGGAGAGTTTTGAAGACTCGACTTAGTTGTAGAGGCTTATATACAGTATCAGCTGATATAACAACTTATTGCTTTAAGGGTTGATTTTGGGAGCAACATGAATTAATGTCTTGCCATCAGCTCCCATATTGGCAAGGGAGTCAGCTCTCCTATTACCTTCCCTGTAAATGTGGTTAAAGATGACCCTATCAAATGTTTTTATGTTTGTCAAAATTTTTGCCAGGGAAGCATTAAGTCTCCAGTCAGGCATAGACCCTTTTCTAAGGGCATTGATGATAATAGCCGAATCACCTTCAATGGCAATCTTCTTAATATTGAGTAAAATGCCTAAGTTTATTCCTACATCTAGTGCTTGCATTTCAGCCATATTATTAGTACTTGAACCGCAGGGGAGAGCCATAAAGGCCACTTCGTCCCCATTTGAGTTGTGGATGCAACAACCTAGACCCGCCCGTCCAGGGTTACCCCGCGAGGCACCATCAAAGTTCAATTTAAACCATCCCTTGATAGGAGGGATCCATTTACAATTTTTACGAGATAGCTCATTTGCTGGGGAACCCTTGCCAATGAAGGGAGAAATTATTAGACCTTTCCATCTAAGTCTCATTTTTTCATCCCAGTAAGACATATTGATGTCTCTCTGAAGATTTAGGGTTTGGTTATTTACTAATTCAACTATGGAGGCTTCAATTTTATTGACCAGTTGATACCATTGCATTTTGCTATCTTTGAAAATCCTCCTATTTCTCTCCTTCCATATTTCCCAAATCATGATAGATGGGGCTATGATCCATAAGTGTTCAAACATGCTGCCAATGTTCCTGATTGGCCAAGCATGAAAAAGATCCAAAATGTTATTAGGAATGGGGGAATACCAGATCATCTGCTTTCTTCACCAACCCCAGCAATTATGAGCATAATCACAAGTCACCAAAAGATGATTAGAAGACTCCTCATCCTTTTCACATAAAGGGCATCTACTTGGCCCTTCATATCCAAGTTTCTTAAAAGTCTCAGAAGTGAGGATTCGGTTTTGAATAGCCAGCCATGCAAACAAACCTGCTTTCGGAAGGCACCTTTTGTCCCAACATAAAGATAAAGGTAGGTTGGAGCGAGGGATATGTTTTTTATTTAGAATTTGTTTGTATCCCTCCTTTGATTCATATCTTCCCTTTTTAGAGCCAGCCCATATCAATTTGTCAGAATCAGGAGTAAGGGCAATATTTCTTGAGGCCAGAATCTGAGATAAGAAGGATCTCTCCTGGGCCGGAATATCAAGATGCAATAATGATTTCCATCTCCATTTTTTCAGGTGCCCAATGCTGAATTCTTCAATGTAATCTTTTACATGAGATCCCCAAAGTCCTTCAAGGGTGGGAATAATTGACTTAAGATTGGGAAGAGTGATGAGGGGAGGGAAAGCACCCCAGGAGTCTCTCCAAAACAAGGCCTCCTGTCCATTGCCAATGGACCAAGTTAACTTATCAGAAATGATGCTCCTGCATTCTAGCATGAAGTTCCAAATTCTAGAGCCCTTAGGAGGGTGAGCGGTCCTAAAGATGCTTATAGGATCTGGGTTGTGCAGATATTTGTTAAAAAGGGTACGGGCCCATTTAGCATTGGGGTTAGAAAACATCCGCCAGACTAACTTGGCCCCTAGTGCTTTGCTCTGGATAAGAAGGTCTTTGATGCCTAAACCACCCATTTCCTTGGGTAAGCAGATCTTGTCCCAGGCAATCAGCAGAAGTCTAGCCTTGTCTTCCGAACCTTGCCAGAAAAAAGTCCTTATATGACTAGTTATTTCCTTCCTCTTGGAAGCAGGTAGGCCCATACATGAAAGTTGATAAATAGGCATGGCCGAGAGGACCGCCTTGATCAAAGTGGCCTTTCCTGCAGAGGAAAGCCATTTACCTTTCCAAGAGGATATTCTGTTTGTAATCTTGGTCACAATCTGGTTCCAGAGACTGGATGATCTAGTGCCTTTGTCTATAGGGAGACCCAAATATTTACATGGCAATTCTCCTTCTTTAAATTTAAGGATTTTTAGAATTCTTGTTCGAAGTTCTTTGTTTGTGTTAAAGAAAGTTATATTAGACTTCATAGTGTTGATTTCTTGACCAGAGATATTAGTGTAATTGTTCAAGATTTTTTTAATTCTTTTAGCCTCCATATGGCTGCTTGATCCAAATAACATGGTATCATCCACAAATTGTTGGTCGGTGATAGGCTCCATGTTAGAGGTGATTTTGATACCAACAAGCTGAACCTTTTCTTTGGCCCAGTTAATCATTCTACCTAGAGATTCAGCCATTATAATGAAGAGGAAGGGGGAGAGGGGATCCCCTTGTCTGAGGCCTCTGGAGATTTCGAAGAAGCCCTCTGAGGCTCCATTGACAAGGATTGAGATCCTTGGAGTAGCGATACATTCAAATACTAAATTAATCCATTGCTTATTAAATCCGAAAGCATCCAGACATTTACAAAGAAAGTGCCAATCCACTTTGTCATATGCTTTCTTGATGTCTAGTTTTATCAACATGCTCGAAATTTTGTTATTTTGTATTGAGTAAATAGCCTCCTGATCAATGATTATACCATCATAAATGGATCTATTTGGCACAAATCCTGTCTGTTCCTCACTGATAATTATGGGGAGGAGGGTTAGTGATCTGTTTGCCATTGTTTTAGTGAGTAATTTATATAGGGTATTACATAAAGCTATTGGGCGATAGTCCTCAAAACTTTCCACGACCTCCTTCTTTGGGATTAGGGCGATGAAGGTATTATTAAGTTCTCTGAGAATTTTCCCAGAGTTTCTCATCCCCTCTAAGGCCTCAGTAATTTCCCCACCCATGAAGCTCCAGCATTTTTGATAGAAGTGAGTCGGGAACCCATCGGGGCCAGGAGCCTTGTCTGGACCCATTTGAAATAAGGCTGATTCTCCTTCTTCTTTTGTTAATTTTTTGTTGAGCATTAAGTTGTGTTCTTCTGATATTAATTTCGGAATATTTTTTAAGAAATCACTCTCCTTGGTCCATTTAGAGCCCTCCCTATTATTAAGGATAGTCTCAAAATACCCCACAATAGTTTTAGCGATGATTTCCGGGTTGTCAGTAAAGTCCCCTGATACCAATTTGATCTTGTTGATTCTGTTTAATGCTCTACGATGTCTAGTGCTATTGTGAAAGAAATTCGTGTTTCTGTCACCGGCTTCAAGCCAGTTGTCCCTAGATTTCTGTTTCCAGAAAATCTCTTCACGAGCTACTATTTCCTCATAATGAGCCAAATTGCTTTTTTCCTTCTGATATAAGAGGTCTTTCATCCCATACTTGATCACTTTACCATTAATAATCTCCATCTCCTTTTCAATCTCCGTTTTTGTGAAAAGATATTTCCAAAGTGTTCTCTATTCCACATTGTTAATTGTTGCTTAATCTTCTTAAGTTTGGTTACTATTTTGAAGGTTTTGGAGCCAATGACTTTAGTGTCATTCCACCATTTTTCAATGAGTTGTAATAGATTTTCATCTCTGAGCCACATTTTTTCAAAGCGAAAGGGGGTTTTAGTCGGTTTTAGAGCTTCTGTTATAGTTAATTGGACCGGGAAATGATCTGATCCGGAGATGGGAAGGACAAGGGTTTCAAAGGATTGTGACAGATTACCAAATAGAAAGAATCTATCCAGTTTTTCTGCAATATTACAGAAGCCTTGTCTTCTGTTATTCCAGGTAAAGGCCTCACTTTTAGTAGTTAAATCTAGCAAGTTGCATTTATGCATCCAATTCTTGAAGTCTAAGCATGTTTGAGTCATCTTGTTATTGCCCCCCCACTTTTCCTTGGGGTCCAGAATTGCATTGAAATCTCTACCAATAAGGCAGGTTTGATCACATTCGTTTAGAAGGAAATTCTCAATTTCCTCCCAAACTCCTTTTTTTGCATGTGTTTGTGTGGGACCATAAACATTAATTAATGTAAAATTTAAGTTGCTTTTGAAGCTCACAACTCTACCACACATCCAGTTCAGGGTCTTCCTTATCAGACTGAAGGAAACTAGCCTCGGGTCCCATATGATGGCTAGTCCACCAGATGCTCCAGAGGCAGATTGCCCTTCAAGTTCTCTGATACCTATTTTTTTCTTTAAGTTTGTTAATTCACTGTTATTAAGTTTGGTCTCTTGTATTAAGAATAATTCCGGGTTGAATTTGGCTATGCATCGTTTTACGATACACTGTTTGTTAGGAGCATTCATACCCCTAACATTCCATGTAAGGAGTTTCATGGTTCATTGGGAAGGATCTTCCCCTTCCCTGCCTCAAAAATATTAGTAAATTATTTAAAAAAATAAAAAATATATATGTTTAAATTTGATATTATTTTATTTTATTGTTTTATTTAATATTAATACTTAATATTTTAAAATTGTTTGATTTAATTTTTAAATTATCAATCTATAAGATTTAACAAATTTAAATTATAATATTAAAATTAATTTAACTAAATATTGTATTGTTTTATTTTTTAAATTAACAAATTTATATATTAAAATTAAAATTTTGAACTTATAAAATTTATTTAAATTTTTTTTTTTTTTTTTTTTGATAGGTAATTGGCCGAAGCCTGAATAGCTTTTGACTGGAGCTATGAACCAGTGGGGACACAGTAGGGAGCCCCATCCCCATTACATATCTTTGAATTATTATTATTATGTTTGATTAGATTGACCCCAAGACCTTCCCCATCCTATGGAAGGCCAAGAGTCACAACTTAGAATTCCACTTTAGATGTCCCTATTGGGAATTGAACTTGGGTCTCCACAATGAGAACCCAGTGTTTTAACCAGTTAAGCTCAACCCCTTGGACAAATTTATTTAAATTTTAATATGGTATTATGTTATTTTAAATAATTTTAATTTACTAAACATATACAAACAAATGTAAATTTAAAAAAAAAAAATTTATATAAAGCGAATTTAATTTTAATTAATACGTTATGCTATACAAATTCATCATAAATTATCAACATTGTTGTCATGTAACCTTTTTGCTATATGACATCACTTATGTTTGCTAATAAAATTTTATATCAACGAATCAAAAAAATAGTTTGATAATAAATTAGTAAAAAATTAGGTTAATAATAAAATAGTATAGTATTTATTTTTAAAATTTGTTTTACAATATAATTAATTTTACTTCATAAAATAGAATAACTTAAAATAATTCTTTTTTTTTTGATCGGTTAAATGTTATTTTTTTTATATTATAAAGTAAAACACTACATTAACAGAGAGTCATTTAAGTCATCCACCCAAAACCACCCATCAAAACCCCCATACCACCCAAAACAGAGAATAGTATCAAAAAACCACCATCCAGCCACCTGCCCATTCAGCATCCCCCACCCAAAAAATAGTTAACCGAGCATCAAACTGCTCATTACATCATTGCCATCAACAAAAATTACTGGCAATTCAATATTAACAGACAGTATCTAAAAGTATAAAGATTCTAAACTAAAACTAGGCTATGCACAAAGCAAGCAAGAAATAGGGGTACCCGAGAATTCTTCTGAATCAAAGGTGACCTTCTTCTTTGTTGTGACGTATTCACACATCGCCCCATTGCAAATGGGGACCCCTACTTTTTTGCTTTCTAGGGTTTGTTTTCTAGGTCTTTTAGGTTCTTCTGCTTGAGTCAGGTGGATCTACTCAAGAGGTCAGGTCAATTGAGTGATTAGGGGTTATTTAGATCATTCTTAGGGTGTTTTTTGTGTACTATCTGGTCGCACTTCAAGTTGCTAAAATCAAACCTTGGTTGAATGCATAATGTCCTCCTAGGTCCCATCCCTTACATCAAGGGCAGAGCGAATTCGCCTTGAGAAGTCTGGAATGTCATCGTGATCCTCAAATGTCCTGAAATTTGGCTAAGTTTGGAATGTCATCTTGATCTTGAAATTTGACTAAGTCTGGAAAATGGAAGAATCCTCCAAAAACTAGATTTTGCATTATAACTCTTGGAGGTCCGAAACCACTCTCAAACATCCTAACAATATATATGGAATATAACTTAAAGTATAAGAAAGAAGAAAATGTTATATTCCATATATGAATCCTGACAGATAGACTACAATGTCAAATTTCGCTCTCGACCCTTCCAAAGGGTCCAGAGCGAATTTCAATTTCGCTCTCGACCCTTCCAGAGGGTCCAGAGCGAATTTCCTAATATCCCCCTTCCTGGTCTTAATTTGCCTCATAAACTTTGTCCTTATGGCGTAGTGAAGAAAGATTTGTTGTGTGAAGCGAAGTGAAGTGATAAAATGTAAGGAATTTGAGCATAAATGTAAAATTCGCTCTTTACCCTTCCAAAGGGTCTAGAGTGAAATTCATATAAAACCCTATTTTTTTTACAAAACCTTGAGCTATATGTCAACTTGAAGAGAAAATTTGCATGATCATGATGGAAGGAAGCCTAACAAAGTGTGTCCAAGACATGAAAAGGAGAAAGGAGGTGAAAGATTAGCTTGAAACTAGGATTTCGCTCTTGACCCTTCCAAAGGGTCCAGAGCGAAATCCTCATTTGACCCTCAATTTTGGCCTAAGGCATTGAAAATGAAGATTTTTTGAGCCAAGTGGATGGCAAATGGACTTGATGGTGGTAAGGAGAGGCAAATTTGATCAAGTTTAAAGATGGATTAGATGAAAGAGGTGTGAAATCAACCAAGATTGTGAATTTCGCTCCTGACCCTTCCAAAGGGTCCATAGCGAAATTCTTAGAAGACACCTTTTTCTTCCTAGTTTGCACTTGAAGTCTTGTTCCTTGGACATGGTGGGGGTAGATTGATATGTGCTTGCCTTAGGAAGTGATTGAAAGCATTGAAAAGTGAGGATTTTCTCCAAGATTGAGAATTTCGCTCTTGACCCTTCCAAAGGGTCCAGAGCTAAATTCTTCGTAAGCCTCATTTGCTTCCTTGTTTAGACTACCAACCTTGTTCCTTGGGCGTATTTGGAAGGAAAATGATGTGTCTTTGCATTTTGTAGTAATGGAATGTGAAAGAATGGAGGATTTTTGATCAAGTCAAGAATTTTGGTCCTGACCCTTCCAAAGGGTCGAGAGCGAAATTCCTAAAATCTACCTTTTCCTCTCAATTTTATGTCTAGCCAAGTGTGGATCAAGATTGAAGATGTCCTTAGGCATGGCTTTGAGTTGCTTATGATCACCAAACGTGAAGGAAATGAGCTAAAACTAGGATTTCACTCTTGACCCTTCCAAAGGGTCCAGAGCGAAATTCTTGAAGGACACCTATTTTCCCTTGGAGATGGTCAAATCCTTGGTTTTTATGGCATAGATAGGTGTGGAGTGACGTGTCCTTGCCTTTTGAGGTGGTTTGGAGTTGAAAGAATGAAGAAATGTGCTCAAATTGTAGATCAAGGTAGATTGAGCTTGGAAGGACCCCTAGGCATGCCTTTGAATTGATTGTGGCCACCAATGATCAAGATTTTGAGCTTAAACTAGGATTTGCTCTTGACCCTTCCAAACTGTCCAGAGTGAAAACCTAAATAGGTCCCCTATCCTTGGTCATGATTTTTAGCGAATTTCTCCTAGCAAGCGATTTTGAGGTCAAACAAAGTGTTGCAAGCATGAGAGAAGGATCCAAAGGGAGAGTCAAGGTAGAACAAAGTGAGAAGAATTTGAGCTAAGAATGCAAATTTCGCTCCTGACCCTTCCAAAGGGTCCAGAGCGAAATTCCTAAGTGGTCTAATATTTTGTCTAGGTCCTTGAGCAAAACCTATTCCTTGGCAATTTTGGAGGTTAATGACTTGATCTTGGTGAGGTAATGTTGAGAATGAAGTCTGATTGAGCAACTTTGTCAAAATTCGCTCTTGACCCTTTCAAAGGGTCATGAGTGAAATTCTTATAGGGCTTGTCCCTGGGAAGGATTCTAAGGCAAATTCTACCTTGATGCCTTCTTGTTACTAATTTAAGGTAAGAAATGCTATGAACAGGATAAATATATCATGTGTACTTGATCATCTTTTGGTTTGTGTTGCAGGTGAAAGAAAAATCAGGCCAGGACAAGGACGACCTATTTGTTGTGACGTATTCACACATCGCCCCATTGCAAATGGGGACCCCTACTTTTTTGCTTTCTAGGTTTATAGGGTTTGTCTGTTAGCCTTTGCATGCTGAGTGTTGCCAGAGGGATCACTAGGATGGCAGGCTCTGCTTGAGCCATGGTGAGTCCATGGGGCCCCAGAATTAGGGTTTCTTTGAGAGTCTTCCTTAGGGCCAGGTTTTGCTCTTGTTGCTAATTGTGTCTTGCTTGGTGAGTGAGTATCATCCTTGAAGGTCTGATCTAGGTCAAGTTGGTGAGTGATGAAGTCTAGAATGTCATCCTCATCTTCAAATGCCCTAAAATTTGGCTAAGTCTGGAATGTCTTCTTGATCCTGAAATTTGACTAAGTTTGGAAAACTGAAGAATCCTCCAAAAACTAGATTTTGCATTATAACTCCTAGAGGTCCAAAACCACTCTCAAACATCCGGACAGTATATATGGAATATAACTTAAAGTATAATCACTTATACTTAAATGTTATATTCCATAAATGAATCCCGACGGAGAGGCTAAAATGTCAAATTTCGCTCCTGACCCTTCCAAAGGGTCCAGAGCGAAAATTCACCAAGGACTTAGGATCTCACCTAAGTCAAAGAGTGGTTGAGCGAATGGGCAAGGATATGCATCAAGGTGTGAGTCTAGGCCAAAGTCAAGTCAATTCCAAAGTAAATCAAGCCTAGAATAGGAATTTCGCTCCTGACCCTTCCAAAGGGTTCAGAGCGAATTCCTTTGTAAGACACTCTACATTGCCCAAAGTCATGAACTAGCTCATTCCCAGGCATTTGTGAAGGCCAAATACTTATTTGGAGTGAAGAAATGTGAAAATGAAGTCAGGATTTGAGCCCAAGGATGATTTTCGCTCCTCACCCTTCTAAAGGGTTTAGAGCAAAATTCCAAGAAGACACCTATTCTTCACCTTGTTTGCACTAAAAGTCTTGTTCCTTAGACATGTGATGAAGGTTTTGATATGTTCTTGCCTAAGAAGTGTTTGAAAGCATTAAAGGATGAAGATTATGACCCAAGACATGAATTTCGCTCCTGACCCTTCCAAAGGGTCTAGAGCGAAATCCACTTTTCCTCCACTTTGCTCAAGGATATGACCAAGATTGTTGACTTTTGAGGCATAGTTGATAATGTTTTGATGCATGTTTGCCTTAGAGAGGAGGTTGATGATGAATACTAAGAGGGGGGGGGTGAATTAGTATACCAAAAAATATTGAACTCAAACTTTTAAACAGTTTAGCAGTTAACCGGTATAACAGATTTACTAGCAAACCGGTTAAGACATGCAAACCAAACAGCAAATAAAACATTCACCCACAAGAGCACAATCACCATAACACAAGAAGTTTTGACGTGGAAACCCAAATGGGAAAAACCACGGTGAGCAGAAACTCATAAGTAACTATCTGCAGAATAGAAACCAGACCGGTTAAGGTCATACAATGTTCTTCACCAGAACAGATCCTGTTAGGAATCTAGATCTCTGTTAGGAGATAAGTGTTGTTAAAGACTACCTTGTGAGAGGACTTCAGATTCACAGTTGTGAACCACCTTGTTAGAGGACAAAGGCTTTGTTGGGCCTACTCGGTTAAGGGTTTCAGACTTGTCGAAGATATGAGTAATCAACAAGTAGATGATCTAGATACTAGCACAATATGCTTGGTTAGATCCTTGATAGCTCATCGTTAATGCACATTTAGCATTACTTCAGTCTTCAGTATCTCCACACTCTGTTTCTTCACACAGACCTAATCTTCTCTTCTATAATCGCACATACAAAACCCTCATCAACTGCTAAAACCCTAGACATGATGTCCTTATAAAGGAGTCTGATTTCATGTCGGTTCAATAGGATTATATTACAAGTTCCTAGGTTCAGTGCATCTAGACACATTTGGTAACACAACACAAAATCACCGCCAAAGTGTCGGTGGATGATAACTCATCACAGAAATACTGGTTGTTAACTCATCACAGAGTAATACCGGTTCATTACCAATTACCGATTCATACATTTTATCAGTTATCAAAATGAAGACTGGAAAAAATGTTAGCTACCGCTTTGAGATCCTCGAACCGCTTGAGGTCTTCATATCGCTTTGGGTCTTCAGTCAGTTTGTGACCGGTAAACATCTTCTGCAAAACATCGATAGTCTAAAGACTATAATACATAATACCGGTTGGAACAATTGCTGGTTGAGCATAACTCATACATAAAGAAAGTGATCATAAAACAAGTGTGTGTCCATCAATGACAATCACAACATTATCAAAATGCCAACAATCTCCCCCTTTGGCATTGATGGCAACACTTAGGAAAATTTTGACATCTAAGTGTTTTTACAACAAAAATATGCCATAATCAAAATTACTCCCCCTAAGCATATACACTATCCCTTTTGCAGAAATGACAATGTATACTACTCCCTTAAAAAGGTAACATAAAAGTATAAATGACATTCACCAAAATTTTAAATACTATTCCCCCTTTGCCAACAATGACAAAGTAATGCAGAATAACCCCTGTTTCTCATTAACATTACAATGAGTAAATGTTTATGACAATAATGAGTGAAACTTATCAAAAACAGATTTAAAATCCTGCATAAAAGTCTTCATGGCTAATGACCATGACTCAAGTAAAGAGGTAGCAACCTCACTTTCCGTCTGCATCTGTGATACCTGTTTTTCCATGGCATCAATGGTACTCATCTCTTGAGTTACCGTTAAAGCTTCTAGATTGAGAAAGCACTTCTGAAGAATTTGCAGTCTGGGTAATAAAACTAGTTGAAGCTCCTCCAAATCTCTTGTCCGATTGTTAATCTCCAATTCTATCTTGGCAGACTGAAGCTGATACCGGTGAACAGTTTGCCCATATGTAGTGAAAGAATCATACAGGGTCTTAAAGTTGCTTATGTATGCCTGCAAATCAGATTGTAGTTATCCTTTTGTGCAAGCACATCATCACAAAATAGATGGGGTTGGCTTATTTTTCTCAACAGTAGTTTTCCCTCATCCATAGCATCTCTTATATCCCTCTGGCTGTTTCTGAAGTTGAGACCGGAGCTCATTCAGTTTCTTTACTAAGGCAGTGTTTAATGCCTTTTGATGCTTCTTCTGTGCATTAGCTTCAGCAACTTCTTCCAGGCATTGTTCCCGGTCCTCCACAACTATACATAGAAGTTTTAGTTTGGCCAGAGAGAAATCGGTACCGGGGAGGTTGGTACCTGGAATCAAACTGGTAAGGGTGTCAATCGTAGTGTGAATGACATCCTGCTCCTTTTTCCTCCTCAATGTTTCCAGTCTTTCTTGTGCTAGCTTTATGCCTTGCAGCAGCTCCAATTCATCTGCAGATTGGAGTTCAATAGGACTGGTGATGTCAGCTGGTTTGGCTTGACAACCGGTTGCCTTTGGAGTCTCCGCTTGTTTGTTCTTTTCTGCTTCCTTCCTCTCTTCCGCTTTTTTCTTTTCCTCTTCTTTCTCCCTTTGCTCCGCTTCATGCTTTTTCTTCTCTTCCTCCTTTCTTTCTTCTTCTTTTCGCTTTTCCTCTTCTTGTTTCTTCTTCTTCTCGTCTTTCCGCTTCTCCTCTTCTTTCTTTTCCTCCTTTTCTTTCCTCTTCTCCTCTTCCTTCTGCTTCTCTTCTTCTTGTTTCCTCTTCTCTTCATCTTGTTTCCTCTTCTCTTCATCTTTCTTTTTTTCTTCCTCTTTCTCTACTTTCTCTTTGTCAGCCTTTTCCTTGTCCAGCTTCTGCTTCTCTGCTTCTTCTTTATCATGTTTCTCTTTTTCTGTGTCCGGAGTGGTATCTTCACCATCTAACGCGTCCACATCAATAGTGTCAACCTGTTCTGTAGCTGGTTCTCCTTCACCATCAAATGCCTCATCCGACTTTCTAGTTTCCGTTTCCTGTTCAGCTTCTCTATTTGCTTGAGATACTTTATGCATTTTCACAGTGGCTTTAGTATGGGAGTGTGTGTCTTTCACCACTTCAGAGGCTTTGCCTTCCAAAAGCAAGAGTCTTCTTCTTCTCATGAAGAAGAGACCTTTGTACTGGTTCATGATTTCAGACAATTCAGAGTTTGAAGCATCAGGGAAGTATTCTGCAATCTTTTCTTTGATCTTCTATTCTCTCTCGATGGCAATGCGCCATTTATTATCTAAAGAATTGTACAAAGAATCAGGTGTCTCAGATCTAATTTCTGATGGCGACTGGTCATGAACACTCAAATAATTAATGATTTCCCGCTCTGTTTCCTCTTTCTCACTATCGGTAAAATCATCAAAACACTCCTTCAGGTCACTAAGCAATTTTCTTTTAATATTCTTAATAGTCCTCTGACAATGTGTCATCGGCTTATAAGAAGAGATGTCAATATTTATCGATGCTGATGATGCAGGTGCATTGCCGGTAGTGTTTGCTTTCTTCCTTGTTTGCCTGGTTTTCTTAGGCTGCAGTCCAGGTTTTGTATCCACAGACTCCGGTGAGTTGCTTTTGGTCTTCCACTTCCTTTCAAATACTTTAGCGGGTGCAACTTTCGGTTTCTTCTTGGCAGGTGACCACTTGGTCACTTTTGGGCTGGCTAAGGTAACCGGTGCCGATACCGATGGCACTGCTTTTCCCTTTTTCACTGAAGGTTCTTCAACCGGTGTTACCTTTTCCAAGTAGGTGCCGGTTCTCTTTTTCTTTGCATTTAAAGGAGAGGCAATCAGGGTAGAGGCATACCCATCCAACATGTCATACATCACCTCATATCCCATAGGTTCTACTTCTTCCTGTCTTGGCTCTACTGCTTCCATTATACACTCATCTACTTTAATGGTAAAGCAGATGTCCTCTTCATATTTCTTAACAATGTCTCTAGATATCCTCATCCTTTGACTCATCTTCCGCTTGAATTCATCAAAGTATTTATTCAAGACTTCAGGATATCCGGTTCCCACCGCTTGGAGATTTTCCCTAATTTGTTTGGTGACTGGTTGGGCAGCAGACCATTGAATATCACCGACTCTTGGGAAATAGCCTTGAAAGTAGAAAAATAGACCTACCAAAAGTTGTCAAAATTTGAACCTTAAGGCACTGTCCTGTTTGATGGACTTCAAGTTTAATAGAAGTTGCTCTTGCATGCAGGTGCATAGATCAAATGAGGCGACCTCCATGATCATTCTGTAGGCGGCATTTACCGCAGCAGCAGAGACAAAGTTTATTTTGCTGGCATAAAACGTTCGGTATCCAATCACCATGCAAGCATACTTGACCAACTCATCTTTGGTGGTGTTGACGGTCATTCCCCGTTGGTCGCTCAGAGAACCGGTGAGCTTAGTCATTTCAGTCTTGATGACTTTCTTAAGGGCTGGCACCTCACCACTGTTGTAGAAACCGGTGACAGCATGAATTGCTTCAGGCGTAATGTCATGCGTCCTTTCGAGATATATCTTGTCGCCATGCACTCTGCTCAGGATGATGCGGATGTGCTCTTCTGTGAACTCTTCAAGAAAGTAAACCGCATTGTGAAGTTTCTTCCTCTCCAAGATGCTATATTCTGGTTTGATCTTCTTGTCATCCCCACAGAACAGACCTAGCTGGGAGTGAATCGCTAGGGATCGTAGGTCTTCTAATTTGCAGTCAATGTACCCTGAAATATCTCCTTCGACAATGACTCCGACAGGTATTTGGGACAGGGCATTGTATTTCATTTTTCTTTGAATGAATTCAGTTGAGTCCATGGGTACACTAGAGTTGGAGTGCGATGCAGAAGCCATGATTAACTGATAAACAAGAATTTCGAGAAATACCTTCAAAATTTCAAAATTTAGGGTTTGCAAATGTAGCTTCGCAACACACCACTTTGGTTGCTGGATTACCGCTTGGTGTTCTTCACTTGATTGATTGACAATATCTCCGGATTCTTTTGCAAGATTTGAAATCTCTTTGAATCGCAAGTCAAATCGCCTTTTGTCGCTCTGCACTTGAAAAATTCTTCGCTCGAAAACTGATAAGTGAAAATGACTTTGAAAATTCCTTTTAAACGAATTCTTCACCTACCATAATAATTGCTCCACTGCTAGGGTACAAACCCTAATTTTGCCTTTTACTGCTTCACAATCTTCTGCCGATTGACAGGTAACGTATATCGGTTAAGGTCTTTTACCGATATAAACCGGGGGTTCGAAACATTTCACCGATTTGTTCCCCCTAAGCTTTTTTGAAGCTCAATTTGCCGGTTCAGAGACTTCCACACTAGGTGCAGAAACCGGTTCATCTTGTGACACTTCTTCAGGTTTCTTTTTCCATGTTTTATTCATTCTTGCTTGAACGGTTTCAACATCAATCTTCCCTTCCGGAGTGACCGGTATATCATCCGATATGTTCTTTCTCATCCTGCAGATTCTAGCTGTGTGACCCGGTTTGTTGCAATGATAGCAAACCATTCCAGGTGCTCTCCATGGTCCATTATTCATTCTACCATTCTTCCTCCTACATGTTGCAGCAGTGTGACCGCTACCATGGCACATCAAAACAGGTTGCTCTCCAACCGGTTACCGCTTGATAGCCACCACCACCTGACTGATGGTCATAGGCATTATACCGGTTTGGATTCCGGTTCACAGAGGATTCAGGAAAAACTCCTTGAGTCCTTTGAGGATATCTCCCAGTGTTGTGCATAATAGACTTGCATTCAAATGCTCTATGCCCAAACTTGTTGCATGCATAACAGTTTCCATTGAATCTATTGGATCTAGGCTTATTGTTTAGAAAATAAGGAAAATTATTGTAGGCCTTATTTCTACACACATTAGCAGTATGTCCTTCCTTGAGACAATTAAAGCAAACAGGTTTAAACTTTTGCTTACCTTTATCCTTTGATGTCGGTTGTTTCTTTGATGCTACATCTTTTGTTCCAGAGGTCTCACCTTCCTCATAACCAGAAAAACCAAGTCGAGTGGTATTCTTTACCGGCTTTGCTGATTCAAGCTTTTGTTCTAGCTTGACAATACTCTTATTGAATTTGGCAAGTATCTCCTTTGTCTCAGTGAGTTCTTTGGTAATAGAAGCATTGGATTCCTTCAAGGTTGCATTCTCAGAAATAGCCATGTTTAGTTCACCTTGCATTTCTTCTTTTTCCACTTTGCTCTCTTGGAGATGAGCGGTAAGGGCATTGATTTCTTGCTTCAGCTTGGAGATCTCATGATCTTTGTCTTTTACCAGATCTTCAGCTTCTTTCAATTCTTAAGCTCTTGACACATTTTGATAGTCAGTCCTTCCAGTTCCCTTCTTAGGTTGGCATTAGATTCATTTAGTTTTTCAACTTCTTCAACTAGGGCTTCCATGTCTGCTTCATCAGAAGAACTATTTTCAGTAAGCTCCATCAGTTTCTTAGCATGCTCTCTTCTTTTTGCCAGAGAGGCTTTATCTTTGACTTTGAGTTCATCAAAGGCTTTCTCAGTCTGAGTGAGCCGATGAGTAAGTTCCCTCACAATGTATTCCCCCATATCTCCTTCCAAGTGGTTAGACTTATAGAAAGGTTGGCTCTGATACCAATTGATGAATACTAAGAGGGGGGGTGAATTAGTATGTCAAAAAATACTGAACTCAAACTTTTAAACAGTTTAGTAGTTAACCGGTATAACAGATTTACTAGCAAACCGGTTAAGACAAATGCAAACCAAACAACAAATAAAGCATTCACCCACAAGAGCACAATCACCATAACACAAGAAGTTTTGATGTGGAAACCCAAATGGGAAAAACCACGGTGAGCAAAAACTCACTAGTAACTATCTGCAGAATAGAAACCTGATCGGTTAAGGTCATACAATGTTCTTCACTAGAACAAATCCTGTTAGGAATCTAGATCTCTGTTAGGAGATAAGTCCTGTTAAAGACTACCTTGTGAGAGGATTTCAAATTCACAGTTGTGAACCACCTTGTTAGAGGATTTACAAAGGCTTTGTTGGGCCTACCCAGTTAAGGGTTTCAGACTTGTCGAAGATATGTGTAATCAACAAGTAGATGATCTAGATACTAGCACAGTATGCTTGGTTAGATCCTGTTGTGACGTATTCACACATCGCCCCATTGCAAATGGGGACCCCTGCTTTTTGCTTTCTAGGGTTTGTTTTCTAGGTCTTTTAGGGTTTTGTTTGTTAGCCTTTGCAGGATGAGTGTTGTCGAGGGGATCGTTGGATTACAGGCTTTGCTTGAGCCAGGGTGAGTCCACAGGGCCCCAGAATTAGGGTTTCTTTGAGAGTCTTCCTTAGGGCCTAGTTTTGCTCTCGTTGGTAATTGTGTCTTGCTTTGTGAGTGGGTATCATTCTTGAAGGTCCGAGCTAGGTCGAGTTGGTGAGTGATGAAGTCTGAAATGTCATCCTGACCTTCAAATGCCCTGAAATTTGGCTAAGTCTGGAATGTCTTGATCCTGAAATTTGGCTAAGTCTGGAAAACTGAAGAATCCTCCAAAAACTAGATTTTGCAATATAACTCCTGGAGGTCCGAAACCACTCTCAAACATCCTGAAAGTATATATGGAATATAACTTAAAGTATAAGTGATGTTATATTCCATAAAATGATCTTGACAGAGAGTCCAAAATGTCAAATTTCGCTCTTGACCCTTTCAAAGGGTCCAAAGCGAATTTCGCTCCTGACCCTTCCAAAGGGTCCAGAGCGAAATTCTCCATAAGACATTCCAGTTTGACCAAAACTTAGAACTAATGCATTCCTAGGCTTGAATGAAGGTAAAAACGCTTGTTTGAATGAAGAAATGTGAAAATGAAGTCAGGATCTTGGCCAAGATTAGGAATTTCGCTCCTGACCCTTCCAAAGGGTCCAGAGCGAAAATCTTTATAACTCTTGTTTTCCTCCTTATTTTGGCTAGGCGTTGGCTTGATGAGAGATGAATGGGTATGTTTTTGCCTTGAGAGGGAGTTTGATTGATTTTGAAGAACAAGATTTTAGCCTAAAGGAGAATTTTGCTCCTGACCCTTCCAAAGGGTCCAGAGCGAAATTCATCATAAACTTCATTTGCCACCTTGTTTGAGCTTGAAACCTTGTTCCTAACTTGGAAAATGGCCTAACTTTGCCCTGAGAGATGGCTTGAAGCTTGAAAAATGAGCAATTTTGGACAAGAAGGCAATTTTGGACAAGAAGGGAAATTTCGCTCTTGACCCTTCCAAAGGGTCCAGAGCGAAATTCCCAAAAGCTCTTACTTTGCAATAAAGGAAGTCAAGTTTTTGATTTGTAATGACATGGATGGAAAGAAAATGACTTGCTTTTGCCTCTTGAAGTCGTTTTGAAAGGGATAAATGAAGGATTTAGCCCAAAAAGTGATTTTCGCTCCTGACCCTTCCAAAGGGTCCAGAGCGAAAATCTCTCTAAGAGACATTTCTTGCCTCATTTGGCCAAAATTTGATGTCCAAGGCATGATGAGATGAAGTATGAACATGGTCTAGCCTTTGGGGATGTTTAGAAGCATTGAAAATGAAGGATTCTAGCCAGGAAAGGAAATTTCGCTCCTGACCCTTCCAAAGGGTCCAGAGTGAAATTCCTTATAAACACATTTTTTAGCCTTTCTTGGACATGAAATCCTATTCCTAGCACAGTGCAAGGTGAAATCCCACTCAGCAAAGAAGTTTCAAGGTGAAGAATAAAGGATTTTGGTCAAGATTGAAAAAATCGCTCCTGACCCTTCCAAAGGGTCCAGAGCGAATTTTCTCAAAAAACACTTTTGCTATCAAATTTTGCTAAGTCAAGTATGAGACAAGGAGAAACATAGAAGGAATTGCCCCTACGATTAAGTTGAGATTGGAAGAAATCATCAAAAGGTGAAGGAATTGAGCCAAATGATGAATTTCGCTTCTGACCCTTCCAAAGGGTCCAGAGCGAAATTCCTAAAAAACACCTATTTCTTGCAAGGTCAGGGCAACTTTCTAGATTCTATGGCTTGAATGGGTGTGAGGAAGTGTGTTTTGCCCTTTGAAGATAATTGAGGCGGTCAAGAGGAAGCAATCAAGCCTAGAAAATGATTTTCACTCCTGACCCTTCCAGAGGGTCCAGAGCGAAAATCCTCAAAACTATCCTTTTTTCCAAAGTTTGGGCAAAGTTAAGCTTAGACGTGGGTGTGAAAAGACATTTGAATTGCCTTGAAGTGGAATTGGATTGCTAAGGATGCAAATTTTGATGCCAATTGGGAAAATTGCTCCTGACCCTTCCAGAGGGTCCAGGGCGAAATTTCCAAATCTTTCTATTTTCCTTGCATTTCAAGATGATATTTTGGTTCTCAAGACTCAAAGGGGAGTAAGGCATGATGTTCTATGCCGTGGAAGTGATTCAAAGTTGGAAAGGATGAAGGAATTGTCCTAAAACCAAAAAATCGCTCCTGACCCTTCCAGAGGGTCCAGGGCGAAAATCATAAAACCAACATGTTCCTTTCAAGTTTGTGCTAAGGCAAGACTATACCAAGGTAGAAAAGACCTTTGAGACCCCTGATGAGAAAATGTTTGTTTCAAAAGTTGATGATTCTAGGTCAGAGAAGAAAAATCGCTCCTGACCCTTCCAGAGGGTCCAAGGTGAAAATCTAAAAATCCCCTATTTTATCTTGCAAGAACAAGCCAAACTTGGATGGAGTGAATGAGGAAAACCATTGCCTAGCTTTGAGTGAAGGATTCAAGATAAAATGATGGAGAAGTAAGCCAAGGGAAGAAAAATCGCTCCTGACCCTTCCAGAGGGTCTAGGGTGAAATTCACATTTTCACCTAGTTCTTGCATGAAAAATGATATAAATTCGAAATACAAGACCTTGAGTAGGTCAAGACACACATAAACTCACCTTCCAGGAGATTTTGGAGTCAAGAAATGAGAGATTCAAGACCTAATTGAAAAAATCGCTCCTGACCCTTCCAGAGGGTCCAGGGCGAAATCATCAGGAAGCTTCATTAAGCCTCAATCAAACCTCCATATTCCTAAATTTTCACCAAATTTGCCAAATTCAAGACATTTGGGAGGTTGAATTAAATTCGCATGAATTAAGGCATTTACAATTTAATTAATTAATTTCTAGGCCTTGAAATAATTGAAAAAATCCACCTTTGAGCTTTGGAATTGATTTAAAAATTAAAAAATTATGCTTAAGCGCTCAAAAATCATTATTGTGCCTTTACAAACAAGTCGGCCATCTTTTGAGAGGAATTTTTTATTTTATTCCCTATTTGCCAAGTCGGCCTTGAGGGAAATCAAGATGAGCGCCCTATATAAGGGAGGTGTATTGTAGCATATTCAAATCATTCTTTCATTATCTCTCATGCGAACTTGAAGAGCATATTTGGAGTTGCGAAATTGAACAAGTTGGAGGATAATTTCCAGATTTTGGAAGGTGTTTGAAGGCGAATTTCCAGATTTTGAGAAGCTAGTGGAAGGCGAAGCTTTTTGAAGGCTAATTGAGGCGTAATTCATCCAAAGGAAGACCACAATTCAATCCTTATCTAGCAAAATCTGATCTTCTTCCTTCATTTATTCAAGGTTCATAGTTAGGCTTTCAAAGGAGAAGGTATGAAGAATCCTTTTTGAAGTTCTTATTCAAGACTTGTTTTGATTTCATAGCAATCTTTTAAAGTCTAAAGTCTTGAAAAATCTAATCTCCATTCATAATTAATTTGAAAATTTAGAATTCTGGATTTATCATTGTCATTTTCAAATTAATATCTTAAATCATTCTCTTGGAAGGTCCTAAATTCTATGCTTTAAGGTATGATGCTCAAAGACTAACTTTAATCTTTTGTGTAGGCATCAAATGGCGACCCTCAAAGCCGGAGGATCAACTACTTGGCGGACCCTCATCAAAGAAGATCAAGTCAGGACAAGGACGACCTTCTCCAGTCCAGCATCAACAAGGACGACCTTCTCCGGTCCAACATCAACAAGGACGACCTTCTCCAGCCCAGCATCATCAAGGACGGCCTTCTCTTGTCGAGCATCATCAGGGACAACCTCTTCCAGTCCAGCATTCGAAGGAAAGGTACACCATCCATCCTGTACATCGAAGACAAAGGAAGTTAAAGCAAGGGTTCGTTGAAGAAGCAGACAGTTTCAGAAGAGTTAATTAAAGCTAGCTTCTCAGCAACATCAAATTGAATATCTACCAAGTTACAAGTGTCAGACAAGGTGACATCCCAGTCATCACTCCTCCAGTCGGGTTGGTCCACTTCAGCATGTCCAGATTCAATGTACCTGGCTCATTAAAGATGGCACAAACTCCGATGTACCTACCCCGGCTATCCATTGGTTGAATATTCCAGAGAAGACGTGTCCAAATAATGCAATTATTTCATTGGTCAGAATTAAGTTTGTTGTAACAAACCCTAATTAGGGTTTCATTGTAGAATCTTGGCCATTGATCTCAAATTGATCTTAGCCATTGAATTGTTTTGAGGGCACTATGTAAGCCCTGGCTCCTCATTTGTAAAGGTGAATAGTGGGTGAATAATTGATAGTAAGTGAATAGTTAGTGAATAGGAGTCAACAATAGTTAGTCAATAGTTGATAGTAGGTGAATAGTTAGCTAGTAGTGAATAATCAGTTGATAGAATAGCAATTAGAGTAGAATAGCAAGAGAAGGCAAAGATTGTTGCCAAGATGTTGTAAAAGACTTGTAAAACTTTATTGAAGAAATGGTGAAATCTATGGGTCGATTCAACAATTTGCATGGTCTTTATACTTCTCAGATTTGATTTCATGTTATTAGATGAGTGAAAGAAATGTGTTTGATTGATGGTGAAATTTGTATATCCATACTACTAGCAATTTGTTGATTGTAGACTTGCCTTGTGTAGTCAACTGGAATGCCTTGTGTAGTCAACTGGAATCATTCAGCTTAAGCTTAACTTCAATTGTCGCTTCTTCATTGATATGCATCAGCCTGATGGTGTCTATCCCTGTAGCGATGATCTGAACATCATAAAGCTTTCCTCCAAAGATCGCACTAACCTTGTGGAGATGGTCCTGGGATGTCAAGACAAGACTTAGTTAGAATTTCATCAAAGATCAATCATTGCTCTTACACTCTTAGTATCAGAATTAGATCCTTTCCTCAACCTCGTCCTTTTTCCTTTTTTCAAAATCTAAGCCAGTGAAATCCTGTGATTCTAACAAATCAGACGTTTAGGTCGTCAAGCGTAAGTCCCCTTGTGATTCCAGCAAAATCACATCATACCACAAAGAGCTTATCCACACGTAGAGATCCTACATAACAGAACCTTGGAGTTACTCCGATTGATCCTTCAGCGAGATCTTCAGCAGTCGGGAACTTTGTTCAAGAGAGGATAAGATACTTCGGTATTTTATTCTGTGTTCGCATGTGCATAAAAAACACATCAACAGATCCTTGATAGCTCATCGTTAATGCACATTTAGCATTACTTCAGTCTTCAATATCTCCACACTTTGTTTCTTCACACAGACCTAATCTTCTCTTCTATAATCGCACATACAAAACCCTCATCAACTGCTAAAACCCTAGACATGATGTCCTTATAAAGGAGTCTGATTTCATGTCGGTCCAATAGGATTACATTACAAGTTCCTAGGTTCAGTGCATCTAGACACATTTGGTAACAGACACAAAATCACTGCCAAAGTGTCGGTGGATGATAACTCATCACAGAAATACCGGTTGGTAACTCATCACAGAGTAATACCGGTTCATTACCGATTACCGGTTCATACATTTTACCGGTTGTCAAAATGAGGACTGGAAAAAATGTTAGCTACCGCTTTGTTCCTTTGTTCCGCTTTGAGATCCTCAAACCGCTTGAGGTCTTCATATCGCTTTGGGTCTTCAGTTAGTTTGTGACCGGTAAACACCTTTTGCAAAACATCGATAGTCTAAAGACTATAATACATAATATTGGTTGGAACAATTGCCGGTTGAGCATAACTCATACATAAAGAAAGTGATCATAAAACAAGTGTGTGTCCATCAATGACAATCACAACATCATCAAAATGCCAACAGTTGAGACTTTGAAATGGCGAAAATACACCTGGGAGGAGAATTTCGCTCCTGACCCTTCCAAAGGGTCCAGAGCGAAATCCTCCATTTAGCCTTCTTTTGGCCTTAAAGACCTAGTTTGACCTTGCCTGGACCCAGTTGGATGGTGGATTGTCTTGATTGCGATAGGAGGAAGTTGAATTGATCAAGTTTGAAGGAGAATGAGATGAACCTAGGTGAGAAACTAGCCAAGAATAGGGATTTCGCTCCTGACCCTTCCAAGGGGTCTAGAGCGAAAATCCCCTTAAAACCTCAATTCTCACTTGTCAAGGCCAAATTCCTAGTTTCTAAGGCATGTATGGAAGTGTTTGACATGTTTTTTGCCTAAGAGAATGACTAGAGGTAGAGGAAATGGAGGATTTTAGCCTAAAAATTGAATTTCGCTCCTGACCCTTCCAAAGGGTCTAGAGCAAAATTCTTGAAAACACTCATTTTCCCTTTAGCCAAAGTCAGGACTAAGATGGAGATGCAAGGAGAGTAGTCTATGTTTGCCCCCCAGAGAAGATTGAAGAAGGAAAGATGAGCAATCAAGCCCAAAACATGATTTTCGCTCCTGACCCTTCCAAAGGGTCCAGAGCGAAAATCTACCTAGCCCTCATTTTCTTCCTTGTTTGATCAAAATTTTAGTATCCAAGGCATGTTGGAAGGAAAATGGATATGTTCTTGCCTTAGGGAGGAAATTCGCTCCTGACCCTTCCAAAGGGTCCAGGGCGAAATTTCACTAAAACCACCTTTTTTTCCCAATTTTATGCCATGGCAAGTATGGATCAAGATGAATTGAGATGGGAGAGGTCCTTAGGAATGACTTCAAGTTGCTAAGAAATCATTGAATTTCAAGGAATTGAGCAAAACCAAGATTTTCGCTCTTGACCCTTCCAAAGGGTCCAGAGCGAAAATTCTACAATCACGTACTTTCCTTGCAAGACAAGTCAAACTTTGGGTTTTTATAGCTTGGATGAGTGTGAAAAAGTGTTTTCTTGCCTTTTGAAGTTGATTCAAATTGAAAGGATGGAGGAAGAAGCCTAAAACAAGATTTTCGCTCTTGACCCTTCCAAAGGGTCCAGAGCGAAAACCCTATAAACCATTTTTTTTTCCAAAATTTGAGTGAAGTCAGGCCTAGACCAGGGTGAGAGAAGCCATTTGGATTGCCTTGGAAAGACTTTTGATCACCAAAAATGCAAATTTTGAGCTAAAACTTGAATTTTGCTCCTGACCCTTCCAAAGGGTCCAGAGTGAAATTCTGGATAGGTCTTGTCCCTGGCTAGGTTTTGAGCGAATTTTCCTTTTCAAGCCCTTTTGAAAATCAAGCGAATGTTTCCAAGTTGAGAGATGGATTCAAAATGAGGGAGTCTAGAGGAAACAAAGTGAAGAGAATGGAATTGAGTGTGGATAAGCAAGCAAAAGGTGAATTTCGCTCCTGACCCTTTGGAAGGGTCCAGAGCGAAATTCTTCAAATCCACTATTTCCTCCTTGTGTCAAGTTAGGATTTTGATTCCTAGGGTGTGGTTGAGATTGGAGTGAGGTTATTTAGCCTTGCAAGATGAGTTGAAGTGAAGAAGATGAAGAATTAAGCCTAAAAGGTGAATTTCGCTCCTGACCCTTCCAAAGGGTCCAGAGCAAAATTCACAAAATGTCATGTTTTCTTCAAGATAGTGTTGAGCCAAGTCAGTGATCAAGGTGAATGGACCTTAGAGATTGCCTTAGAAGAGATTGTCAATGAAACAAAGGTGAGTTTTGACCTAAAGAAGGAATTTCGCTCGACCCTTCCAAAGGGTCCAGAGCGAAATTCTCATCATCACCTAATTTGCCCATGTTAGAAGCTAAAGAATTGAATCCCTAGGCTTTGTTGAACTAAAACTAGCATATGCTCACCTTTAAGATGATTTTGGAGTGAAAAAATGAGGCAATTAAGACAAAATCAAGGAAATCGCTCCTGACCCTTCCAAAGGGTCTAGGGCGAAATCCTTGGAAACTCCTATTTTTCACCTTGTTTGGGCCAGGCGAAGAGTTAGTTGTGAGATAATGTTGAAAAGAGGTCTAAATTGGGCAAAATAGCAAATTTCGCTCTTGACCCTTCCAAAGGGTCCATGGCGAAATTCTTATAGGGCCTGTCCTTGGGAAATATTTTGAGTGAACTTTATTTGAAGTCTTCTTGTTGATGATTTAAGGTGGAAACTGCTTTGTTGAAATGAACATGTCATATGTACTTAATCACTTTTTTGGTTTATTTTGTAGATGGAGAAAACTAGGTCAGGGCAAGGACGACCTCTTCCAGTCCATCATCATCAAGGACGACCACTTCCAGTCCAGCATCATCAAGGACGTTCCACAGGCAAAAGGGAAGACTCAAGGTGTTCAAGGAATTGCCAGCTACCTCCAGAACCTTCACTTTGCCACACTAAGGAACCACAAGATGACAATGAAAGGCATTGCCAACATTTCAAGGAAAGGTACACCACCCATCCATCACGTCAAAGATAGAGGGGAATCAAATAAGGTCAGTGCAAGGGTCCATTGAAGAAGCAGATAGTCTCAGAGGAGTTAATCAAAGTTAGCTTCCCAACCTCATCAAATTAAACATCAACCAAGTTACAAGTGTCGGACAAGATGGCATCCCAGTCATCACTCCTCCAGTCGGATTGATCCACCTCAGCATGACCATATTCAATGTACCTGACTCATCGGGGACGACACAAACTTCGAGGAACCTACCCCTGCTTCCTATTGGTCCTCACTCCCGAAATGTAATTTTCTAATTGGCTAAGGAAGTTTATTGTAACAAACCCTAATTAGGGTTTCTATCTTGTAATCCTAGCCGTTGATTCTAAATCAATTAGAGCCGTCTTTTTGTAAAGGGTTTCTCTATATAAGCCCTGGCTCCTCATTTGTAAAGGTTAATAGTGGGTTGATAGAGAATAGCTAGTTAATAGTTAATAGTTGGTTAATAGAGAATAGATAGTAGTGAATAGTCAGAGAGTAGGAAATAGTTAGAGTAGAATAGAAAGAGAAGGCAAAGATTGTTGCCAAGATATTTTTTTAAAAGATTTGTAAACTTCATTGAAGAAATGGTGAATTCTATGGGTCGATTCAACAATTTGCATGGTCTCTATACTTCTCAAATTTGATTTCATGTTATTAGATGAGTGGAAGAAATGTGTATGATTGATGGTGAAATTTGTACATCCCTACTACTAGCAGTTCGTTGATTGCAGACTTGCCTTGTGTAGTCAACTGGAATCATTCAGCTTAAGCTTAACTTCAATTGTCGCTTCTTCATTGATATGCGTCAGCCTGATGGTGTCCATGCCTGTAGCGGTGATCTGAACATCATAAAGCTTTCCTCAGAAGATTGCACTAACCTTGTGGAGATGGTCCTGGGATGTCAAAGCAAGACTTAGTTAGAATTTCATCAAAGGTCATTCATTGCTCTTACATTCTTAGTGTTAGAATTAGATCCTTCCCTCACCCTTATCCTTTTTTTCCTTTTTCAAAATCTAGGACCAGTAAAATCTCACGTTCCAGCAATATTCAAAGCAAATCAGACGCTCAGGCAATCGAATGTAAGTCCCCTTGTGATTCCAGCAAAATCACATCGTACCACAAAGAGCTTATCCACACGTAGAGAACCTACATATCAGAACCTTGGAGTTACTTCGACTGATCCTTCGGCGAGATCTTTAGCAGTCGGGAAACTTTGTTCAAGAGAGGATAAGGTGCCTTTAGGTATTTTATTCTGTGTTTGGTCGTGTACAAAAGACACATCAACACTATTCTAAGTCCATCATCATCAAGGACACTCCAAATGCATGGAGGAAGACTTCAAGTGTTCGAGAAAAGCATTGGGAGATTTCAAGTGTTCAAGGAATTGCAAGCTATCTCCAAAACCTTCGCTTCGCCACACTAAGGAACCACAAGATAACAAAGAAAGGCTTCACTAGCACTTCAAGGCAAGGTATGCTATTGGAGAAGGAAGACTTGACAATAAGAAAGCCTCATCAAGCACTTGGGAGTAAAAGAGGTACATCATTCATCAAATTGAGACAGAAAAGAGATCAACCAAGACATAGACGCCAGACAAGGTGGTATCCCAGTCACTTTTCCTCCAGTCGGATTGGTCCACCTCAGCATGTCCAGATTCAATGTACCTGAGTCATCAGAGGCGGCACAAACTTCGGTGTACCTACCCCCGCTTCCTATTGGTTCTCACTCCTGGAATGTAATTTTCTAATTGGCTAAGGAAGTTTGTTATGACAAACCCTAATTAGGGTTTCTATCTTGTAATCCTAGCCATTGATTCTAAGTCAATCAAAGCCGTCAATCTGTAAAGGGCTCTCTATATAAAGCCCTGGCTCCTCATTTGTAAAGGTTAATAGTTAATAGTCAGAGAATAGGAAATAGTTAGAGAGAATAGTCAATAATTAGTAGCATTTTAGAGTAGAGTAGAAAGAGAAGGCAAAGATTGTTGCCAAGACATTGTTGCAAAAGACTTGTAAACTTCATTGAAGAAGTGGTGAATTCTATGTGTTGATTCAACAATTTGCATGGTCTCTATACTTCTCAAATTTGATTTCATGTTATTAGATGAGTGGAAGAAATGTGTATGATCGGTGGTGAAATTTGTATATCCATACTACTAGCGGTTTGTTGATTGCAAACTTGCCTTGTGTAGTCAACTGGAATCATTCAGCTTAAGCTTAACTTCAATTATCGCTTCTTCATTGATATGCATCAACTTGACGGTATCTATGCTTGTAGCAGTGATCTGAACATCATAAAGCCATCATTAGAAGATCGCACTAACCTTGTGGAGATGATCCTAGCATGTCAAAGCAAGACTTAGTTAGAGTTTCATCAAAGGTCATCCATTGCTCTTACATTCTTAGTGTTAGAAATAGATCCCGTTTCAACCCTTATCCTTTTTTCCTTTTTCAAAATCAAGGGCTAGTGAAATTCCACGTTCCAGTAATATCCAAAGCAAATCAGACGCTTAGGTCATCGAGTGTAAGTCCCCTTGTGATTCCAGCAAAATCACATCATACCGCAAGAAGCTTATCCACACGTAGAGACCCTACATACAAGAACCTTGGAGTTACTCCGATTGATCCTTCGGCGAGATCTTCAGCATTCGGGAAACTTTGTTCAAGAGAGGATAAGATATCTTGGTATTTTATTCTATGTTCGCATGTGCATGAAAAACACATCGACACTCTTCCACCTTCACCACCGTGTCAATTGAGTTTCCACCCAAGTCCATCGCTGCATTTCCATCTTCATTCTGAGTTATTACCAGAGATGCGTCTATGGCTGCCAAGACCCTGGACATACTTCTGGTTCTCGGTCTCAACCTCCGTCCACTTCTCTCAACCTCCCTTGCTTCCCCTTGTGCCTGTTGGATAATCTCCTCCAGCTCCAAGATTTGAACATAAAGCTTCAAAGCCTCCCAACCGTGCGTCGCCGTTTCCTGGAACTGAGCCTTCACATTTTCTCTCCTCTTGAGAAAGGGGATGTTCATGCATCTGTTTCGGAGTTCTATTTGCTCCATCAAAATCCCTTCCGACACGTCAAAGCCCCGCCACGACACCGCCCACTCCAATAGTGAATCCATGTTCAGTAGATAATCCTTTGACATAATTGCCCGCATAACTTTCCTAACCTCCTCACACGGGGTACCCAGTTCTAACCCCCAAGCCATAATGAACGAATATACATCCACCCTTGACCAATACTTGTGGCCTATAACTGCCACCTCCTCACCCAACACTACCTTAACGGCTTCCAGGAACAAGGGCTTCCTAGACTTAAACATGGTCATCAATCTTTTCTCCAGGATTGGGCCCCAGAAAGTCGGCATCAACTTATTGGATTTAAGTGTGAAATTCGCCTCCATATCGTTTGCCACTTGCAAAACCGCCTTCGTCTAACCCAAAGCCACTCTTGATTTCCAACAGTCTCTAAACATCCGCACTAACCGGACATACATTCCAAAACTTACCATAAATGCAAGCTCCACTACCTCTGCAGAATTCATCGACATTAATTGCCAATGTCAGTGAAATTCGCCTAGGCTCTCGCGCAGGGGGTGAGAAGTTACTTTCACACACTTCAATTGGGCAGCTGTACTATACTAAATTAGGCATTCAAATCATGCCAATGAAATATGTCATCATTCTTGTCCCACCACTTCGTCACTCCTTTTTCCAGCTCGCATGCCACGTTAGATAGAGCATCAACTAACTCATTACCACCTCGTCTGATATGGGTTATATGGAAATCTTGAAAGTAACTTAATTTCGAAACAGTCAAGGCAATGAGCTTATTTAGTCTCCAACTTGGGGTTACCCCATTCATAATTGCATCCATGACAACCTTAGAATCTCCTTCAAGGTACACCTTTGAAATCTTCACATTGACTGCTAACTCCACTGCTAATAGCACAGCCTGCACCTCTGCATCATTATTGGTACCATCTTGGAGTCTTTGCACGTCCTTAAAGAGGATCATCCCACTTTCATCTCGAGCAACACATCCTGCCCTTGAGATTCTTGGATTGCCCTTAGATGCCCTGTGAAAATTTATTTTAATCCACCCCTGCTCCGGTTTACTCCACGATTCCCCCTCCTTCCTTTGCTCCACACCTGAAGGATGAACCCTTGGAAACCCATGAATGGGTAACTTAAAATAATTCTTGAATAAAATTAAAATTATAAAATAATTTTCTAGTAAATAAAAGAATTTTTAAATAGTTTTTTTTTTTAAATACTTGTTGATTGTGTTTGGATTTTTATATATGATCATGGGATGAAATTTTGTGTTTTATACTAATGTCTCTCAATGTAATTATTGCAAATATTTTGACATATATATAAAGATTTAAAAAATTAAACATAAAATTCATAATTAAATAAAAATAAATATTACTTAAATTATTGAACAATTAATATAATAGTAGTTAGTACAATCATGTGTTGAAGTCAATATTTTATTTGCTTACAATATCTCTATATGCTATGTAAACGCTTTTAAATATATAAAAAAACTAATTTTTGATTTTTTTTGTTAATCCGGTTTTTTGCTCATTTTTTCAAAAAATCTCATACTTCTGGTTTGCCGATTAATTCCCCAAACAATTAATGCTGCTATGATTTGCATCACCAAGTTGAGGGAGTTAATGGTATAGGGTGCCCCAAAAATGTGCCTAAATGTTGCCTCGCCAATAAAACCTGTTGCCCTATAATTTTTAGTATTGTCTGTTATGACTTGGATAACAATTTCAGCACTCACCATCCCTATTGCGTTTGAGGATTTTCATGTGTAGCCTTTGAGGATTTTGACAATGGAGTTTTCATCCTTCACTTGCCCCACACAATCAATCATCTTCAAAAATCATTATCCCTTTAGTGCACCTTGTAATGATGTTAATGGAAGGTTGATTCTTACAATCCTTTCATCCATTATAAATGATAGGCACTCTTGTTTCAATCTATGAATCCTTGATTGGTTGTACGGATGTCTCTACACAATGTTATTTCTTTTGCTAATAAGGTAATGCACACCTTCTCATACCCAAGACTTGTGTAACTTGAGACTTTGAGGATTTTGACAATGGAGTATTCATCCTTCGCCTGCCCCACACAATCAATCATCTTTTCAAAAATCATTATCCCTTTAGTGCACCTTGTAATGACATTAATGAAAGGTGGATTCTTACAATCTTACCATCTATCATAAATGATAAGCACTCTTGTTTCAATCCATGAATCTTTGATTGGTTGTACGGATGTCTCTACACATTGTTTTTTGATTTTTCTTTTGCTAATAAGGTAATGCACACCTTCTCATACCCAAGACTTGTGTACCTTGAGGGTGTTTGACTGATTACCATCACCTTTTCTTGTCAATATGGTGATCATAAAGGGTTGGAAGAAAGCCTATTGGCATAGATGCAATGAATGTGTAATGTGCTCATCTACAATGCCCCTCCTTTCATTTTGAAATCCCTTGTCCAATGGGCTTTATTTTTAGAAAAGAGTGATTGTCTTCTTGAGAAGATAGTGTCACAAAGAAAGGATGTGAGAAAGCCACTATTGGAAATGCCTTTGTAGGTGGCTTGTGTGATCTTTCCTTGGATAAAGGATGAGATTTTATTTTTCTCTCACTTACAATATCAATTTCTCCTTGTCCTTTGATATATGATAGAATTTGCTCCTTTGGCAACCCCTTTTTATTCAGCTGCAGACAAACTTTGATTCCTTGGTTGGTCATAGGAATATGCTAGCTTTCACTCGATTATATGAGTTCTTATAATTGTTATGACATTGACTACAATGCTAAATAAAACCCTTACCTCTAGGAATTTGCTTAACCATAGTAACATGTTGCTAAAGAAGTGATGGTTGGTCAAATTTGAATGACCTCTTTGTCCTTGTGCCCATTGAACTAGAACTAGTAGTGGCCATGCTATATGAATTTTTGCTATAAGAAATTTTTTTGAAAATGTAGCCCTAGAGTATGTTAACTTAGCATAAGAGAACTGACCTCCGGAGGTAGGCCCATCCATTTTCGACTGATCCAGGTTTTGATCCTTTCATGAATGGCAATATGCTGATAAATTTTGCTATTACCATATCACTTTTTAGCTTCTCCACCTTTTAATTTTGAAAATTGTCCAGAATTTGAAATTAGGGAATATCCTCTGAGATCTCAAAATTAACATTACCTATGGAAAATCGATTCGAATCTTGATGTCTTTTTACCCTCCTTAGTTTCCTTTTCAATTTCCAGCTAACAAATAAATCTTCAAGCTCTTGTGAATCATTCTTTGAAGCTGACTTCAAAGATCTATTGCCTTCCTTTTTCCCAGCTTCTGCTCTTGCCTTACCATCTTTTCCAAGATCGCCAAATTCACATTCCTTGCTCATTTTTGCACTATTCTCTAGCACTAATTAAATTTGTAATTTAAGCTTCAATATCCATAATATTTGGATTTGATTTTTAATAGGTATTTTTAATTCAATTCTAATATCACCAATAAACAGAAGGCATTATATTTTTAATGGAGATTGTCAATTTTCTAATCAAAATATTCTTTTGAATACATTTCACACCATTCCATGCATGATGTGGTTCTCTGAACTCAATTCCTAATTTTAGGCTGCAATATATATATATATATGTACAAATATACCCAAAACATAACCAGACCAATTTTTTCGCCATACTGGTATACTGTACCTGATTCTGATTCAGCAACTTACCTACTACATTTGAGTCAATGACATTTGAATATTAATGCACTATGGCTGCACTTGGATCCTGATGAATTTTAATTTTTGTACAAATATACTTGAATAAATGTTTTTTTTAAATTATTATGTATACTTGTTATAGCTTTAAAGTGCTGTTACAATTTCTTATATTTTGAATTTTGTTATATTACATTTTCCCATTTAAAAATTTAATGTATTGCTATCCCCCAAAGGTTGTCTTCCATCATTGCTGTCTCCAAACCACATCTTGACCTTTCCTACCATCCTCATCCTGGAAATGCCATGGAACGTAGTTTTTTGGTTCTGGTTGGTGGGGTTCTGCTGCAGCTTTTGTCTTTGATGCAGGAGCATCTGGCAACCATGAATGAGGCCCAGTCAGTCAAGCATGAAAGAAACGGACTGGAGGAAGTTATGCATAGAGGTTTGCTCAAGGGGGAAAATGAAATAGGGGGCATTAGTTTTATTAAGTAAAATATCAAAACAGTCATATGGTGTGGGGCAAGAAGAATGAAGTAACCGGTGAGTAGGCACAGGAAATATGGCATAGGTGTGCATGTGGCTTCAGAAAGGAGGAGTTGTAATGCCTCAAAGGCATCATAACTGCAGAATATGACCTGCGATGCATTGTATTTATGATAGCTGTTCCATACTAACAGCTGTAAGAATACGGTTTTATAAATTGGATTGAAGTTTTGGTTATAATCATTACCAGAAAAGGAGAGTAAAGGAGGTGCGATGAGAAGAGGGTAGTGGGCTGTCAGACAAGGGAAAAAGGGCTGCAGTTTTGAAAGGAGAAGAAAGTGCGTAGCAAGAGGGGGGGCCCAAAATAGGGAAAGGGGGCAATGACCCAGGTGAAGAGTGGCAGTGAGGGAGAGAAAAATATTAGGTTGTGTTGCAGAACAGGGAAGAAACAGGGCTGCCACATTGAGTGGAAAAGCCAGCGCTCAACGAAGGAAGAGGTCATGAGTGGTCATGAATTTTGTTTGTAAAACATTTTGTATGAATTGAATGAAATAAAGAAAATTGATTCAAGTCTTGTTTGTGGCTATTTTGTTTTCAATGTGTGATATTTGAATTTCTGCTATGAGTTTATGTGTGTTGAGAGCATTTGTATTGCATCAGTCTTAGACGTGTATTGGCTACTATAGTAGCTAACTGTTTACTTTTTGTTGTCCAGATGTCTTGTGACCCTCCTACCTTTTTGGCCTTCATTTTGTATTTCTTAACTCCATTTGAGCAAGGAGCGGAAAATTTAATCCTCATGAACTCTTTTTTTATATTAGGTATCGTCTACAAAAAAGGGGTTACAATGTAAGGAGTTGGAGGTCCAGAAGTGTCATAGATCCATCATCCACAATATATCAAAGCATAACTACAGCTATATATTAGTCTTTCACTTTATACTAATGAATACAAAACAAAGTGACATATAGATCCACAAAATATCAGAGCATAACTACAGCTATATATTAGTCTTTTCACTTCATACTACTAAATACAAAACAAAGCGACATATAGCAAAACATGAACCATATTCAAAGCCTACTACTCTCACAACCCTTTCACATTGCTGCTTTTCTCACTAGAGTCACTGTCATAGGTTCCTATAGGAGGAACAATCTCATCTTCGCAGTCAATATCTTTGACAATGGGCTCATACTTGTACTTCTTAGCAGCAGGTATGGCATGCCCCTGCCATAATACCTCTCACCCATCCCTAAAAGAAAGTGAAAATAAATCAGACATGCATTGATGAGCAGAAAATTGTTTTGTTTTTAAGACATCAGAATTTTCTAATTCTTTAGCCAGCAGCCACAAGGAGTTAACATCATTCTTTCCATTGATCAGTGATCTTTTAGTCTTAGAAAAACATTAAACAAAGCGATTTCCAAAAGCCACGATGGATGAAGGGGCATGAGGTTAAACCGTTAAAGCACCAATTATCTCTAATGCAGTGATCATTATCAAGGAATCATTCATTAAGGTAGCTGTCTCATGTGATTAGTGCCCAGGTGTGTGATAGAATAATTAATAATAAGCGATTAGCTTTGAAGGGAGGCGTCCCTGGCAAGATGGAGGGGTGTGTCTCTCGATCATTAGAAGGTATAAGGTGGAGGACCAATGCACCAAAAAAGGAGCAGAGGAGAATAAGTATAAATAAAATGAAAGCATTTGAGCAAGTCTGATTCTGAGTATATTACCAAGGAAATGCAGCAATCTATAATATTTATAAAAGAATTGCAATCTATGGGAAATAGGAATTATAAGGAGGAAATCGAATAAGCTACATAAAGGATGATACTCTTTTCCTTGCTGCAAAGAGCCTCCACAATCGGCAATTGCCAATCTTTAACCAATGCTTAAGCGCAGCAATTACCAACAGCCATGATGTTAAAGGCGAGGCATACAATTAGCTAGAAGAGGCAGTGATTAGTTGGGAAAGACACCTCTCTTAGGGAGGAGGTAAGAGATGTGAACACTTGTCCTCTTTGAGGGCTATATAGACCAGAACTTCAGTGGGAGAAAGGACATTGAAGAAGATCAATACTGGGTACAAGCAATCTGAATACAGCCATCTTTTGTTATAGCAAGTATTGTGGTATGCATGATGAAGATGTTGTCTAACTTACAATCTTATGTATTTGGTATAGTTAATGATGTGAAATGCTAACCATTCTAGATTCTTTATTTATTTATTAAATTTACTTATTCTTCTACAAACAATCATGTAGAGGTTAGTAAGGAAATATAAGTAGGGAGGGTAGTGTATGGACATGTTCCTACCACTTGTGGGCCAAGGGGTGTTGCATCACGCCCTTGGGCTTAGTTGTGGAAAATGTTCTAGGGCACCCTATTGTGCTTTTGTCTCCAATCTCTATAATGGTTGGTTGTAAAAGTGAACTAAAGAATGGAAGCAATCATATATGGGTTAATAAGGAAACACGAGTAGGGAGGGTAGAGATGGGTTCCCATTCTAAGTAGACCACCCCATGTTGGATGGACATGTTCTTGCCACTTTTGGGCCAAGGGGTGTTGTATCACGCCCTTGGGGTTAGTTGAGGCGAATGTTCTAGGGCACTATGTCGTGCTCTCCTCATCAACCCCTACTATGGTTGGTTACTGGAAATAAAACTATAAAGTAGATCTACATATGAAATGTTATTTAATTTAATTGCTTATTTACTTTAAGTTTCAATAGCTATCACATGTTTTAATTATTGAGTACTATTTGTAAACAATTTTTTTTGTGGAATTGTTACTTTGGGTAAAAATCAGGTATACCCCAATTAGGGGACATTACAAGGTATTGTTTCCTCTATTTGCTTAGCCTATGGTATGTTATGTTTTTCCATGCACTGTTTGAGAATCTCCAGCTCATCTTTGTTTAGGTTGTTTCTCTCTTGAGGAAAGAAATGTGCTTTCTTGATCTCATTTCTGTAGGTGAGGAAAGAAATGTGCATTCTTCATCTCATTTCTGTAGATGATTGTTAAACCTTCTTCAAGCAATATCATAAAACGGTCTTTAGGGATCTCCATGATAGTTGATGTTAGACTTTTTGTCATTGATGTCTAGTGGTTTTTGTCAAGCTTGTGCTATGAGTTTAAAGTGCTTTTCGAACTACCATTTATTCATTAGATCTTCTCAATTTTGGTTGAGCTGCTTGAGCTGCTTGACCTGCTTCAGCTCCTTGCTTGCTTGCTCCAACTGCTTGGTTGGTTGGTTGAGGTGCTGTTGATGTGTGTTTTATGCACATGCAAGCATCAAAATAAAATACGAAAGTACTTTACCCTCTCTTGAACAAAATCACCTCAGATGCTAAGGGTAAGATAAACTAAAATGATTCCAAGGTTTCTACAGTCAGGTCTTGACGAGTGGGTAACTCAATGGTCGATGTGAATTGCTGTTTTCACTTGGGGACTTTACACAATTGTTCAAATCAACTTTGCTTATTATGAATGTGGAATAGGGGTGCTGATAACTTAGGATTTAGCAATGAAACTCTTGACTCGATTCTAACAAGACTTTCTAAAAAAGGACAAAAGGAAAAGGGTTAGTGTTGACGTGTATTTTGTACACTATCAAACACAGAATAAAATACCTAAAGGTACCTTATCCTCTCTTGAGTAAAGCCTCTGATTGCTGAAGATATCGCGAAAAAGGATCAATCAGGATGACTCCAAGGTTCTTCGTTGTAGGATCTCTACGTGTGGATAAGCTCTCTGTGGAATGATGTGATTTTGCTAGAATCACAAGGGGACTTACATTTGATGCTTGAACTTCTGATTTGCTTTGAATATTGCTGGAACACAGGCTCTTACTAGCTTTGATTTGCAAAAAAAAGAAAAAAGACGAGGGCGAGGAGAGGATCTAATCCTAATACTAAGAATGTAAGAGCAATGAATGATCTTTGATGGAATTCTAACTAGGTCTTGTTTTGACATCGCAGGACCATCTCCACAAGGCTAGTGCGATCTTCGAAGGAAAGCTTTATGATGTTCAAATCATCACTGCAGGCATAGACACCATCAGGTTGATGCATATCAATGAAGAAGCGACAATTGAAGTTAAGCTTAAGCTGAATGATTCCAGTTGACTACGCAAGGCAAGTCTGCAATCAACAAACTGCTAGTAGTATGGATATACGAATTCCACCATCAATCAAGCACATTTCTTCCATTCGTCTAATAACACGAAATCAAATCTGAGAAGTATAAAGACCATGCAAATTGTCGAATCGACCCATAAATTTCACCATTTCTTCAATGAAGTTACAAGTCTCTTACAACAACATCTTGGCAACAATCTTTGCCTTCTCTCTCTACTCTACTCTAATTGCTATTCTAATACTTCCAACTATTCCTAACTATATTAACTCTCTCTAATTGCCTTTGCAAAATGAAATGCCAGGGCTTATATAGTGCCCTCAATACAATTCGATGGCTTAGATCAATTCGAGATCAATGGCCAAGATTTTACAATGAAAACCCTAATTAGGGTTTGTTACAACCATTACATAACATTTAATGCTTGACCAATGATAAAATTGTATTGCTTGGACACATGTCCTCTCTAGAAAATTCCACCAATGGATAGCTGGGGTAGGTACATCGGAGTTTGTGCCTCCTTCCATGAGTTAGGTACATTGAATCTGGACATGTTGAGGTGGACCACACTGACTGGAGGAGTGATGACTGGGATGCCACCTCATCTAACACTTGTAACTTGGTAGATATTCAACTTGATTTTGTTGAGAAGCTATCTTTAATTAACTCTTCTGAAATTATCTGCTCCTTCAACGAACCCTTTGCTCTAACTTCTTGTGTCCTTGATGTGCAGGACGATTGTTGTACCTCGCCTTGGAATACTGGATTGGAAGAGGTCGCCCTTATCTTGATGATGCTGGATCGAAGAAGGTCGTCCTTGTCGATGCTAGGCTGGAGGAGGTCGCCCTTGTCAATGCTAGGCTGGATCGAAGAAGGTCGTCCTTGTCCTTGCTTGATCGTCCTTGTTCTGGCTTGATTTTCCTTGATGAGAGCCTTCCGACTTGTAGATCCTTCGAGTTTGGGAGTCGCCATCTTGATACCTACACAACATTTCAAAATTAGTAATATATCTTGAAATCTAAAAATTAAACTTTAAAAGGAAGATTCAAGATTTTAATTAGGAAATTTCATGATAAATCTTGAGTTATCATTTCCTAATTTAGGATTTTCAAAGCAAAATTTAAATCTTCAAAAATGGTGCCAAGGTGATTACGCCATACCTTCACTTGGGAATTAATTCTAAAAAAAGATGCCAAAAATAGGAGAATTCGCTAGGCAAAATGTAGATCAAGACTCCCTTTAGCAAAATGCGCCCCCTTTAGCTTGGAAAAGAACTCCATCTTCCACTAGCTTCTTCAAGATCTGGAAATTCGCCTTCAAATGTCTTCAAAAATCTGGAAATTATCCTCCAATCTAGCAAGAAATACGCCTCTCCAATGGCCTTCAAGATGAATTTCGCCTTCCTTAGTCTCCACATTTTGTAGAAACTTGCTCCACTCCAGCTAGATTTCGCACTTCTTCTTTGCCCTTCCAAATCGCATTTGAAATGATGAGTGAATGATGGACTAAAATGTTTCAAAATACCCTTCTTATATAGGCGCTCATCTCTTTAATTGCCCATAGGCTGACTTAGAAAATAAGGCAAATAATAAACAAAACTTAAATAAAAAGGAGGCCGACTTTTGTAAAAAAAACATTAAAATAGTATCCCCAAGCGCTCTCCCTTTTTATTTAATTTAATAATTAATTAATTTAAATGCCTTTGTAATTAATAATTTCGATTTTTAAAAGGCTAAATTAATTAATTAAATACCTTATGCGCTATTTTTAAATGCCAATTTAATTAAATATTTCAAAGTTTTTATCGAATTTAGCATTTAATGTATTTCAAAAAATTATTGGCGCCTAGGCATGGGAGGAATTTGGGACTTTAATCAAATTCGCTCTGGTCCCTGGGAGAGGGACAGGAGCGCCCATGCATTTTGGTCCTCCATCTTTCATTCTTCACGTTTGAAACTTCATCCTCTACGTCCAAAATGGGGTTCTCGCTTGGTATTTTGAGTTTAACCTATTCCATCTTTGGAATGAATGCCTTTTAAACCATTTTCGCCCTGGTCCCTTGGTGAGGGACAGGAGCGATTTTTGCTTTTCCTCCTTGGCCCTTGTCTTTTAAATCGTCAAATCAACTTGTGAGGGCAATTGATGATCCTTGTTTGTTCTACGCATGCCAAACTTGTCTCTCCAAGACCAAATGAGCCCTCCTAAGGATTTTTCGCCCTGGTCCTTGATTGAAGGACAGGAGCGGATTTTGCATTTGAGCTCAAAATTGTTGATTCTTGAGGTTAATTCCACGTTCATCGTCCTTCGAAAGTCATTTTTGACCTTGTGTAACCTTGCCTTGACGTAACTTTTGAAGGGAATGGTTGATTCTGTAGAAATCGCCTTGGTCCTCCAGTGAAGGACAGGAGCGATTTTGCATTTATGGCACAAATCCTTAATCCTATTAACATCGAATTTTCTTCAAGGCGAAAAACATTGTTTCTTACTCCATCTTGAACGTTTGAAACGAAAGAGGCATTTAAAAATTAGGCATACTTGACTATTTCGCTCTGGTCCCTTGGTGAGGGACAGGAGCGCCTTGGCCATCACTCGTCCAGTCTTGCGGTCTTTGCAACTTTGTTTTCCTTTAAAGTATTCCCGATATCGTCTCCATCATTTGCCTTGGCTTGGATTCACCTAAATTTGGCGGAATAGACTTGATAATACATTTTTCGCCCTGGTCCCTGGGAGAGGGACAGGAGCGCTTTGGGCAAAATAGGTCTCACTTGTGCTTTGCAATCTTCAAATTTATCTTCAATAGAGTGATTGCGTCTTCCTTCACCCACCTCAAACGCGAAACTTGCCTTTTGCCAAAAACTTGTCTTGAGGGAAAATCGCTCTGGTCCCTTGGAGAGGGACAGGAGCGCCCTGGCCTTTATGAGCTCATTTATGCCTCGTTAACTTTCAAAACTATCTTCAATGGGTTGATTACGTCCTCCTTCATGCCTTTGATGTCTCAATTTGTCCAAACAAGGTCAGGAATGACTCCACTAAGCTTTTTCGCTCTGGACCCTTGGTGAGGGACATGAGCGATTCGCCTTGGACAGGAGCGAAATTCGCTCTGGATCCTCAGTGAAGGACAAGAGCGAAATTTGACTTTTTGAACTCTCTATCAGGATAATTTTTTATGGAATATAACATTGACATTTCCTTCTATGTTTCTTCTTTCTTATACTTTAAGTTATATTCCATATATACTTTCAGGATGTTTGAGAGTGGTTTTAGACCTCCAGGAGTTATATTGCAAAATCTAGTTTTTTGAGGTTTTTCAGTTTCCAGACTTAGTCAAATTTCAAGATCAGGACTTTCAGACTTAGCCAAATTTTCAGGATCAGGACATCACTCAAGCCGGACTTGCTATCCCATTGATCTCCCCGACAGCACTCAAAAATGCAAAGGCTAACTAACAAAACCCTAGAAGACCAAAAAACAAACCCTAAAAAGCAAAAAAAGCAAGGGTCCCCATTTGCAATGGGGCGATGTGTGAAAATGTCACAACAGTTAGGAAGTCTATTCGAAGCCTAGAATGCAATAAGTAGTGAACAAGTTTAGTGGAATCAAACTAGGCAAGGTCTCACCATAAAGTCGAACAGATTTTGACACAAGCTTAGTGCAATAATCTAAGGTGTATTTCAAAGATATTCAAATTACTACCATCCAAGCTGATTCATAACAGTGGACATATAATAATTGAAGTTAAGCTTACATAAATTTCCAGTTGACCACGCAAGGCACACTTACAATTAGCAAGAGGCTAGTGGTATGGATAAATGGATTCCACACAAATACATTCAACAAATTCCTTCCTCCAATCTAACAACACTTGAAAGCAAATTCTAATCTAAAATTTTAATCTAACTTGGAGGAATTGAGAACCTTGAATGCAAGACCACACTTATATAAAAATCACCATCAATTTGAACAATGATTTATATTCAAATCTGCAGCATCTACCAACAATTCTCAAAAATCTCTCTTACAAATGAGAGACAATGGGGCTTATATAGAGTCTCAAACAAAATGGATGGCCAAGATTTAATCAAAATCAAAGACCAAGATCATGCCAACAAAGCCCTAGAGTTGCCCTAATTAGGGTTTATATAAAAAATGGAGCCAGCAACATATGGTCCGATAGAAAAACACCTAGTCATCAAATAAGGAATCTTATAGAAGATTTTGTCCTGCATCTCTTTCTCTCACAACATAATTCAAGAATCTCGCTAATACAAAATCTAATTCTTCCATGGAAATGCTGGGTAAGGTATCCTGCTGTAAATCAATCACGTCCAATGCATCGAGCAAGCATCCAAGGTGTTCTCCCAATCTGGCATGAGCTTCTGCGAATTGTGGACATGAATCAACAAAGAAACTAAATCATCTATCTCACTCTTCTTCAAAGAGTCCAATTGATTGAAGTACATGAACTTCATCTTGTCTCTCAATTCTACTAAGTGCAAACCATTGGCTTCGTTGACATCCACCCCCAATAATTTCTCAATTGAGGCAAGGATCTTCAATTGGATCCCATGAATTGATCCTTCCATCTCTACACAATTCTTTTGTGCATGCTCATAAGTAGCTTTCTTAATGGCTAATGAACAATACCAGCCATGGAAATCGTATCTATCTCCATTATGCAAAATATTCTCCTCGATCAATGTGGACATAGGAATTCTCTTCAAGGCTCTGAGGCGTGGAATAGTCTTCTTTTGAATAGTTTAGGTTTCCTCCCAAACTCCATCTAGATATTGTATCCTGATTATGAGCGATGTTGTTCTGTCAAAAGCCTGGACAAAATGAGTAAGGAAATCATCCGCTTGTCTCTTCATATCTTCAATCCATTTCTCAAATTCCAAGAGTGTATCTCTCGCTGCCTCATAATCTGTATGTGGTCCATGATCAACTGCAATAGGGGAAATAAGGGTGGGATTTTCACTCCTTATCCCTGCAATGTACTCTCTAAGTTTGATATTTTCTTCCTTATACTTCTCTTTCTTTTCTATCTCCCTGTCTAACCTTGCATTGATTGCCTTGAGAGTATCACCAACTTCCTGGAATTCCTGCTCTTTTGTAGTACAACCAAGGGCAACTAAAGTAATATGGAAATCCATGGGAGTAGCAGCATCCTTCGTCATCTCCAATAGGAATAGTCACCTGTGAAATCCACATTCCTGTCTCATTTCTAGTTATGCATGACAAAATCTCAGCCTTCTTTGATTCTTTTCCCTTGTTGCTCCTGGCTAAGTAGTCATCAATGTCGTCAATTGGTTGTGCCTCTACCATTTTCTTACTTTTCTCCATACTCCTCATTAGCCAATCAGGAATAGTGGCCATCTCCATACAATCATCGAGACACATCTCTCGATCAAGCTCTCTCAATGTCGAGATAACATCATCTTCATCATCATCAGGATTATCCTTAGTCAAATCATATACATTCTTCCCCAAACTAACCTCCAAAAAGACAGTAGGAGATCCCAATTGAACATTCTCTGGTAATATCACCGTGTTGTAACATTGTTGAATCTCCTTGTTTTGTTCTGGCACTTCAATCTCTTTGATTGATGAGACACTGAGGGGGGGTTGAAGGAATGATAAACTTTTGCTTCTTTTTCTTAACCTCCTCAATCTTCTTCCCTCTAGCCTTGACCTCTCCTGGTGTGTTCTTCCTTCGCTTGGGAGCTTGACTTTCCTCATCTGCATAAATCCTTATGTTGCTGATAGTTCTTTAATCAGCTTCGGAAGAGGATTCCTCTTGTTTCATCTTTTCATATGTGAAGATAACACCCATGTCAACTAACTTGTTCATCTGATTGTCTACCCATCCATGGGAGAAACTCAAGACTTCTCTCATCAATACACTCAAATTTGTCACTTCTTGTTCTGACCAATTAGGCAATAGAATCGCCTTCTTCATTTCATTCTCATATTGTGGGTCATCTAATATCTGATCAGGAATGAGGAAAAGTTTACACTTCCTCATGAAATTCACGGACATTTTGGACCACATTCTTCTTTTCAATGCTCGCTCATCCATTAGGTTGGCCCAATAATCTTCTACATCCACCTTGTGTGTGAACTTATCTCCCCCGATCCTTCCAACTTTCTTATGTGGATCAAACCTTTCTCTTCTCTTGTATGTCGTAAGGCGATAAGATGCAGGTTCCTCAATCACTGTGTTAGCTGTAGTGGTGAAATGGCAAACCTCCAATGTCTTCCCTACTGAAATAGGAAATTTCATACCCGTTCTATGTTTGTCCTTCTGGATAGAATCAAACTTCAGAAGCTGTCTCACCACCTCAAGTAATATCATTCTATCTGTAGGATACCTAGGGAGTTTGTAAGGTTCAGATTGAAATCCATGAATCCTTAGGTATGTGAAAGTGGGAAACTGTATGTACCATGATCCATGCTACTCAATCAACTCTGTTGCTTCCTTGGACAACCTTTTGTGAATTCTGCCCTGCAACATCTGTGTGATTTACATGGTGAATGCATCATTCACTCTTTTGTAATCTTCAATTTGATACATGTTCAGCTGTAGATAGCATTCATAACTCTTGTACTGCCCTTGTCCATTCCCGACTTCACCTCTTCATATCAATCCTTTGTAAGTGACAAATCGTGCAAGTATATACACGAGATAGGAAGTCATGGCAAATGATTTAGCTGAAAATCCAGATTGTCACTTATGATTTTTGACCAATTGATCAATGTTCCCTTCAGACAGTCTTGGATAAAATAGAACATCCATCCATGATATAATGCACCTTGTGACATTCCCATCACTTGGTTCAGTAGGAATGCCAAGTTGTTATATTCCTCTTTCAAATTTGTGCACGTGAGTGTCTTGGGAGCCTTGGAATGATGAACCCTAGGTTCGATCATCCATTCCTTGTTCACTATAGTTTTGCATGCATCCATCCTCTTCTTGTATTTTTCTTCATATTCATCCGTTGTCCTATCTTTCATATTTGCACCACGTGGAATTCCGAACACCTCAACAAGGAAAGCAATGGTGACACCCTTAGGAGTCTTGATCATTTGTGAGCGGGGATCATAACATCGCGCACATTTTAGGACTGGTTCACTGCACTGAATGGATTGCGGAAATCCAACGGCCTGGTAGATACCACTCTTTATAATGTTTACATAAGTAGAAGGAATCTGGTTTCCAATTCCGAACATCTGCTACTGCATCTGGTCCATGTTTAGGAAATGCATATTCGTATCAATAATCTCCTTCCATCTGGATGACATCTTGGATTTTGGATAGAATCCACTCTCAACTAACTTCTGTTGTTCCTTCCGAATGCTAATTCCGGATTTCGACATTGCACCTGTATGAAGCTGGAAGTTAGCAACCTCGGAAAATCTTCCTGACAACTATTTTCAGAATTGGAAAAGTTCTGATTTCTAATGATTTAGACAATTTTAGAGATGGAAATCAAGAATTTTATCCATATTTTAAACGAATTCTGAAAAAAGAACAAAAATGTGACAAGATTAGGGTATGAAACCCTCATGAAATTCATTAAAACCATCAATTTTCAGACTTAACAAAGACTGAAGACACCTCCTTAGAAATTTTATCAAAATTAAAGTGCAAAGAGTATACAGGATTGGGAAATGAACTAGGAAAAGTGTGAAAAATAGAATTTTCACTCAAAAATTGTCTGAAGACACCTTTCCCAAGTCAACAATGGCTACCAACAAGTCTGAAGACAACCTGCAACTCTACAAATTAGTCACTTAAATCATGTTGCAATCGCGTGAAATGCAAAAATTTGATGAAAATAATTCTCCCATGGTGAAAACAATCAATTCCAGGTATGTATGTATGGCTAGTAAAAGGAAGTTTTCTGAAGACAAGTCTGAAAATGTGTGTTTCTGAGTTATCAACACCTTGCAATGTGATAAGAAACCCTAGAAATGATCACAAAATGTCATATAAATGCCCTCCAAGTAAAATCGCTAAAGTTGGGAGAGGGCTGAAAATGAAGAATTTTATGAGGACAGCCCCTAGCAATGGTGTCTCAGACCTGCAACAGCGACAAAAGCTCTGAAAATGCACCTGAAACTCCTCCAAACAGCCCCTAAGAAAAATCACCTAAGGTGGAGATGAGCTGGGCAATGAAAATTAATTCTGAAAATTGTGTTTCCAGTCAACCATGGAGGTCAAAAATCTTTAGCAATGATGAAAATGTGCAGGTTCAGTCAACACTCAGCAAAGAACAATAATGGCAGCCCCTTGAAAATGAAGCATCTTGCTCAAACTTGGAGGAATTTGACCTCCCAAGTGAAATCACCCAGCTAGGGAGAATGGCGCCACCCCAAGAATTCGCCTAAGACAGTCTAAATGCTCTCCAAACCCACTCAAATAGTGCCCAAAAAAAATCGCCCAGGGCTGGAAATGCAGAAAATAATCATCAAACATCAACTTCAGCTCCAATGGTGTCAAGAAGACACTTAGCAAAAATCGCCTAGCTGGAAAAAATCGCCCAAATCAGCAACTTAGCAATTACACTTGGCAAATATATTCTGGCCTCCCTCTTTTAAACTAGTTTTCACCTCAAGTTCTCACCACACAAGCAATGTGGGATAAAACTTTGCTCTTTATACTTGCCTAGGAAAATCGATTTGCTTCTAGAAGGTAAAAATCATTTAATGTTTATTGCCTAGGTTGCCGGTTCGGGTTCGGGTTCGAAGAACCCAGTACGCTGGTACGGCAAAATTTCAAAAGGGGTTTGGGTTCGTTTGGGTTTGTTAGTACAAAAACATGTAATTTTTATATATATATATATATATATATTTTGATATTTGTGAAGCCTATAAGCATGAATTAAAATATGCATGTCACATAGCATCATATAAACAACAAAACAAACATAAACTTGTAATCATAGCATCATGATCATACCATAATTGATAATAGCATCATATACATCAAGTTTAATATCAAAATGACAAAATATTCAAGTATCATTGTTTCAACTTTCAACAATATAAACTTAAAGTTTAATCATCAAATGGATCATCTAATTCTTCATCCTCCTCCTCCTCCTCATTGACATTGACATTACATGAGCCAATGCCACTTGCACTTGCACTATTAGTTGGCTCAATTTCCGAGTCATCAAGTGTCAATGCAAGAAGCTGAGAAGTAGGAGCATCCAAATTAGTATGCTCTGGCTCTATATCCCACATCTTTGTTTCCCCTTGTGTGTAGTCATGTTATTTGTGTGAAAGAAGACGTAGGTTGGAATGCACATATACTAAATTCTCCGCTCTTTTTGATAGCAGCCTATTGCGCTTTACTGAGTGGATGAAAGAGTATGTGCTCCAATTTCTTTCTGAAGCAGATGAACTAGCAACCTATGAAGACAAAGTAAACAATTAAAGTTATACATTAATAAAAATAAAATTACTAGCAACCTATGAAGACAAAGTAAACTATAAATAAACTAAAACTTGTAAATTTAAAATTTTAATTAATTAAACTTGTGATAAAACTTTTATAGCGAGGGATTGTAGGTGTTGGAAGCATGTGCCATGGAAGTACCACCAGCTATGAGCATCTTTCTTGGATCTATGACGAAGTGCATCAACACTTAGACCATTCCCATTTGCGAATTCTATGAACTCATTTGTAACAACATCTCGCAAATCATCATCGGGATATAGTCTAAGAAATGCTGCCTTGTACCCATCAGATACTTCTAGATCTCTCCATGGTGGAATCCTTCCTGGTTTATCAAGAAACTGATTGCTATAGTACTTAGGTGTCAAGGCATAGGCAAGAAGGTGCAAAGGAGTGGTCATCTTATTCCACCTCTCTACAATAATTACTTCCAGTTCTTTGAAGAATTTCTCCTGAGGATCATTCTCTTTTTCATTTATAGTGACCTTTATTTTTTCAAGCATTGAATCAATGCCATCATAAATCTCACCTATGCAAGGCCTATCCATGTTTGTATAGCAAATCATGCTCATGATGGGTTCAATGATACTTAGGAGATATGTAACAAGATCCCACCATTTCTCATTCAATATTCTATCCCTAATTTTTTCTGCCCTCTCAGTGCTACTTTGCTTCCATACAGTCCAATTGGTGCTGATCACCATATTGCATAGTGCCACTCCAACTTTCACAAGTCGTCTTTAGACGATTGTGTTTGATGCAAAACGGGTCTCAGCAACCTATAACACAAATTAATGCCAAATGATTAAAAAATAAAGCCAAACTTTAAAGAAGAATACACAATATAGCTTACACAATGATATTATTAACATTGAAAATTCAAAAAAATCAGAAAATGTAAAATTAAATTACTATTTCACTTACCTTCAATAGCTCCAAATTCGAATAGGTTCTAAAAATCCCTTGAGACATGTGGTGGTTTGTGATGAACATCTGGATGTTCTCAGCCTCTGCATACACATCTCTGATCCATTTTATTTTTTGCCCAATCCTTTGTAGCATAAGATTGAGTGAATGTACCGCACAAGGTGTCCAAAAGATGTGATCATAGCGTTGCTCAACCAACAAACCAGCAGCTCTACAATTTTTTGCATTGTCCGTTATGACTTGGACAACATTGCGGGGTCCCACAGACTCAATGGCAGAGATGAGAATTTCTGCAATAAATTGGCCATCTTTTATTTGGCCCTTACAATCCACAGCTCTCAAAAACATTGCCCCTTTAGGGGACACCGCTATGACATTGATCAAGGGACGGTTTTTAGCATCTTTCCACCCATCTGAAACAATTGTTACACCTGTCTCAACCCATGAATCCCTTATGGGTTTCAATGCATCTTCAACCCTCTTCACCTCTTTCTCCAATAATGTTCCACGTACCTTCTCATAACCGGGGCCCTTATACCCTCTTGGTGCCTCATTTACACTTTTTATCATTTGCTTCCAATATGGAGAGCGAACAACATTGAATGACAACCCATTTGCATAAATGCATTTTTACTATATCTTGATCAGCATTGTCTCTACTCTCATTTTGGAATGCGGTTTCTAAAGGCCCCTTTGTTCTTTTACGTGTCAAGGGTGGTTCACTTTGAGGTTCATTTATGGCAAAGAAGGGATGGTCTTCTACTACAATACTGGGATTAGAAGGGCCTTGCATTCCCTTTGTTTTCTTTGATGCGGTTTGGTTCAATCTACGGGCTTCCCTCTCTTTTGCCGCCTCATGCTCCCTAATAGATTTCATCACTGTCTCATCTGGTATAGGTTTACCATTTTTTCTAGGGCATTTTTTGATGCCTCTTCCTTTTATTCCACACAAATGGCCTACCACCTGATAATATGAACTATTACGTTCAATATCACATCCATGGCATCATGTTGCTAAAACCCTAAACTAACCAACACAGAAAGTGGGAACGAGGGGTCTCCGTTTGCAATGGGGCGATGTGTGAAAAGGTCACAACAGGTGCCTAGTTGGCTGCTTGAGGTGTTTGGCTGTCAGCTTGAGCTATGTGTGTGTCTGCATCAGCAGTTTGAATGCCTACTTGTCACTATATCAGCTGCTACTTCAGATTCATCCAAGTCACCTTGCTTTGTGGGACCTGATTCTTATTGAATCAATTTTTTCTTTCATATTTGAAATTCAACGGAGACTTCATTTGTATTTCGGCAGCATGTATGTGAATTATTTTCGGTGGCTAATAAAGAGGAATGTGACGACTTTTCTAATTGAAAAGCTTTCAATGCATATTCTTCATACGTAGTTCTGAAACTCTTCTTGTAACGTCTTTATACATATCACATATTTTTGTGTGGCGGCTGGAATTGTTTTTTGAAAAGGAATGTAACGGCATATTCAAGTCGTATTTATTTATTTTTCCTTCAGATGTGTTTAATTCTTTTCTGGACAGAGGTCGTGGTATTTGTGTGGCATGGAAATTTATTCCATTTTGCTGTTGTGGCTGGATGGGACTATTGGTGAGCTGTTCTATATGCTGGAAGTCTTTATTTTTCTGTGTAAGCTGTTTTTCTTCAGCTATGATGTGAAGTCGTGGGAGTTAGTGGCGAAGAAGAAAAATATATTTCTACAGAATCCTTGGTGTGGTGTGTGTGATTTTTTTTTTGTGACTACATATATAGTGGCTGCCAGAAATAAAGACAGTTTGATTACAAGTCAGGGTGTTGGTTATTTTGGGTGAAGGAATAAAAACGAATTTATCGGGTGATGTTAAGATAATTGAAGATATATCTTTTGAAAAAGGTGTGCAATGGTTAATTTGTGTGTGATGGAGGAGTCAAGTAAATAGGAGGGAGTCGGCATTATTTTGGTGGGTAAAATTTCAAAAATTGTAACTATTCTATGCTGTGCGTGTGGACATTAGTGCTTGTTGAGCCATATTTTCAATGTGAGAAGTTATCGGCTGAGTGTTATACTATGGAAGATATAAGCTGTAAATCTTTAAGAGCTGCTGTGAACTTTAAAAAAAATCTGCCTCTAGTTTTGCTGTTGACTCAAAAGGGGAGTTGGCATTGAAATGTGGGGAGTGGCTTTGGAGTGGATATAGGCATTTAAAGTTTCCAGGATTATATGAAAAGATATTCAAATTTGGGTTTGTCCTTTTGATGTTGGCGGTTGTGCTATGATAGTATGGTGGATATTAAACATCAGAATGAAAGAGTTGTGTGGTGTCTAGACATTTTGTTTTGTTGTCTGAAATCTGACTAAAAGGGGGACTTTGCTGGATGTATTTTTGGGATAAGCAGATATTTTCTGATATAAGCGATTCATCTTGATGTGTGGGTTTTCAAATGCATGGTACTGTGTTAAAATTTGTGTGATGTTTGACTCCAGACTTGTGTGCTGCTTTTGTATATATCAGATTAAGGATGCTGTATAAGTTATGATGGTATTTGTTGCTGTGTGAAGGAAATGAGCTCGGGGCTACAAGGAATCAGTCTGAAGAGCTAGTTGGTACTGAACATTATTTTGAAATTGCTGGTGCAGTGTTTTGTTTCAGAATTTTGTTTGTGGGGTTGGTGCCCCTTTTGTTCTTAGTTGGTGCTGAGAAGAGAGTTGGTGCTCTCTCTAATAGAGTTCTTTTTGTAATCAGGGTTGGTGCCCATACAAGTTTATGGAAGTCTTTTGATGCTGTGGTTTTTTACCCGAAAGGGTTTTCCACAAGAAAAATCCGAGTTCTTGCTTTGTATTTTGTTTGCTTTTTATCACTGCATGTTCTTTAGTTTCTTGAGTGTGTTGAAGTTCAGAAAAGTTTGAAACACTGATTCAACCCCCCCCTTTCTCAGTGTTTCCTGTGTGATCTACAGTTGAGACCTGAAAAGAAACATACAAATAGGTGAATTTACAGTGAAACTTGTAGTGCCCGCCAAAATACCCTAGAGAAATACACTTAATCTAACTACAAATAGAGATAATTTTTTTTTAAAGCACATCTACTAAACAACACATATGTCTATAACATCCATCTAATGCATATCATATACATCATCTACTAAATGCATCATTACAAATTGCATCTTATTCTTAATTACCACATTACATAACACATCATAACACAATTTACGCAAGCGGAATAACATATCATATCATCTTTCCCCTAGGGTATCTCAACGTCACTACTTAAGAGTGGCATCCTATAGTCTAGGTTCATTTTAAGCACCACTACCAAATGTTCTTAAATCCATATAATGCATTTATTCTATCATCATACAGCTAATACATATCCTTCCTAACATCATGATTTTAGTTTCATAATCACTCATTACTTCCATTAAGACTACCTTAGATCTAGGAATCTTATGCATAACATTAGGATTACTTTCTTATGCAATAACATTAACATACATCCATGATATCTAATCAAATACATGTTCCATCAAGAATCATACATCAAACTTATTTAAACATACAATATGACAACTCGTGTCACATTCAAGAATACCATTTTATTACATACAATTTCTAGTCTTACAATGTCATATTACATAGATTCACTTTTTCAAGGTACATGATCCTTTCCTTAATACTATGCCATCATGAATACGTGAGTAATACAACACTTAAAATCAGCTGCAAGTCTTCTCACATAATGAAGAGCAATAGAATCCACATCCACGCACACAACTCCAATGAAGAATATCCCAATGGGAGAAGGCATCAAACCACCCGACCATGTAGAACCAAATAGGAACCACCCCCCGTGCTATAGGAGATGACATGGGGTTCCAACACTCACTTATGACCTAGGATGACACCTAACAACCATGGGACTCAACATAGCACATAATGAACTCAACATAACAATAATCACATAACTTCACAAAGCTGTAATCAACGATAGACTCTTCCAGAGGCGTACAATAAAATCATGGCATATGGACATGGTCACATGCAGAAATGAAGTGTCATCACATGCTGTCTTCATATAGAAGATAATATGGCCATCCTTACTAGTCACACTCCTACGTGCTAGCCTCACAAAGAAGGCAATTATACACCCATAGTAGACATGAATGCTATCCTCACAAAGAAGAGCAATCCATACTCCTAATAGTCATACAAGCTACCCTCACAAAAGAAGGGTGAAAACAATCCCTTAATAGACATGTGGAGCCATCTCAACCTATGTGAGTACCAGGGAGATTAGCTTGCCATCTCATATGGCCCAACCATATAGAATTATCTTATTAGGTGAAATCCAAACCCAATCAATTGTTACAAGTTATCATTGAATTATAAAGAGGAAAACTCCCATTGTACCATGGTGGTCTAGGTGCCAAGCAACCTAACTCACGTGACCTCGGTCATCACAAGGAAGCCCACTCCCCCTAATCATATGCCAAGCCATAGGGTAACACTTAAAATTACATCACAGCACATGAAAGAATACTCACAAAGAGATCTTCAAGAACATATAACATCACTGAGCACATACTGCACATAAAGCATACATATGAACCATTACAAGCATAAGGCCTTCACAAATACCTCATAGGCATAGTACTGAAGCAAGAACATGAAACATAAGAACATCATAAACTACTGCAAATCCTCAACAACGAGGTACAAAACTTCCCACTAGAGTCATAGAAACAATCTTCAAACAACAAGGCAAGAACCTCTTACTCGAGCAAACTTTTGCATAAGGAAACTCCTCAACGGTAGGGCATGATCCCACATATCGGAGCACAAAATACATCATGAAACATCATATAACATCATGAATCAATCAAAATTACTCAACACAGACTTCATATGCCTCTGGAAACATCACACAATTCAAACTAGGGCTTTACAGCACCAAAATTGACCTTTCTGGGCATTCTGGACCAGTTTAGCTCTCTTGGTATGCACAGTGGCGTTTTTGGTTTGTAGGGTAGCGTTTCTGGTACCTAGCATAGCGTTTCTGGTTCATTGCATAGCGTTTCTGGTCCATTGGTTAGCGTTCTGGGTCCATAGGTTAGCTCTCTCAGTCTGTAGGTTAGCTCTCCTGGTCAGTTTGTCAGCTCTCTGGGTCTGAACAATGGCGTTTCTGTTATGCATAGCAGCGTTCTTGGTAGATAGGGTGGCATTCCTGGTTAGTTTGGGGGCGTTTCTAGTTGGTTTGGTGGCGTTTCTGGTAATGTATACAATAACTCAAGTTTGAAGGATCTTGAAGGTAAAGTAGCTGCCCAGATTGACTCGGGAGACAAAAACGACCTCATGGGCATGACCAAGAGGTTGGATAAGCATTAGAAGAGGTGTACACAAGGTTTATGCATCAAATGCAACTCACAGAAATGAGTTTGCAACTCAGTGGGTAAGTATTTTGGCTAAAACTGTAGTTTAGATCCAAAGAGCAAAGGAGAGCACCTAATCTCTGCATAGGCCAAAAGAACTGAACCAAAACATTTCCAAACCTTCCAATACTCCAATAACAAGATTACAAATGCCTGAACATGACATGGACACTTCAGTGTGAGCTTCAGGAGCTCTTACAATGCAACCGACACATTCAAATAAGAGAAAACAACTCCTATCTCAACTAGGAGTTCACAAGAGAACAATACACAAACAGATATCCAAAACACTCTTAGAACATACTGGAAACATCAACATTCATATGCATGGGATCCATTTTCATTTTAACAACATTTCAGAGATGGAACATTCCCGGAAAACACAGTCAAGAGAATTTCACAGAGAAGATTCACAATAACGATTCACTTGGGTCCCACTGGACCCTTACGTGCTCCACGACCCTGACCCCTGAGGGTCAGCCCTCTATGCTAAGGAATGCGCACGGGCTCCAGAGAAAGTTGCCTGTCCTCGACCTACAATGCATGCCAATCCAAAACATGCGATATATCAGGATGATAGAGCCTCAAAACATTAGTGAAATTAGTTTCATCTATCTCCACGAAAAGAGTAGTATCATCAACGAATTGGGCATTGATCAAAACCTCATTATTGGGTAGAGAGATACCATGGATAGGAGAAATGATATTGGTCCTTAAAAACATAATATAAGGCATCTGTAGTAAGAACAAAAAGAGCCGGAACTATAGGACAGCCTTGCTTAATTAACCTTTGAAGAAGAATGGGATCAGACAGGGAGCCATCGATGTCAACTTGGGTAGAAGAATCTTGAATAAAACATTGAGCCACTGCCTCTTAATAAATCCAGTTTTAGTAACAAAGATAACTTTACCCAAAATATTAGTTAACCTCCTAGCCAGTAGCTTTGCCAAAATTTTGTAGGACACATTTAATAATGTTATAGGCCTCCAATTCTTTATCTGAGACATTTCCTCATCCTAGGGATGAGTTTTATAATATCTCTATTGATATTAGCTCCCAAGGGACCATACTGAGAAGCCTCTAAATAAACTTTTAACAATTCATCACAAATCCAGCCAATGTTGGATTTGTAGAACTCAATAGGAAGTCCATCACATCCAAGGGACTTTCCATTCTGAAAAGAGCCTATGGTATCTTTAATTTCATCAACTATAATATCCATGTGTAGAAGGGCAGCATCAGATTGAGAAATTTTCTTAGGAACAATTTTTTTGGTAAAATGTTCTAGCTTCCTGTTGACGTGTATTTTCTACACAATCATACACAGAATAAAATACCGACAGGCATCTTATCCTCTCTTGAGAAAATAGTCTCTAACTGCTGAAGATCTGCAAAAAAGGATCAGTTAGATGGACTCCAAGGTTCTTTTAGTGGGGTCTCCACGTGTGGACAAGCTTTTTTAGTGGTATGATGTGATTTGCTGTTTCCTCCAAGGCGTCTTACGGATTCAAAGGCTCGAAGATTTTACTAATCTAAAAAGGAACTTTCAAAAAATAGCAAAAGGACAGGGTTTAAGGAAGTCTAATCTAGCCTAACCCTATGAACGACTTAGCATGAATGAGATTTGGCAAGACTCAACCAACTTCAATTTTGCCATAAGACAACAACTCAATTGAAATTAGTGCGATCTTCTAAGGTAATAATGGTGTTCAATGCATCAAAGACCAAGGACACTACTACGAAGGTACATATCCTAGATACGAAAATGCTTGAAGGTTAAGGACTCAAAATGTTTTCCAGTCGACCACGCAAGGCGTTCCTACAATCAGCAAGAAGCTAGTGGTTTGGATTGCGAATCCTACCAAATATCAAATCTCACACTTAGCCTTTCAAATTAACAAACTACTTTGATTGAGCGTGATTCAAGTACATCCAACAACCATGAAGATAACTTAAGAAATTTGCAACAAAACACCATAACTTCAATATTTTATTGATTTCCAAGTCATCATATACAACAATTGCTTGAATTTCTCTCTTCAAGACTCAATCTTGCTACAAAATAAAAATTGCTTCTAACTCTAATCTCTCTTCTATCAACTATTATCTCTTACACAATTCACTATTACTCTATTCTACCAAATGAAATGAAAAATGGGGGTATAAATAGCATCCCCAGTTACAATGAAAGGTCCAGATTGAAAGTAAATCAATGGACAAGATCATGACACCTAAACCCTAATTAGGGTTTGTTACAAATGACCTCCTTTTTACTGAACAACATTAAATACATAGCCAAATATTAAATTTGGCACAAAAATCTAGGAGGTATCAACCAATGAGAAATAAGATGTCATGTCATCTGTAACAACCTTTCATCTAGAATCTTATTCCCTTTCCAATTCTCTTTCTTAGCATATGCAATGAATTTTGTCACGATTCCTTCGATTTCTGTGCTTGGAATCTCGGGAAGATTCTTGATACTCTCTTCTAAGTGGATGACCTGATCAAATGCATCTAGAAGAGCTGTGTCCCAAGTAGGTTCAAGTTCCTTTGTTCTATCAATCAGGAGCATGGTGGCATACATCTGATCATACTGCTCATTTGTAACATCTGCGTCCTTGCGAAAGATGATCTTGATTCTATCCTCAAATTCTTGTAAATCCACATCTGTCTCGACCTCGATCCTTCTGCCAAGAATGGTACGAAGTACCTCAAATACTCTGTCCTGGATCGGATTGATCACCTCCTCAACTTGACCACATCTAACACTGATGTCCTCGAAGAGAACACTCTTTATATGGAGTAAGGTTGACCATTGAAACAAACTGTGAGAATCACCTTCTAAGATCCTCTCCTGCGCTAAAATTCTTCTGGATGTGTGTCTTATAACTTTCAAGACAGGGATGACAACGTCCTTGGTATGGGCAAATGCAGCTACTGTTGCCATCAATCTGTGGATAATCTCAAGAACTTGGATAGCCTGATGGGTGATCTTCGACATCCTTGTAACAAACTCTATGGCCATTGTATGAGATCTATCCATCCAACTAGATGTACGCTGGACCAGGTTCCTGAATCTTTCTGCTTCATTGATCGATTGAAGGGGCAATGCCTGCAATGGTGATCTAACTGGATCCTGACGTCCCAAAGGTTCATTGATGTGACTGAAATATGTCCTCCATGCACCGACCTCTTTCTCAAGCTTTCTATTCTTTTCCACTTCTTCTCTAAACTTGTCCTTCAATGCCTCAAAGGTGTCGGTGGCATCATCTAAAGTCTGCTCTGCTGTGGATGGTCCTAACTCAATAGTCTGTATATGATAGTCTTCTGCTAGGATCTCACCCTCATATTTGTCTGCTGCTGGTGTAGCTATCTGCAGTTTTCTAGATCCAGTCTCATCTCGAATCATCTTGGACATCTTTGTAGCCTTCTTCTTCTCTGTTGTCATATGTGAACGTCCCACGAGGCTCTCTAAATCAATTGCACTGTCCTCGTCCTCAATTACGATCACCTTAGTCAATCTTTCCTTCAACCAATCTGGGATATTTGATCTTGTCTCTTGAACTTGAATTTCTTTATGTACTATTTCTTCTTGTCTGGGAGGAGATGTTACTTCATTATCATTATCTAAATCATAGTCTTGGAGAGATCCATCTGACGAAACATGCTGTGCCTGTCCTTCCTCCTGTCTATCATTCTGTACCATCGATTCCATGGACTCTTCCACTCGAACTGTTCTATCTTCTGGTCTGGAAGAAGTACCTGGTGTTTGATCTTTGTTGGCACCTTGCTTTTTCTTGGAAGACTCTTTCTTTTCTGATCTTTCCTTTCTCTTCGAACCTCTCGAATGGAGATTGCCCTCACTGGCACATCGAAGGTTACCTTCACCTGAATTCCTAGGATTAGGATTGCCTTCACTAACACTGGCTCCACCTTCGGCTGGCTTTTCTTCCAAAGTAAAAGACATGGCTATGCCCTGTTCTCTTAACCTCTGATGCTGAACGTCTACCCATCTGCGAGTACAAGACAAGACTGGTGCCATCAAATCATCTAAATCCACGGCCTCGGGCTCATTCCAATTCAAACTAATTGTTTTACTTTCTCTATCATATGAAGATTGGATGTGCCTGCCGTTGTCCTGAGCTTGGTCGGCTACTCGGTAAATCTTACATTTCCTGATGAAATCCAAAGGCAATCTAGAATGTATCTTTCGTTTCACTTCGAGATCATCTAGGAGATTCATCATAAAATCTTCAATTTGGTGCTCATGTCTAAATCTTCTACCGACCGTCTCCTCTAAATGTCCATGTGGATCAAAACTATTCCTCCAAGCAAAAGATGAAAAAGGATACAAGGCTAACTCCTTCTCTGCGTCATCCATGGCTAAGACATTAGGACATACCTCAACTGAATTACCCAAAATAATAGGTACCTGAACTCCATTCTGATGTCTGTGTCTGAATGCCTTCACATATGCTGCCAACTGCCTTGTTACTTCAAGTAACACAATTCTATCTGTCGGGTACCTCGGCAACATGTATGGAGGTAAAGGACATCCATACACTCTAATGTAAGTGAACTTGGGAAACTGAATGAACCAAGCACCGTACCTCTTGATGAATTCCTGGGCATCCTGAGATAATCTGTTGTGAATCCCTCCTTGCAATGTCCTTGTGATGTTCATCGTGAAAGTATCATTGACTAACTTGTAGTTCTTCCCTGGTGGATGATGCAAGTAGGTATAGGATTCACAAACTCTGACCTCGCCGGGTCCTCTTCCAATCACTCCTCTGTGAGGTAGTCCTGCGTACTCAACGCTCCTGATTAAGGCATAGATGACGTATGAACTCATGTGGAAGGACTTAGTAGCCCTGAGTCTTCTCAACTGTACGTCTAAGCAATGGCTAATTATCCTAGCCCAATGTATGGTACCCTTTCCTTGAACAATCACCTGGATGAAGTAAAACATCCATTTCTCAAAATAGAAGGCATGAGGTGCTCCTGTAACTCTGTTGAGCATGGTAATCAAATCTCTGTACTCCTCTTGGAAATCAATCCTGTGTGGTGTGTTCGGTACTTTGCTCAGACGGGGACGACTCTTAAGTAGCCAGTTCTTGTTGATTATGCTTAGGCAAGCATCTGGATCATCATCGTACACTGATCTGGCTCCTTCAATGCTCTTGTATATCATGTCCCTGTGCTCTGGAAGATGGAAGGCTTCACTTATGGCTTCCTCTGAAAGGTACGCCAAAGTGTTTCCCTCATTGGACACAATTGTCCTGGACTGTGGATTGTAATGACGGGCACACTCGATCATCAACTCGTGGCACTGAATGGCTGGAGGAAAACCGGCTGCCTTGATGATGCCACTCTCTATTATTCTCTGGGCGACAGGTGATGGCTTGCCGATGTAAGGGACCTCTCGAAACTTCTTCGTGCTAAAGTTCCCCAAGTTTGTATCTCCAATGTTGCTCCACTTGGACACGATCTTGGTCTCCACTTCTTCGGTCTTCTGATCTTCTTTCATGAGAGCCGAGCGACTGGTGGATGCTCCCGCCTTTGGGGTCGCCATACCTACACAACATTTCATTATAAGAAATAGATTTTGCAATAAATAACGTAAATAAGAGAGATAAATTTTAGGAAACCTCATGATAAGTCTCTAGAGTTATCATTTCCTAAAAAAAAACGATTGAGCCAAGAGATTTAAAATTCAAAATTTCAAAATTTGAAATATGACGATGAATGAATAAAACAATAATAATTAAATCGCCATACCTCGATAGAGAGCTAACTCTAGAATGCAAAAACAAAATTTGCCTAGGCAAAATTGAGGTATAAAGTAATCTTCAATATGATCTCCTCAAAATTGACTTCGCCACCTCTGGAGAGAACGTGATCTTCAATTATCGCCTTGGACGTGGTCTCAAATGGATCTTCAAGTTCGCACTTTGGCGTGGTCTTCAAATGGATCTTCAAATTCGCCTTGGTGTGGTCTCCAAGTCCTTAGCAAATTCGCCTCAATATATCCTCAAGTTCGCGCTTGGTGTGGTCTTCAAATTCGCACCACCCTTGGTCTTCAACGTAATTCGCACTCTATACTTGATGATATACTTTGCATCACCTTTGGTTTGGATTCGCACCACCTTTTGATAACTAAGCACGCCACCCTTGGATGAATGAAACTCGCACCACCTTTGAACACACTTCGCACTATATTCGCTTCTCCTTGATTCGCATGAAGAAAGGTAAAAATGATGTAGAAATGATAGTTTTTACCCCCCTTATATAGCGCGTTCATCCTTCACCCCTTAGGCCGACTTGATAAAAATAAAACCATTTTTTAAATGATTTGCAATGAAATGACAAGGCCGACTTGCCTAATTGAGCGCTCAAATCGATTTTTTATTAATTAAATAATTAATTATTAATGCCTTGCGTTTTTTAATTTGCAAATTTCGATTCTAATAAAGGCAAAATAATTAATAAATGTTTAACGCCATATTAAATGCTAAATAAACAAGATTTTCAAATTTTAAATCGATTTAGCATTTAAGGAAATTTGAATTGTTTAATTTGGCGCCAAAAATATGAAAATAAAGGGACGTACCTCATCGCTCTGGTCCCTTGGAGAGGGACAGGAGCGATCCATGATTTTGGTCTTGATTTTGCATTTTCAACGTTCAACTCCTTCATTTCCACGTTCCAAATCGATCATCTGGTGGTCCTTCGAATTTAAATTTCTTTCTTGTGCGAGCAAGTGCATCTCATGACCATTATCGCCCTGGTCCCTTGGAGAGGGACAGGAGCGATCCTAAGGTTTTTGCTTGAAATTCTCCATTTTGGTACGATCCTTTCCTTGTATCATCTTCCAAATGCCATTTAAAACCTTGTGCGTCCTTGTCTTAACGTGATTTTCAAAGAATATCATGTGTTTTGCCTAACATCGCCCTTGTCCCTTGGAGAGGGACAGGAGCGATCTCCATGTCTTCACGTTCATCTTGTATCTTTGACCTTCGAACTTCCATTGTAAGGCGAATAATATCATTGCTTGTCCATTCCACGCACGTCCCACTTGCTTTTGCAAGGTACCTTTGATGTTATAAGGATCATCGCCCTTGTCCCTTAGAGAGGGACAGGAGCGATCCATGATTTTTCTCCATTTTGAGCTCAAGTTGGTAACGTTTAACCTTGGTCCATTGTTTATTGCCTTCAAAATAACGTCCTTTACCTCACCCGTCCTCGCTTCGCTTTGATCTTGAAGGAACGTGAGTGTTTTTAATAGCATCGCCTTGGTCCTTGTCCAAAGGACAGGAGCGATATGGACTCCTTAGCTTGATTGATAATGTTTGGACGTTCAAAATCTTGCATGAATTGATCAATATACTCAACATCGCTCTGGTCCCTTCCTGAGGGACAGGAGCGAAATTCATCATTGTGAGCTTGTTCTTGAAGCAAAACAAGGAATCCAAAGCAAATCGCCCTGGTCCCTTGGAGAGGGACAGGAGCGATATGGTCCCTAGGTCCATTTTGGTGATTATTTAACGTTTGAAATCTTCATGCATCACCTTTCTACCTTTCCGTGGACCCTCTAAGACCTTGCAAAATCTTGTCCTTACGTAAATCTTGCTCAAAATGATCAATACATCTAACATCGCCCTGGTCCCTTCCTGAGGGACAGGAGCGATCTATGTTATATGGTGTCAATTTCTTCATTTTAACGTCCCTTGAGTGTTTGCGCATGATGAAGATGCCTTGAAATGTCCCTCGCCACCTTGTCTTGACTTGTGTCGACCTTGAACTTTGGAGGAACGACCTTGAACTTGCATAGGGAGTATTATCATCATTGTATCGCCCTGGTCCCTTGGAGAGGGACAGGAGCGATCCTCCCCTTGTGGCCTTCATCTCACTTTGCCAGGTTCCAAGTTTATATTCAACGGACTCGTCCTTCTTCACTCTATTCGTCCATGCCTTGACATCATTTGTAACTTTGCAAGAAAAGCAATTATATCAAAAATCGCTCTGGTCCCTTCCTGAGGGACAGGAGCGAGCTAGGCATTTAACACTGTTATGGACGTCCCAAAAATCTTCAATTTATATTCAACGCATTCATCTCATGTTTTCCCTTGTTTTTGAACGTAAACTTGCCTTGACCTTTGTCTGGATTTTGCATAATGAAGGAAATCGCTCTGGTCCCTGGGAGAGGGACGAGAGCCACAAGGTACCTCGTCCTGGTCCCTTGGAGAGGGACAGGAGCGATTTGGTCAATATAGGTCATTCTCCTTCGTTTTTGCATCTCAAATTATATTCATTTGGCAAAGTATCTCCCTTCGGACCCTTTCAGATTGTTAAGTTTTCAAAATCTTGCAAGGACAAGACGAAATTTGAATTGTAGCTCCGGTCCTTCACTGAGGGACAGGAGCGATTTTCCCCCTGGAGGCATTTCTGTGCTCACGAAAATCTTCAATTTATATTCAATAGAAAGATCTCGCCGTTCTCCATCACTTCCAACTTGAAATTTGTCTGGACTCTGCAAGGATGATGAGATATTTGAAAATGAGCTCCCGTCCTTCACTGAGGGACAGGAGCGATTTTACTCCTACAGGCCAAAATAACAAGATTTTTCACATTTTAACTCTTCACGAGGCGAAAACAAATCAATTCCAATGCCCAGGATCAAAATTCAAAAAAGTCAAAATTTGGTCAAAATATTCAATCGGACAGAAATTCACATTGACGGTCAACACTTAGACAAATTTAAGCTCTGCATGAACATTCCAATTGAAAATTAGACCATTTTGGCGAAATCATTGCATTCAAAATTTGCATTCTAGAAAAGAAGCTCAAAAGCTCTCAAAAAACAACTGGATTTTGGCTTGAAAAGGCAAAATTTAAAACCCTAAGGCTTGGCCCTAAATCCAGACAACTAACTGACTAACAAAACCCTAAAAAACGAAAGCGAAAACGAGCGAAAAACAAGCAAAAGAGGGGGTCCCCATTTGCGATGGGGCGATGTGTGAAATGGTCACAACACTTCCCTAGCCTTAGAAGAGTCTTCAGAAGGGAGCAGGTGTTGATAAAGGAGGAAGAGGCCTCCTTCATGAAGTGTGGGTCATCAGAGGAGCTACCCTTATATTCAACTGCAGCATTTGTCTTGGGTGTGTATTGGCTACTATACTAGCTAATTGTTTATTTGTTGTTGTCCAGATACTCTTATAGCCCTCCTACCTTTTTGGCCTTCATTTGGTATTTCTTAACTCCATGTGAGTGAGGAGCAGCTAATTTAATCGTCATGAACTTTTGGAAAAACATTTAGCTAAAAATGATTATTTCCAACTTCATTTTGCTGGGCTTGCAGAAAATTCTTTTTAATGTTTAGGTATTGCTGTTCTTTAAAGAGCACTTTTGACTGGACAAGTAACAAGCTTTGAGAACTTGTTGGGATTGCAAGAGCTTAATAGAAAAAAATGCTTAACTTGTGTTATATTTAATTGTATTGCTTGTAAAAAGAAATCTACTTAGATTGTTTTTATCCTTTTGTAGTTGAGAAAATTCTCTACCGATTTCAGGCAGAACCTTACATCCAACTACGCTTATGGGCTCCATGGAAACTATGATACCTATTCATTTCAATCCTGCAGTCTAATTGGATTGTTCTGGTTTATTTTCCAATCTGTGTCCTAACTTACAGCGTAAGGATTGCACTCTTCTTTCAATCCTTTGTTTGATTCTTTTGAGACTTACTTTAAAGTGGCTGGCTTCTATATACCTTATCCTTCTCTGTCCTTAACAAAATAAAAAATCTTTTTTCTTCTACATGTTTTATATTCTTTTGGGCAGATTTTACAATAACATTTAGTTTGATGTTTAGAATTTATAATCAATGCAGATTAGTTCTTTTTATCCCTAATTTGTAAATGTGCAATCTTTGTTCTTTCTTTAACTGTAAGCATTCATTATTGAATTGATTTTTTTGTCCTCCACAAGACCATGACAAATTGAAACAACTATTTTCATTAACTAGGGCGTGGTTGGAAGGCCTCTGAGTTACGCCTCAAGTCATGGAATGATCTGCAGAAACTCTGGTTTGTTCTCTTGAAGGAGAAAAATATGCTGATGTCTCAGCGGCAGATGATGCAGGCTCAGAACTTGCGTTTCCCCAATCCAGAGCGGATGTCCAAGGTTAGTAAGTATATATTAGCAGAAAAGTGAAGTTCCTTCTAACCAATACGACTTTTAACCTTTTAGAATTTGCATTGCAGTTGGCATATGAAGACATTTTGAAAAAGTAAAGTTTTCTGTTATTCCATTTCTTGATAATATGTCTTCATGTTGTAGGTGTAGTTTCTACATCTTTTCAAAGTAAACCTAATTTTCTTTGAATAAAAAGATGCCTAAGGTCTATTATTAGATATCCAAGCAATACCAGTCAATAGCTTTCAAAAGTAAAGCAATCTCCAAACTCTGAGCAGCTGTGATTTCTTCTTCATCCTTGTATAGCCAACTAAGGATGTCTTTATCTTCTGATTCTTCAGCCAGTGTGCCCATTTGGATAAATTTACCATCAAACTTTGTGAAGGGTTGTGTTGCTTGATGTCTTGATGTCTTGTCTTGATTTGTTGTATAAGTCTTGGGGAGAGTTGTTGATGTTGATGTGTTCCCTTTCAAGACATATTTCTGCGCTCCTGTTGTCAAAATTTATCGACGCATGTTCTTGTTTGTCATTGATTTTTATGACATTCACTTGATTGTCATATGCCGATATGTGATTGATGGTGTTTTCGTATATGTGATTAATACGAGCTCCTTTAGTATTGTTGGACGTTGACACTCCTCTTTTGTCGTAATTGGGAAGAGGATTTTTGATAGCTTCATGGTCACCATTGGTTTTATGACCATCGACTTTTAAGTCGCCCTTGTCTCTCATGTCTTGAACTATGTTCTTCAGCCTCATGCAATAATTTGTGTTATGCCCTTTGTTTCGATGATAATCACAATAATGTGAGTCATTCCACCAGGGTGGTTTGACTTGGGGTTCAAAGTTGTTTGTGGCTGGCAATGTGCTGATCTTATTTGCCAAAAGCTCCTGAAATGCTGATTCTAAGGTTTGTCCTAATGGCGTGTATATTCGTCGATACGAGAAAGCATTAGTGTTGCCTCTTTGGTTTGTGTTGTTCCCTTGGTTGTTGTTGTTGCCTTGGTGATTCTTCTTGTTGTTTGATGTGGAAGCTCCTTGGTTGGTATTTCGTTGATAAGTGTTAGTGCCTTGATTAGCATTTTTTTGATCATTATTGGATGGTGGGTTGCCTGATAAAGTCAACACTGGTTGTTTAGACTTTACATTGTTGGCATCGATTTCCCCATCATTAACAATGTTTTTGTTCCTTGTCCAAAATTTGGACTTGTTTGAATTGTTGTTATTGTTTTAATTGTTAAAGGTGTTATTGTTTGATGAATTAACACCTTCCTTAAAGAACTTCAATGTTCCTTTCTTGATGGAAGCTTCCTCTACTTGGATACCATTTTCTATTAATTTTGCAAAAAATGGTATACATTGTAGTTTGAGTTGATAACTCATTTCACTATTCAGATTGTCTATGAAGATTTCCATCTTTTCCTTTTCAGGCACATCTCGTGGATATCTTGAGACCATGCGCCTCCATCGTTGTAGAAACACCATGAATGTTTCATTGTTCTTTTGTTTCGTGTTACACACATCTAGCATGGTGATTGCGTGTTGAATGTTCTAGGAGTATTGCGTTATTGAATTTGTTTACCAACTCATCAAATGATCTGATGGGAGGTGTGAGTTTTGACAATCACTCCATTGTTTTCCCTCCCAAACTTCTTGGGAATAATCTCATTAAGTATGTGTCATCGTGAGCAAACTCTAAGTTCATCGTACAAAATTCTCGAACGTGATCATGGAGATTACTCTTGTAATTTTTGTGCCCTAGATTAGTAATCAGATTTATGTCTTTTAATTATGCCCTAGTTTGTTAATCAGATTTGTAACATTTTAGTAAACTATAATTCAGTAAACTCAGAAATGAAGGAAGTAAACAAGAGACAAACACAAATACCCTGGGAAAACCTCCAAGGAGGAAAAACCCAGTATTAAAGACCCACAGGTCAGATTATATATTCTCCCTTAATAGCACAAATACAATACTTAGCTTCCCTTTCAGATCTGATCCCTTTTGTATGACAGATTTGCACTTCTAAGCTCTTCAAGTCTGCACCAAAAACGGTGTATGTCCTCTTGGACAAATTCGCACAATCATAGACAAGTTCGCACAATCCTTGTGTAAATTCTCACCTTTTACTTGCAGAGCTAATTCGTTGAATGCATGAATGAATGAAATGTATTTGCAAGATGACTTTATTTATATGAGTCCTTGGCCTTTATTGATATCCAAGTCGGCCTCCTTCTTTTGGCGCCAATTTATTATTGTGGTGTAGAGTATTTAGGGAGGCGTGGAAGTATAGGGCTGGGCTTAATCTTGGGGGCACGTTACCCCTTTAGGATAGGGCCCAATCCTAAATGGGTTCGGATGTTGCCTTAAGGCAATCCGAACCTATATTTACCTAGTTACAAACAACAACTCTTACCACCATATTTGTCATACTTTGGTATATCTGAATTTTGGGGAAAAGGTACCATGTTCAATCTCCTATCAAAAGGATAAGGACAAATGTCGTCTAATGAATATCGTACCATGGTCTCTTGTTGCATGTCCTGCATTTGTCTTTGAATTGTTTGGAGTTGTTGTGTAAGAGTAGCTAGGGGCGCATATGTCCTCCGAGGGGAAGCTTCCCCTCGTTCATTAACATTGTCTCGATTGCGGGCATGGTCTTGTTCGTGAGTGTTGTCTTGTTCATGGGTGTGATCTTGGTTGCGTATGTTTTCTTGATCATGTGTCTCTTCTTCTCTCCGTTGTTCTTGATAAGCATAGTTTCTCGCTCTTGTTCTTGAAATTCTCTCATCTATATTCCTTAAGTTTTCTGTGTCGAAATCCTCAGGAATATTGACTCCTTTGCTAGTTAGCATGAGTAGATATTTTTCCTTATTTGCTTCTATAAGTCTTTCTACGAGTTTTTGGAAAGATGCGTTCTCTTGACATTCTTGGAGAAGTTCGTCGGTGATCTCTATTTCTCCCATATTTGCATATTCATCAAAAGGATTGGACAGTCTACGACTCATACTTGATTTTGGTTGTGATTCCTTCTTCTTGTTTTTCTGAGATCGAGTGATAGTGAATTCTTCTTCTTCTATTGGGGTTCTTGGTGGAGTTGGTGGCTTAGGCCGAGCCTCGTTATAAGCGATAAGAAACTTTGGAAAGAAAGCGGGGTTAATCCTTCCTCCACTATTAAGGCGTTGGTTGAATGCTGCTTTCTGAATATAAGCCCTACTTCTCAAAGGTTCTTTGTCAAATTCATTGGTTTTTCTTTGGACATGAATGCGTGATGTGATGTAAAGAGTTGACGGTTGATATAGAGAAATTTATTCCTCTTGATAAGTGCCTTAGAACTAGGTCGTCTCTTCTTCAACTGAGTCTTTTGATGAAGACTTCTTCTCAAAATATGGGGAGTGGTCATACAAAATGATCAAATGTTGATGTTGATGTTGGATATGGATACTTTGTTTTAGATGCTCAAGTTTATTTATCAAGTAGAGGTTTAGTTTGATTTGCTTCTACGATAAAGTGTGTCAAATGATATGAGTCAAGTTTCCTGATGTAGAAACTTAATTTGACAACTTGAGGACCTAACTAGGTATTGATGTTGATAAGATTTGTTGGATGGTGGAAGTCTTGATCACTCTATTGGATACTCCTTAATTTGTTGGATGAAATCTTATCTCAAGATAGTTGATGATTTGATACCTCTTTCTAAAGGTGCTTAGTTGGAGTTGGAAATTCTCTTTTCTCTAAGGTTGCTCTTTGCTCTTTGTTTTGAACTGATTGTTGTATTGGTTGATTTGCATGATGTTTTAACATTTGTGACAAGAAGACATAGCACACATGAAAACAATGATTATCCCTATGCTAAACATTGAGTGTATGTTTTTGTGAGGATGTTTTCAAATACTCGATGTTTGTACTGGTTTGATTTACAATAGAAGACACGACCGATAGACTCTTTATTCAAAGGTCATTGACAATATTATAGCCCACTAGTCTCTATACTCCGTTAGCTCAAATAGCCTTGTCACCCCCTAGAGGGCGCCCACTTTTTTTCCTTTTGCCAGAAATTAACCAAAGTGAATTGCTTCACAGTTGAGTAGTTATCTTGGGAGATATATGGTGAGTAATCTTGGGGGCGGATTCTTCCCCACCCTTGCACTATGATATTGCCAATGTTTGACAACTGACTCGGCTCAAATTCTCTATTGCTATGGTTTGTAATCAGGCTTTCGTTCGGGTTTTAGTGATAAACTCCCTCGAGAGGCTTCCCAACCTTTAGAACAAAGGCTTTATGTATCTTAAAGATACTGGGGGAAGACTAATCACTGAGCAAAACCGTTGGAGGGGACTTTCGTCAGCCTCCAGATTTGATTATAGTGGTTTGGAACACTTGGCGATAAAGCTGTTTCCCACTTAGGTTGTTCCCCTCTCACCGGCCTTAATGGTGCCTTAAGGGCAACTCGGGAGGGCAGGCCTTCTAAAGGATTTAATTGCTTGAAGTAAAAAAAAACATGAAAGAGTGGTTTGGTTTTTTGGTCACCCAATTAAGGGGAGAGCATATACCTATCACTTTCGAGACAAGGCAAACAATGTTCTTTTTATTCTTTGCAAAACAATGATTGGTTAAGACCTATTTTGGAGATGTTGCTCCAACAAGCATGGTGTTTTTTTTAGTCCCACAAAGCAATTTGTTTGTTTAATCTAGGAAATGAAATCCTGGTCAACTTAAAATAATGCACGTTGCTTTGAGATGGAAATCGCTTTGTAAAACGAAATGTGGATTGTTCTTTTTAATCTTGCAAACAGGTATTGATTGTGAATTTTTTAACCTTTGCAAGAAAATAAAGATTGTTGTTCTTTTTATAACCCCAAAATTTGAAGTGTGAACCTAACTTGCAAGAAGGAAAATGTGAAGTTGTTCTTTTTAACCTTGCAAATTTGGTTATTTTTAAACCCCCAAATGGAAATGTGAGATTCTTTCACCAATTGAAACTTAATGAGGTTCTTTTTAGCTTGAAAAGAAAATGAGTTAATTTTAGCCAATTTTGAAAAAGCTAGAAAAATTAAATTCAAATCCTACTTTAACTTCTTCAATCTTGCATCAAACTGTTAGACCTGCAAGAAAACACTAGTTAGAAAAATCAAACATCATATGGTGGGCTTCTCCAAGCCTATTTTCAAATCTCGGTTAGAAATCTCCTCTGTTAAAGCAAAAACTCGTATGAGGTTTCTCACCTAGTCGTACGACAATTCCCATATGCCCATACGACAAAATAGTTTACTCGTGCAGGTTCAAGTATTAGCTCGTACGAGATTAGAAAAGAGACAAAGGATAGAATAACACAAAAAAAAGCTCTCTGTTTTCACCATAAACTCGTACAAGTTTCTTCACAAGCCCATACGACAAATGGTAGGTTCCCGTACGGCAAAACAAGAACCCTCGTACGAACTTACGTGAACCTGTGGAAAAATTGTTAGAAAGATTGGATTTTAGGGGTCTTGCCCCACGACGGGCACCAATTAATGTGTGGTTAAAGTGTGGGGGATGCGTGCACCTGCAAGAAAACACAAATCATACACACACATGAGACATTACGTTAGTGAAATCAAGAGATTGGAAATGCAAACTAATTTAATTGTTAGTCCAAGAAATCTCAAGATTGCTATGCCCGTCCCATGGTCCTCTATCTCTAAAGATCTCTAAGATTCAAGGTGGCCCTCACTTGGAAGAGCACTTGATCCTCAAGATGACAACCTAGAGAACGAGTTATGAATGATGATTCTAGGATCAAAATGACTACAACTAAGATCCTAGCTAAGATGAGATGATGGATGGAGATGCAAGATGCAAGATGAAGATATAAAATGAGTTCCAAATTGAAAGATTAAGTGAACTAATTAGGCTAATATGAGGATGAGATATGAGAATGCTATGAAAATGATATGAATTAAGCTAGCAAGATATTCTAAACATGCATAAACAAACTAAGCTATAATGCAATTAAGATGGCCTAAATGCTTGGTGATGGGGATTGAGCTCCTTGATAACCTTCACAACACAATTAGACTATAGTTTGGATGCAATAGAAGTGGATGGATCCTTAGATTGAAGAAATGGGCTCTATGTATAGAGAAAATAGAGAAATGGATGGTTGAGATTGAGTAATCTCAACAAGGGCTAGGATTGAAAGTTATCAATCCATGTGAGAGATTCAATCCAATCCCAAGTTGACAAATGTCACCTTGAGAGGGCTTGAGAGATGCTAAGGAAGCATTAGATACTAATTGAGCATTAGGAAAGGCTTCAAGGGGTGACATCAATGGATAATGCTTTTATCCAATGAAGTAGGCTATTGTCCAAGAGGTAAACTCTTGTGCAAGGATAAAAGATGGTCAAGTGGACAACCATCATGGGTTAGGGGTGTGGGCTTGTAAGAGGCATTAAATGCCTTTTGAAGACTTTGGAGGCTAACTTGCTTCAAGAGGAAAACTACTAGTGGTCTAGGGGACAAATTTGTAAGAGCCTTACAAATTTGGGGGTATTCAACAAGTTACCTTGTTGAAAGGAGAATGTCTTAAATGCATTTTGAAGACTTTCTCAAATTTAGGGATTGGCCATGATGAGGAGAATTAGGTTAATTAATGGAGGATTAGAGGGATTCTAGAAGAAATTAGGAGGGCAAGTGGGAAATGTAGGAGAGGGCAAGTGGGTGAGGAAAAATACGAATTTTAGTAAATTAAAAAGATTTAATTTAGCCAGAAAAGGATGCAAATTGCATTTGTAGGATTTTGCAAGTGGGAATAGATTTACAAATAAATTTTGATTTATTTAGATGCAAAGGAGATTTTAATTAAATGTGGATTTAATTAAAAATGGGAAAGGGAATAAATTGATATTTTTAATTAAATGTGAATTTAATTAAAATAGCTAGAGGGGGGGGGGGTATTTAATTAATGTGAATTTAATTAAATGGCTTAGATAGAAGAAGGGGTTTAATCAAATCTTTAATTTGATTAATAGGCTAATTAGAAGAATAGGGATATTAATTTAATTAATAGGTGATTTAATGATGATTAAATGAATAAAATCCATTTAATTAGTTGTTCCAGTTTTAGGTGTCTACACCCTGCATCCTGTTAAAAGCTTAAATGAAGAAAAGTACTTGCTTGTTCAACAAAATAAAATAGATTTAATGCACGGTTTTAGGAATTTTAAATGTTTTGGTGAATCAGGAGGCTGTTTGTTGACCTTTGAGCTATATTTCAAACTTTTTGGAGGTTTTGGTTTTAATTGCCACGAACCAAAGTTCTTTGGGCATAAGGGATTATGTAGCATCAGCATCATCTTTACATAAAATTTCATTCAAGGCTATTGACGTTCCTGTAACTTTTCACCTTTGTTGTGGTAAAAAAAATGGGGTGTACATCTTTTCAAATATACTTTTCAATTGTTCTTGGGAGTTTGCATAAAAAGTACTTTGTCTCTTCTGAATCTCTGATACCCTACCTTTGTACATGGTTGTGATTCATACACAGGTCACAAGATCTACCATCATTATATGCCAATTATATTCAGAGCTCTCATAGAATGTTGTCACATCATGTAATATTTTAATTCCCTTGTAAAGGACATATTAGAAGTCCTTGAATGCTTCAGGTTTACCATTAGGATGAACTCTGTTTGTAGTAGACCTCACATTTTTGTCTCTTACTTCCGTAAGTATCTAATCAGTAACTAAAATTGCAGAATGCTGAAATAGGCTTCTTATCAACATAAGAATTTTAATTTTTATTAGAAAGCTAATTTTTGTGCAACAAAATTTGTTTGAGGGACTTTGATGAAATTCAGTCCAAATGAAATCAAATTAAAAAAAAAGACATGATTTATCATCTGCCAAATTCACAAGAGCTGTGTGAGCACCTTCTATTTCGGTTTTTGACTTGATTGGTGATTAGTTTACAATCATTGAATAGTTTTTGGAATCAGAATTAAAATATGTTTAAATTTAGAAGCTGCATACCAACCATGGTTAACTAATGGATCCTTGCCATTAATTATTTCAATTGCTCGGTGTTGGTTTTGCGTAGCAACCTTATCTATTTGTATTTGAATATAACTATTGTTTTCTCTTGTAGGTGAGGAAATCAATGTGTCGTATCAAGCATGTTCTTACTGAGAGAGCATTGGAAGAACCTGATCACAGAAGACAGGTTGAAATGAAACGCATGATAAATGATTTGTGAAAGATCATCTTAAGAAGTCAAGCTTCAAAACAGGGAATACTTAGGTGTCCCGCATAGATTGTATTCTGCAGAATACCATATATTCAAATAGTTGTCTGATCAGTACTGTTTTAAGAATATGATTCTATCCAATGGCCCTTCTATACATGATCTGAGACAAGTCAGCTTTTTACTCCACCGTATGTGGAAACTATCATCCTTGATTTTTATCGAGGATAAATGTCTGGAACCAATTTAATATAGTAACCGACCAAATAGACTAACTCCAAAGCAACCTTAATTACTTGTAAATACATAATAGTACTTTGCTAAATGGTAATATGGTAAATTGATTTTGGAAACATATAAATAGTATTAGAAACTCGGCATTTAAACTTCTCATTTAAATCTTTATACGGATTCTGCATCTTCTGGCCAAGGCAACATTTTATTACAAATATTTATTAAACTCAGCCTTATCGAGGATGTTTGACAGCAGCATAGAAAATATGCTTACCTTCCATGGGGAGCACAAAGAGTTATATATGAACGGCAAAAAAGGATGCTTATCTTCACAGGAATAAGCTGTTTGCAAACAAATATAAGCTTGACTTTTACATGATTCAGTGTGAGTATTGTTTCTTAAGCAGTGTATCCTACAGTCAGTTGTTCATTTGTTTTTAACTTTTTGGATGTCTGTCTAAATTGATGTCTATGAGTAAGTGCATATTCTCAATTTTACTAAGTGCCTTTTTAGAGCAAATACCAAGGTCCAAGAATCTTTGCTATCTGAATGATTCATTAAATAATTTCAGATTATTTAAAGACAGATGCAACTGCCGTGTAAAATCTCAGCATAATCCCAGTATTTCTTAAAATGATAGCATCGGATCAGGTATGGAGATTTGACAAAGCAATTTCAAACAAGTTTTTGTAATCTTCTCTTTGGTTTGTGTAATCACAATATTAAATAAAGACAATGTTTAACTGTGATTGAAGGAATATCTGAAGACTTTAAATAAATAAATGTATTGTTTTTTTGTAGCTTGGGTGCTGGCTGTTGTGTTAACCAAGAATCAATTGCATGCATTAGCAAAAAGGTCTATGAATCTTCTGATCCATGAAAGAGTGCAATAACTGTATTTTTTAGATTTTTAAAATGCATATGCAATGGGCATTTGTCAAAACTCACATTCTGAGCATTTGCTGAAATGGTAGTTTTGGTTGAGTTTATGAGATTTTACTAAATAGTTTCAAATAGGTATATGTAAATTTTTCCTTGGTTTTGATTAGTTGGCAGGTGTTTAAGAAATCATAGTCAAAACTGTAGATTGTGAAAATAAATAAATGTATTGTTTTTGAAGACAACGTTATATTCATCTTTGTTGGCATTAGGTAAGGTTTCCAGGAGACGGGGGTACTTGCTGGTACTGGTATTAGTATGGCTAATTTTAAAAAATAGGAGATGGGGGTACTTGGAGGCATATGACAAACTTAGAAAACAAGAACAGTGGTAAAGTTTAACATTAACTTTAAAATTGCACAAAAAGTGAAGTTAAAATTGCTTATACTACTGGTGCTATAGCCAGTTTAAATGGTTTAGTGAAAGTAGGGTAATATAGGTGTTGAGCACACTCGATATTGTCGGCTAAATAGCAAAGGCAATCTCTCTTTAGAATATTACAATAACAAGAAATCAGTCATACAATTGTTTATGTCCCTCTCAAAAACTCTACACTGTTAGTAGATCCGATCACTATAACTTTGCATTGGTTTTTGCCTTCCTGTGACACGATTTTCTTATTAATTTTTTCCCTACAACTTTGCTTTGCTACATGCTTTTTTTATTTGTTTGCTTTCCTTTTTTTTTTTTTCCCTTTAAATGCATTTTGCACTAAGTTTTTTGGCAAGAGACGTCAATGTTTGATCGGGAGACTTCAGAGATGGCAAGAGACGGTAGCCAAAAGCATCCTATGCATCCATAAGTTTTCGGTCTCCATCTCCAGTATTGAAGATGCGTCTCTGTCTCCGTCTCCTTCTCCGGTACTGGAGATGTGTTTCCGTCTCCGTCTTTGTCTCCGAGACATGTCTCTAGGGGTAGGAGACTAGTCTCTTGGTAAATATGGCATTAGGTGGTGAAGTAATGATTCAAGGTTCAATTGTTTGTGCCAACCAACAAATTAAAATCTTGTCATTCAATAGCAAGTCTTATACCAGTTTGTTGGATGCCATGTATAAGGTTTACTCTATAGTGAATCATCTATATTCTCTATGACTTGCAATGGTGTGCTTATGTCGTGACTTACGTTCTTTGATGGTGTACAATTTTGAGAGCAAACGTTTTGGCATTGTAGCCTTACGAAACATTGGGTTAGTTGAAATTGACTTAAAAGAGTAAGTTGGTCAACATTATTTATTGACCACACACAAATGATAGCAACATTATGCCTCAATTGATTAAAGCGGTCAAAAGAAGTCACAAATGAGAAAACAAATTCATAAGAGAGTTAAAGTATCTATGGAGCCTATTTGTATGTGAGCATGATTTTATCTAGGGCAACTTGATAGTAGCAAAATAAGTTGATCAATTGCTTGAACTTTTACCTAGACTTTCTGCTAGGCATTTCATTATGTTGCAAGAACTTTGTGTTGGATTTAATTGTGAATTATAGGGACAACCAATCCTACAACGATATGAGAAAAAGTATCATTATGAAGAGGATGATTCAAACATTGCTTTTCAATTTGAAGGGTTTAATACCATCAATCCCAAACAAAGGTAGGACAAAAAGACTGCATTATAAATGAGTAGACCAAACAATTCAACAAATTGATTGACTATTAGAACACGAGTGAAGACAAGGGTCTTCTAAAAACCCAAGATAAATTAGTGAGAGCCAATGTTGAAGTAAAAGCCTAATTTAGAACTAGTGAATTAAGGGTTGACTACAAAGACATATTGAATAGTACCGAGAAATGCTCCTTTGTGAGAGGATCATATTTGGAGGCTAGTCTCATTAGCAATATGCACATCCATTAGAAACCCATCAATTTTGTATTTTGGAAATAACAATGGTTGAGAGGTTTTCCAACTTCACTTTGAAGAGTGGTGATTGATTGGTTCACTAATGTTCCAAGCATTGATGCAACCACTTAGGATACATTGAGAAATAATTTAAATTTTTAGGTGATGAGATTGATATTGTTATAGAAATCTCTAATACTCTATAAAATAATCATGAGAAAATGTGATCCTACAATAGGAAGCTCAAGAAACTATTGGATAGACCTTAGAACAAATCATTTGATGGCCTAAAGAAGTGATCATTCATTCAAGGTTTGAGACCCTTATTTATTATGAAGGAAGATGAACATATTTTCACTTATGAGGATAATTGCACAATGGATATTGAAAGTGAGAATAAGATATCCTTGTGCTTAATGAGTGAAGATGATAGTTTTGATTGAATTGGATATGAAGCGGGTATTATTATGGCTCTTTAGAGGGATATGCTTTAAAAAATTAGAGAAGCATATCAAAGCTTCTGTGTGGAGATTGTAAAACAAAAGCTTATACTAGGGTTAATTGTAAAACAAAAGCATATAGTAAAAAAATGCTTGCACAACTTAAAAAAAAAAGGGCGCCCAACTATTCTTTACCCAAGGAGAGCTATCAATGGTACCTATAACCTTGATGAAGCACAACCCAATCACATCTATTAGTGTCTTAATAAGTATTAAAACTAAAAACATAACAAATGCCAAAAAATTGAAGATAGATTCAATATAACGATTAAGGTCATCCAATAATAGTTTGGAATGCAATAAGTGGGGTCATATAACAAGGGACTACCCTACGAGTCAAAATAACATTAGACTTCAGCAATAGTGTGGGTTTGGAGACCATAGTGATGACAATTGTACAAAACAAGCCAACACCAACATGACTAATGTAAACCAAGTCAACAACATGATTAACATAGTTGGGAATGACGTTATGACAAGTATTTGATTGCAAGTAAAGAAGTTCCAAGATAAATGTTGAAGAGAGGTGACGATCTCATATAGGTGTAGAAACAAACAATTTTGGTTAAGATAAAGCTATTGCAAGATAAGTCTCATAGTCCATCACACTAATGAAGGTAATGGATTTATTGCAACACATTTGGAATTGAAAAATGGTATATTATTACTATACAAATCTCTAGCTCAGACATGGAAAATACATAGGCATAACTAGAATCAAATAGTAGATTGTAGGTTGAGGGGGATAACACAAAGCACAATGAAGAGACTATAGTTTAACCTCCTCTATCTAATGATTAAATAATCAAGCCTATGCTCTTCACAATGAATTGGGACCAATAATTAACAATCATACATATGGAGAAATTAGGGAGTTAAGTGGCATGTTATTACACTAGTACATTCGGGGCTAATTTCCGACGGCCGATCGTTGGAATTGCGACTAATTTTCGTCGGACTGTCGACAAATGAAACCGTTGAAAACTCGCCGTAGGACTTTTCGATGATGCCATTGAATGTCAGAATTACAACGACACCATGAACTCTGCCGACGGCGGTCGTGATCGCTCTTCCGATAAAAAATGTCGTCAGACATACAGCATCCTCGTCGGATGTTTGTTTAGTTGGCGTTAGAATTTCGATGACAGCCAGAAACTTTGCACCAACGAGAATGCTGTTGGTCCAACGGTTTGGTCGTTGGTCTAGTAATATGCATCGATGACCGTCCGACAAGGAAGTGCCGTCGGACATACAACATCCTTGTTGGATGTTTGTTTAGTTGGCGTCGGAATTGCGATGGAAGCAGAAACTTTGCACCGACGAGAATGCTGTTGGTCTGATGATTTCATCGTCAGTGCAAAGTTTAATTGCCGTCATAATTCCGATGGCTATTTTTGTTAAAATAAATAAATAAATTTGATTATTATCTAGATGTAAAGCACACCTCATTGATATGTACAATGAATGGTATTCTATCCCCATCAGCCACCAATAGGGGGCACTGGTTTCAAGCTAATATGAGGTGTACCATGGTTGAGATGGTCCAACTCCTAAGAGGACTCTATGAACGTCACTGAGTACTGGTAAACCTATTAAAAATGGTGCTGATAGGGAATTAACTAACCCAAATATAAGAGCCTTTAAAGCCAATTTTCTGGAAAAGGAAGGGACAACACCAATGGAAGAAGAGCAACCCAATCAGGGAGATGAAATGACTTTATCTACTTTATCTAAGTTAGTTGTTCTTGTTCTTCTTTGTTCTTTTCATAAGTTAGTTGTATGAGTCACATTTGGTTTGCAATGACTTTATATACTTGAAACCTACTTTGGATGTTTTTCTTAAGCTTGTAGCCTTTGACTCCCTTGCATGTTTTCAACATTGCCCCCCATCAGGTTTCCATTTTAGGTTATCAACCTAATGGGAATGGCACAACTCTGTCTTAGTAGAAAAATCCATTTGCCATCAACATATTCTCCCCAAGTTTGGTATCTAGCTTGAATGACCATTTATCACATTCTATAAAAACTCTAGCACCATAAAAATTTCATAGCACTAGTCACATAGAGGTTCACATTCACTAGAATCAAGAGCTTATTCACAGACCAATTGTTCATATCCAACACCTCCTAAATTCCAAATAGATGTCAACACCTTCACAAAACACTTTACAATAAGTTTAAGGTATACGTAGCCCTTCATTTCTCTTTACTTGGGTGGTTTTTTTTTCATTATTTATGGGTTGGGTTTTATCTCTCTTTTTGAAGGGGTTTCTTCTCTTGAAGCATTTCTATGCTAAGCTCACTCTCTCTTTCTCACATTGTATTTGTGGTGAAGGATTGAGGGTTTGATATCTCCATGTATCATACCTTTAAGGACAACAAGATTGAATATACACCATGTTCAATGAATATAGATTAATTCACCTTGTGTTTGGTGATAGAGAGATGTGTGGGGGCCTTGTGCATCCGATCAACAAGGTTGGAGATCATGTTGTAAAGGAAGAACACAAGCACTATTGACTGTCCTAGAAGGACAAACTGTGACAAATTGAAATTACTAGTGTCATTGTTGCAAAACAGAGTCTTGTTGGAGGGTTTGGGAGGTTGGAAGTCCAAGAGACTGGTCCTAGTTCTTGTGTAGGTTCTGCAAGTCAGTTTCAAGGGTTTTTTTTTAAAGGCATAGATGTGTTGATTTGGCCTTTGGCCATCAACGTTGACCGTCCTAATTGCAAAGGACTAGTAACCATCAATGATAGTATGTGTGGCATTGTTGAGATCCACTAATTTGCACTTGTTATGATGTCACAAGCCCAAGACTAGTTTACCATGATGTTTATATTGCCTTGTAATGTTGGATCAAGCCTTGAAAGGGTGATCAAAGTCTAGTGGCCAATAGGTGTGTCCAAGGGTACCCATAAAGGATGGGATATGAAACCATTGTCATTGTGAGTTGAAACACTTGTGAATTTTTAATTTGTGAATTCTTATGTTATGGATTTGTTGATTATTGTTACACAAAGTAGTTTACACAATTGAGGAAGGATATGCAACAACTCCTTTAATAAAAGCATCCATTAAAACTCATAGCTGTTGTCACCTCATGAAACGTTACGATTGTAAGATAAGCATATGATGGGTTTATTAAAAAGGCTTTAGAATCTTTCAAGAAAATGTGATTGGCATGGTGAAACCCTTGTGAGAAAAAAACCACACCAAAGAGAACAATGCATGTGTTATTCCTTCAAATGGGTTACAAGAATACTTCTCTCTAAATTCCTCTAGCACTTTATTACTGCTACAACCTACAAAACAACTTGTCTAACCTTCTAGACCAAGCTCCAATTCATAAAATAAATAAAGGTGAAAACATGGGATGGTTTTGCAAAACATTTTACAAGCCCAATTTCACATCTCACCAATGCAAAAGGTATGCATTTTGATTTCATAGTATAGAATGGTTTCTCAACTTGTCTATTATGTTTGTCACTTGAGGATAGGCCAATGGGGAGATTGTTAAATTTATTTGTTGAAGGGTTTGGGGGAACTCTATGGATCACTGAACACTTTCTTATAGATAATGAGATTTATGGTATTTTTTTCTTTATCGAGAGGTAGAAATATTTATAGCTTCTCTCATTAAAACTTCCAAAACACATTTATTTTTGCTAATTCACATGGTTTGATGGTGCAGGAGCACCCTAGGGACCTAGGTTTGGCCAAAACGGACAAAATTTGAGATTTTAGTTTTTTTTGTGTTATTTAATGTAAATAAGGCCATTTGAGGCCATTATGATGTATTTGGACCTAATTGGGAAAGTTTGAGCTCCATTGGGCAAAAATTGTAAAAATTGTAAAAAGTTGTCATTATTGTCATGACAACTTTTTAAAATTTGGTTGGGAGGTTGGTTTAAATTGTAACCCACTTGGATGGGCATAAATAGGCCTTTGTCACACTACCCAAGTTTGTCTTGTTGAATTTTGAAAGTTTTACAAAATGAAGTTGAAGATTTTTGTTCATACAAAAACGTTTCAGTCTGATTCTCATTATTTTTAATTGTGAAATTCATCATATTTTCATTAGAAGTCGATTGGATATGGTAGAGAAGTGAATTACCTTCATTTCATCTTTTGTAGCATTGAGATGCATTGAAATTTGAAGAAGATATCACTATTTTCCCAAAAACTATCAAAACACTCACTAGGGTTTCCAATGAGTTGGAAAAAATGTATATTTGGCCTTTTCACCGTTAGAAACTCACACCACTGGTTGGAAATGCTCTTGTAAATATGTATTTTCATTTCTCTTTCTTGCAGGTCTCCAAAACCTCTCAGACACACACTAGATTTGATTGATTGGTTTGATATTCTTCATGTATCGGACCTCTGGGATAGAAGCATAGATAAAGTGGAATATAATATAGGTGAGAGTGAAGTGCCTTGGATGGAATGTTGGAAGAGATGTGTGGGACCCTTGCACACCCCATAGAAGTATTTAGAAGCCATAAAAAAGTGCCATAGACCAAATATTAATGATTGTCCTAAGGGTACCAATTGTGACAATCACAATTTTACCAGTGATACTGCCTACTCAGACAAGTTGTGTTTGGAAACCCTAGGTGTGGATATGTAATGGTAATGAAATATCCTAAGAGTAGCCCATACACCAGTATGCACAAACCTTGGTATCGCAACAATGTTAGTGTGGCCTTGGGCCAATGGTGGTTGATTGTTACAATTAGGAAAATGATCTTGAACACAATTTACAGTGTTTATAACTCTAATGTCCCAATCTACTTGTACATATTTTCACAAAACAATGAACAACTCAACCATAGCTATTAATAAGATTTCCCCATAAAATGCATGCAAAACCTATCATCATTGATAGGATAACTGACTTGCATTTAGTAAGAGACCTCAATGAGTGGAGTTTCATGCTGAAAAGAGTACTTGCAATAAAGATATTGAAATCAACGACACGTTATGCATTAAAAAATCCACAAGGAAGATCTAATATTTATGAATGAAATTGCAAATCAATCTAAGTTACATGTTTGATATCTTACTTATATCATGGCAACATAAAATGTATATATGCACTCAACATACCTCTTTGCTTATTTATTTGAGAATGTGGCTAGGATTTAATAGGTGAATGATACATTGATCTACACATGAATCACTTGTACTTTCCCAATACTTTCATCCCTTGGTCAAGGCCGCGTACCCCCTAACACTTGAAGATTGTTTCCACCCTCTTGATTACTTGAAGTCCATGCTCAAATCACACTAAATCACAATAGTTAGTACAAAATAGTGACCATAGCCAAGGAAGCCCAAATTTACTCATACTCAACATAATAAGAAATAACTAAATCATCTGGACCATTATTCATAACATAACCTCTCTTCACATCATGGAAGGCCAAAATTACAAGGAAGGCGCTTCTTTGAAGAAGCCATTGTTCAAAGCCACCAAACTATCAACAAGAGTAGAAGCTATTAGGCTCATACAATTTTAGGACATATAAAGAGACACCTAAAAAAACCCACACTAATTGCAAAAGATCAAAAGCTTTCCTAGAACAAAAGTACAATATAACATAAGGATGGTGATAGACTATCAAATAGAAGAATGATCTCCTTATCCTTAACTACTCCCAAAATATTAATTATCATATAGAAAATATATATTAAAAAACATTTAACATCTAAAATATAATGTTGTTATTCTTTTCCTCTGTCAATTTTGTTCCATCAAATCTTTTATCTAATACTCTTTTAAAAGTAGTGAACCTTACCAACATTAGAAATGAGGCAGATGTTGATTTTAAATTTTAAAATAAAAGTGGTGAGTATGATCAATGATGCTAAGGTTCTATTCATATTGTGTAAAAAGGCACAATAGGCTAGGGATAGGAAAGATTGACTTGCTACTCTTCAATTTCATATGGTAGTTTAATATATATTGTGCTTTTTAAGACCGTACATCTTAATATATATTGTATTAAATGTCTCTTTGTGGGACTACGTGCCCACCATCCATCCTCTCTTTTATACATGACAATACATTTCTTTTCATTGACCAAAGGTGGACAAAAATATTTCATCGAAAGGATATCTTAACCGATTCTCGTTGAATCAAAAGCGAGATAAAAAAATGAAAAATTGTTGAAATATAATCTTCACAATTCTGTCATCACAAGTGCAAACAATCCAGTGAGGAGGACAAAGCTAAGTTGTGTGATGAGGATCAGAGCCATCCAATCTAGGAGGCATAATATGAGACTCTTTCTGAACCAATGCTAAGGGCTATTATGATTTGAAGCTTCTCTTAAATCCTCATATTTTGTTGTCACATAATGAGGTAGAAGAGGCAGATTCAAAGTCTTAGAATGAGGTCGATATATATATGGATGGTAATATTTGAAAGGATATATGAAGGCCATCGTAGAAGAGAATATTTACTTCACACTAAGTGAAGTTATGGAGGTAGTTGCCATGGATGTAAAGTGGGGAGTGTAAAGGAGACTTTGGATTCATGAAGAACATTAAGGAGAAAAGGTTAGTTATATCAAGGAAAAATAAAGAAAAAGGGAAGTGATAAAGAAGGGAGGAAGAAAATAGGGAAGAAAGTGAGGAAATAAAGAGGGAGATCTAATTTATTTTGGTATGTAACCTCTACTATTTTTCTTGTTGAATGATTTTGCAATATTTTGAGAAGACTGCAAGGCATGAAGTAATGCTCATAAGGCATGAAGGAGCTATGTAAAGCACAAACCATACATATGAATACATGCAAGGCATGAACCATACATGTAAACCATAAAGTAATACATAAATACACATAAGGTACAAGCATATATGAGAAAGGTTCTCATGGAGTGGACATGCTGAAGACACATCGATCATGAAGTATACAAGAGAGAGGTATTCATGGAATAGACATCTGAAAACATCTTATTCATGAAGTAACAAAATGCTAAAGAAAATGTCAAGTAATAAAAAAACTTACAAGGATGAGGCATATTCATAACTTTTGCAGTCCCACCATGGATATCAACACTAGAAGCAACTCATACTGTTAGTATACATACAAGACAATATGGGAGTTCATTATACCCAGCAACTTGTGGTGTTGTTGTTCGTGTTGGCTCTGTTGGACCCTGCAATTAAGATTCAATATACATTATTCAATAAGATTAACTGTGCAACATAATGAAATATTGAAAAGTGTGTTATCTTATTGAGCTTCGCTTGGTTTCAAGAATAGTTTAATATTCTCTACTTAACAGGGCTAACCACGTGAAGGTGGAAGCTCATTTGGCCCCTCCCCCCACTAACATCACTCTAAATTCCCCATTAACATCTTATAACATTCATTCATTCATTCTTTCTACCATTAATAAAATATAACATTCATTCATTAATATCACATAATGTTCATTAACACATAACATTGATTAACATTAATTAACACACAACATTCATCAATATTAATTAACACATATCATTCATAACCATTCATTAGCACATAATTATATTCATGAACACATAAAAATTAGTCATTATCAAATAAGGTAGATTACAATCATTTTTTTTTTTTTTTCTTCTTCTTTGAAGCTATGAAAAGACTAAGCGGAATATTGGTTTCTTCATCATTTCCCCCCTCTTCAGTTGTTCCGCCCTCTGCTCGTGATCTCGATGTATGCCTAGTCATATACCGAGGACGAGGACACTGAAGCCAAGGGGGTTCCTCTGCAGTAAAAAAGAAATGGGTTAAATTCAAAACATTTTTTTATTATTGTTACAAGTATTTCATTAATTTAGAGAACATAACTGTTGCACTCTTTACCTGATGGAGCCACATCATTTTGTCTAGCCTCAAACTCATCATGCTGAACACACTCTAGATCATCTGGAGTTGAAATACTAAAGGTTACATTAATGCTGAACACCAATTGCAATTATATTTGTTTAAAGAAATAATAGTGGTCCTCTTTACTTGATTGGGGAACATCATGTTCCTGATGTTGTGTACCCAGATCATGCTCCACTTGGTCACCACTGACTACATGCTCTAAAATATTAACAAAAAAGGTTACATTAATTACTACTCTAATTACAAATTAAGATGTTTAATTGTATTAATAACTACATAAATAAATTTGGATAGCAAATGAATACCTCCACTACTGGGATGCACATCTGGACCTTCATGTGCGGGTGGTGTTTCATGATTAGCAGGCTACATTCCAATGTCATGCACATTGTTATCATTGCTTTCTTATTTAAAACAGATATAATCACTTGTAGTTGGAACTCAACATCAATTAGATTATTGGTAAAGTATTCAATTTGAAACAATTCCCATTTAGCATATTTACCTGTGTGACGGATGCACCAGAATATTGTGTATGCCCACTCAATTCTCGTAGTCGATCAGCCACGACTGTATAGCCTTGTTGGTAGGCAATTCTCTTGTCATCTCCTATGGGTGCTCTATTGAATTCAGAGCCCTGCATTTTTGCTTGGTATCATGAATTTTGCTTGCATTGTTTGATAAAAAAAAATCGTTTGCAATTTATAAATATTTTGATGCAATATTTCATTTACAGATACTTACAATTTGTGCGGCAAGTTTCATATAACCACCAGAGCCGAGTTTGTATTGCCCATGCTTTTCTTGTCTTTCCTTGGTTGCCTTTGACGTGTTACTCAGTCTATGAAAAAATTGAAATATGTTAGATTATATAAATATAAAGAGTAATTAATTAGTACATAATTACATTCTTAATAGTATCCCGTACCTTCTTTTGGCGTCTGGTGGTGTATTTCGTTTTTTCTTTTCAATTCTCTCCTTGGCATCCAAAATCAGGTCCTTCCACTCCCTCTCTGGAATCATGGGGGGACTCTTGTACTTTAGGTTCTTCTCTAAATGGGTCCTGTATTGGTCCCTCACATACTTTAGATATGTGCCAGCTTTTTCAAGGAGCTTGGTTTTGTCAAAGGTGTCATTTCCAAACCACTCAGCCATATGGTTTGTCAAATCATCTTTTAACCTTTTTTCTTGGTCATTCGACCTTTTAAAGCAAAAACAAACTTGTTAGATTCAAAAATGAACTGAAGCTAAATTTATTATAGTTCAAGAAATGGATCAAAGGAAAACTATTCTAGCAATGATATGATATCAAAATAGTGGATGAGGTTTAGTTCACATATGATGTACCACCTTTTACGTATGGTGGGCCCAAATATCTGCAATGCAATGTCACTAAGATGTTTATAAAAAATATCATTTCCTGCAAAAAAATTAATGGGATCATTAGTCCAAAATGAGTGATTAGAAAGTAAATTACAATTAGACCATATATAATAATAATTTTAAAGTACTTGGAACCTTCTGTATCTTTAAGAGAATCATTTCTTCGTCGCTCACCACCAATGTGGCCTGCAACGTTCCCGTATTAGCAATATGAGAATATCCAGGAAATGATGGTATGTTATCAACAGTAGTCACCTCTGGTGCATCCTCATGTGCCTCTCCTACTACAGAAAATGAATCCACTATGAAATGCCCCCAAGAAAGAACGCTTGAAGAGAAATAAACACATAACATAAGATAGAGAAAAAGAAGGATCTACCAACAGTGGGTGGGCCAATATGACGTGCAGTAGAGGATGTCTGCATGCTACGTGTTGCCGACATTGCAGTCAACAATATAGGTGGGGCTAACCTCTGATGAGGCATCGACGACATTTGTACAGGAACATTAACAACACCTGAAGAATAATACATTAAATATATCAAACATTAAATATATGAAAAGTGCAAGAATTGTAAACAAGGATGAATCTTTATTATGAACATTGACAGTATCAAGTATGATGTATTTTGGGTATTCAAAGTAATAAGCCAAGCAAGTGATAAGCCAAGAAAATCATCATCACCTGAAGTACCTGCAATACCCTGATCACGACCACCAGTTTCATGAGGGCGCATAAATTGCTGTAAAAACAACACGTACATATTTTAGTTAATGACATAAAAGAGAATAAAATCTAAACCATTATTGAACTTTTGTTATAATTAAAGCTTTCATTATTGCTTACTGGCAAGTTTTCTGCTATCCGAATCAATACTTGCACCCTCTCATATCTCATCAGTCTGAGAATACACGGATGCTAAAGCAACAATCTCTCTACTAATTTTTCTAAGAGGCTTTTTTATCAATTTCATAAGGTTTGTGGAATTTCCAGGGTCATCATCGCTTAATCCTGTTGAGTCCACATCCCTAGAGAGGTGCTCAGGTACTGCAACTCCCTTTCCCTTTCCCCGAACATCCGTCTGTGTCACGAATATCATTAACAATTACAAAATCAGTCTAAAACACTCAAAAAAAAAATATAATAATGTAATAGTTTGCTTCTATCTAATTTGTACAATTACAATGAGGTTTACCTACTTGGTAGAAGTGTCGCGACCTACATCCCTGTCTGCGCTATGTGATGGATCCATGTCGTCATGTGACAAAGAAAAAATATAAAAACCTTAGCGAAATTAAACCAATAGACTCAGCAAAAAAACTTCATAATAAAATGGTATATTGGAGTCATTAATTGGAGGTTGGTTAATTTAAATGGTATATAGTACGTACCACCCCCATGATATTAACTTTGTTTGTATCTATACGATTCAAACTGTAATCGATTAGAAGCTCTTCCCCTGCACTTATTGATTTTATTGCACATACAGATACATGATTTCTGTCGCGCGCCTCAAATATGCAATTGGGTTGTTTATTAGTTGACCCAGGTCGCACACTATTTATAAAACCTACAATATTCCCTATTTATTTTGGCCTTCCATCAATGTATACAACCATTCATTTACTTTGATCATTATCTTTCTATTGCATATAATTTGCTGACAGTGCATACCTATGCATACTTTTTTTATATCGAATAATTTGCATCCAATTATTGTAATTGTAACAAGGTCTGACAAACTCCATCAATTCAACAACTTTGTTGTAACAGACCTTTATGCCGTCCATGGAAAATAGGCCGAAACCATGTAACAACGAAGGTTCTATGCGATATATCCTATCGTTAACACAAAAATCGGTGTTTATTGGAGGAAGTTCTTTGGGTACCCATTGTTTCTGTAGATGTTTGTACCTCAATGGCACCTCAATGTTGCCTTTGGTCTCATCATCATAAGAACATGACCCCCTTTGAGCAAGGAAAAATTTCATGCGTTTATTGAATTTTCATCTAATATTTTGACCTCTAGTTGATCTACCTATTGTAGACCTACTACATGTCTCACTTTCATTTTCTATTCTTGCATTTCCCTCACTCAAGGAAGACACATCTGACAAATACCTATTTGGTGGTACTGCACTCCATCAAATGAGAGAGTTAGTTGGTAATGAGAGAGATATTTTGCAAATGAGGGTAATGTTGATGAAGAAGTCGGCCCTAAAGTTGATGTTGGGACTAAAATTTGAATAAGTTCAACTGGGGCCTCAAGTGTTGATAGCTGTATTAGATTTGTTGCTAATGTCGAGGTTTGAAAAACTGAGGAAGTTTGTTTTCCAAGTAATTTTGTTAAAATAAACCGTTTCTATAGAGTGTATTGACTAGTTATACCTGTCTATCCATGAGATTGCGTAGGATCCTCGTCAAAGGGGTTTAGGTTCTTGCACATGTAATTCAATTATCTTAGGTTAGCTAAAAATTACATAGTACACAACATGAACAACATGAACTTTGTAGACAAAAAGAGTATTAAATAAAAAAAAGATACTGTCATCATAATCATTGTAATTTTTTTAATTCCTTACCTTTACTTTATGTAGACTATGCAGGATCCTCAACTAAATGGTTGGCGATGTCTGTAGTCAATGACCTGTTCCCACCAAGGGTGACAACATCACACAGGGACTATACATGAAATCAACACCATCAATTGAGCATCATAAGCATTACAATTGTAAGTTGATAAACAATAAATACATACGTATCATAAGCATCACATGATGTATCATCATATATGTAATTGAGCATCATAATTAGCATCACATATGTGTCATAATAAACATGTAATCCATCACATATGTATCATAAATCACCATCCATCACATAGGTAATAAACAATCCACATTCTATAAATAAACACAAAGTTCAAAAATTGTCACATGTATCATCATAAACATGTAATCCATCACATATATATTTTAAATCAACATCCATCACATAGCTAATAAACAATACAAATTCCATAAATGAACACTAAGTTTAAAAAATGTCACATAAATAGTCACTCTCCCTATCTCCATCTCCTCGGGGTGGCATAGTTCTACTATAAGGACCTGCTAGAGGTCATGAAACATGAATTAAAAATATTAAAAGGTGCATCATGAATTAATTATGTAATGGCATTAGAATTCAAAACATAATGAATTAATTATGTAACCATATAAGTCAAAAACATTTCTATCAAGAAATCAATATTAAATAGATATTTTACTAATCGCATACCTCATACATTTCATTCATCATCATGACCATCATGATCATGATCATGATCATGATCATGATCATGATCATGATCATGATCATGATCATGATCATGGCCATCATGATCATCACCATCACCACCACCACCACCACCACCACCACCACCATCACCATCATCATCATCATCATCATCAACTTCTTCTTCTTCATCATCATCGAGAAACTGTCGATCGTGATCATCATCTACTTCATCTTCTACTTCTTCGGTATCTTCTCCTTCCATCACATTATACTTTATCGGCCTTCCTCTTGGATCATGTCTAACAACAAATGACCAACCTGGTTTATGTGGAACCTCTGAGTAAAATACCTGCTCACATTAGCTTGGAAGAACATAGGGCTCATCCCCAACTGGTTCAAATGACCTTGTATTAACCATTGTAAAACCATTATCATGTTCAATAATAGTTCTATCAGGATCCTTTTTATTCAATCATAGCCTGTACCATTTGACGACAAACAAAACTAATTTGAAGGAATTAAAGTCGCACTCAAGTATATCATCCAAAATGCCATAGTATTGATTTTGAGACTCTTGAGGATGTATGCCATTTCTCGATGATATATTTGTCACCTCAAAGACTATAGTGATGCTAGAATCACAAGTTTTCTTCGTGTCATCCAACTTTTTGATGCAAAATTTATGACCATTGCAGCACATAGCATTGTGGTGTTTAACTTGAGATATGTCAAACATGTAAAAATTATTACATTGTGAGTTGATAAACATATGGGTGATTAATAAATTTCTATGTACTTGTTTATCTCTTAAACCATATGCTAAATAAATTTCCCTTTGCGTAACATTGGAATCTCCATTACGATGAGCTTCTTTAACCGATGAAGGCACACCTTCTCATGTTAATGAGCGACCAGAATGTTGACAACGTTCAATCCATACCGTCATCCAATCAAGATTGTTCGCAATATACAAATGTAGTGCATCCCACTCTCGGCCAACTGTACAAAAAATAAATAGACGTCTTACAATCGATTTATTTGAAGATTAAGAATTAATTAACTACAATAACATCTTATAATCACCACTCACTTTCTTCAATCTACCTTTCCTCGTCAAGTACTCCCCTTCAAAGTTGTTAATGGGGTTGGGATCTCAAATGCGATCCACGTGGATCTTTGCTGCAAACTTAGGAAGATATTTAGAAATATACACCATAGTCTGGTATGCCATATATCCCTCCACCATAGAACCCTCAAGATGTGCTCTTTGTCGAACCAAAGCCTTCAAAAATTTCAAGTGCCTCTCAACCATCCACATTGAACTAGTGTGTACAGGTCCACACAATTCAGTCTCCTCAACTTGGTGTATGAGGCAGTGTTCTTGTGCATTGAAAAAAACTGAAGGTAGACACTTTTTCATTTCACACATTAGATGAGAAATTTTTCTCTTCCAATATTTTATATCTTCTTTATGGATTTCTTTACATGAAAACCACCTACAAGATATTCAAGACACAAAAAAATATATTACATAACAAGTAAAACAAATCACAAATATAATATCTATACAACGAACTAAACAAATATCACTACTTAACTCATGTATTTTCCAAGATCATTTATGACTTGCTTGACATTATTGTTGAAGTTGTCTGGGAGAGATAGAGGTAGAACGTACTGCAACAATTATAAAATTATCTTTTCATTTTTTTCTAACATAATACAATGAAAAGTACATGCACAGTATACAAATATATAGTAAAAACATAAGAACATGAATTACCTTAATGAAAGTATGCCAATCATGCATTTTCATCCCTGGCCTAAATTCACTTTTCTTTGATATGAGATTGTTTATGTTCACAACAAGTTTTGTGGGAAATCAAATTTTTCGTATGACTTCTTTTATAGCATTGCTTTGCTAGTCTGTTAATAACCAAGGAAGCTCACTTATATTGATCTGGTCTCCATGGCTATTTGATTGAATGACATTTTTCATTGCATGATTGGAATCCTGAATGTCACTACAAATTTTGACAATTTTTTCTTTGTCACGCCTTCCATCCAATATTTTCTATAATGTCTTTGTTATATTCTTTCCAATATGCATAGTATCAAACAACTGCACAATTTGTAACTGCTTGTAGTAGGTCAACCTAATAAATTGTCGGGGATAACTTTTTAGTCCCTTAGGAAGGTGGTCATTTATGCCTTAACGACCTTCACGATCATCAATCACATCATCAGTAAACAAAACACAATAGAAAAGATGTTTTATGACATAAACCATTAGATGGAATGACATTACCTTGACGATTAATTCTATTATATTCCAACTTCCACAGGTGAGGTTTCATTCTTCATGGCTTTGATGTATTCTCTTCTTTCCCATTGAAAAGATGTTTTTCAGTATTTTGATACTTATGATTTTTGTGGAGAAAGTGGATATACTCATCAAACACCTTCTTTCCTAAACTTTTTGAATGATGAGATTTCATCTTTGGACCACAAATTGGACATGCAAATTGTCCTTTTGTTTGAAGACCTACAAGATAACGTATAATCGGATTAAATATGTTAATTTTTTGAATTATAATTATCATGCGCAACTTGAACACTATAACATACCACAAAAATGTTTTAGCCCTGGGGCATCATGTATTGTCCATACAAGCATCGTATCAAATTGAAATTGTCTTTGTCCTATTGGTCTAGAGATGTCATACATAGTGACACCATTCCATAACCACAACAACTCATCGATAAGAGGCTCGATATATACATTCATATCTTTAACTTGGTACTTACCTAATCAAATGAACAAAAACATTACATAATTATTATGACATTTTTACTGCAATATTTATAATTAAATGTAGATGACTATATTTAAATGATAAAATACCTGGAACAATCATTGCCAACATTATATGCTCCCTCTTTATTGACATCCATGGAGGAATGTTATTGTTGATAACAAAAACAGGCCACACTGAGTAAACAGATCTCATCTCTCCAAATGGATTGACACCGTCCACTGCCAATGAAAGCTTGAGATTACGAGGTTCTTCTTTAAAGTGTGGCCACTTTTCTTCTATGTCCATAAATGTTGAACCATCCGCAGGCATTCGAATAATGTCATCTTGACTTCTATTGCGTGCATGGTAATCCATAAATTGTGCCAAGCTAGTGCACTTGAATAATCGTTGCATACGTGGAATACTGGGAATATAGCGAAGAACCTTGCGAGGAACCCTTTTTGTTATTTGATCTGTTCGATATCTACTGATATGACATTCAGTTTGAAATTCATGTTGTTTGTGATATATAATATGATTATTGGGACAAACATCTATTGATTGATACTCCATCCCAATATCTTTCATAATGGCAGATAATTCTCGGTATGAGCGAGGTAGAATATTTGATGGTGGTAACAAAAACTCACCTATCAATCTACAACAAAAAAATATAATTTGTTAATATAAAGAATATTAATGGTACAATATGATTCACCATTTATTATGACATATATGACATACCTTAACATACGTGAGATTGTTATGTTGGATAAACCATTCATAACCTTCAAGTTCACCAACAACAATACAATGGAGATAAGAGTTGCCTGGGAGCCTTCGTAAAGGGCCTTAGATGCCTTCTCAAGTAGAGGGACATCATGAACAACATCAAGGTCATCTTCATCATCATGATCAACTGTGCCAGTACTAAATGTGTCATGGATCAATGTATTTGTACCATCATCTTCAATTGTGTTTTGTGGCTCATGATCATCATCTTGCATGGGATCATTATCTTTAGCTTTGATATTCACACCTCCATGTTTCTCCACTCGAAAACCATATTCTCTGGGTTGTGTTGATCCATATCATGTGCTCCGGGGTGCTCGACCTATATAAAATTGATAAACATAAATAAACCATGATCATGATCTCATCATCAAGTGATTACTTATGTATATAAATTGTTAAAATGATATAATGAAAAACTTACCAATGGATGATAATGATGTCCACCTTCAATGTGACCATGCAACCTACAATGTTTCTTAGTTTTTTTTATTAGAAGTCTTCTAGTCTTTAACCCCTTACAAAATTTGAAGGGACAATAACATTTTCCATCACCTTTTCTTTTCAAGTTAGACCATAATCTAGCAATTGTCTCCTTATTTTGTTGTTCGCTGATATTGTCTGACATAGTCCTTCTTCATAGGCAAAAAAATCAGGCTATAGAACTAGTTATATAGAAGTTGAAGTCATGTTTCAGTATAATATAACAAATTAAATTACTTGAACATATAAATTATGCAAATTGAACCAAAACCATTTAACACTCATTGATGGCCACAAGGCCAAATCAATGTATCTACGCTTCAAACTCCTTACTCTAGGCTTGGAGGACCCTACAACAGGTCTATTAATTTTACCATTATAATTATTTTCAAATGGATGAGGATCTATATTATCATTTCCAAAATAGTGTTATGCATATTCACAAAAAGAAAGATAAGTGGAAAGAGTGACATCCTATTGTGATGTATTCACACATCGCCCCATTGCAAATGGGGACCCCCACTTTTTCGCTTTCTAGTTTAGTTGTCTTAGCTTAGTTGGTTGTTGTCGAGTATTTGATGTTAACCTTTTGTTCTTAGTTTCTCAGGAGCGGGCCAAGTCTTTCTCTTTGAAATGAAGTGAGGTTTAACATTCCCTTTGCCCAACCAAGGCATAATCCCTTCCACTTCTGTCGATCCTATCAGTGGGTGCCCAAACCCAATCACTCTCATTTACATTTCCTCCCATTTCCACCTCCCCTAACACTCTTCACTTCCATTTACCATACCTTCTAACTAAGATACCTTCCTATCCTCTATCCTTTATCCACCTTTCATACCCCATGCCTTAACCTCCTTCACATCTTAACTTAAACCTACCCTTCCATCTTACACTCTCACCTCCCTCCACTAACTTCCTTTCCACCTTACCCCTACCCCTATTCTATCCTAGCATCTCCCTTCCCCTCATACCTTATATCTCACACTCCCCTCTGCAATACCTACCCCTTTACCCCTTTATTACCCTAGAATCACCTATTCTAACTCACATCCCATAAGTCTCACTTCCTTTATTTCCCTAAGCTTACCTCTACCACACACCTATTAACCTACTCTTTCTATCTTATCACCTACCCCCATCCTAGCCTACCCATATCCTATCCCTATCCTAACCTACCACCCTACCCCTTACCCTTTTTCCTTGCCCCTTATAGTCCCATTATAACCTACATTCCCTTTACCCTTTCATTACCCCCTTATACCTCCCACATCCAAAACCTCTTTCCCCTCCATGTATCTCCTTCTTCCATAATTTATATCCCTTATGTACCCCTTTCCCCACACATCCCATTCCCTCCTCTTTCTCCACGTAGCATCTACCCTTAACATTTCCTACCACTCCCCCCTCACATTTCTCTCCACCATATCATATCATCCTTTTGGGCAAGAGCACCTAGCACAATATGGCCACCATGAAGACAATTTAGTAATAGGTCAAGTTTTTTGATTTTGGTTATGAATAAGGTCTTAGAAGACCACATTTCATGTAATAAATGTCATTAAGACCATTAGATGGTGTATTGAGTCCTAGTGGGGGTCATGATGATCAATATTGTCAAAATTGTCACTATGTTGCAAATATGTCTCAATGGGTCAAATGTGATGTTTAATGATATTTAAAGGTCTTATATACCTATTTGAACCTATTTATAACATTTTTGAGTCATAGTGGCCTTGGGTGAGTCTAGGAACAATTTTTGACAAAGTTGCTAATATTTTCAACATTGTTAAAGCAATTTTTTGTGCATTTTATGAGCAATTAGGTGTTAGTTTGTTGAGAAAAGTTTAAAATGTGGTTCTAACCATTGAGGGAGGATTTTGAGTTGTTTAATAAGGCACTCTCCACGGCCAAGGGTCAGTTGAGCATTGTAACTAAGCACAATTAATGAATATCTCAGTTTTACCCTGCAATTTCTGAGTTCTTTAACGTTGCAAACTGCTATATTGGAGTTTGGAATTCCTTATCATGTTATTATGATTTAAAAATATATTGAGTGTGTTATAGGGGTAAATCCTCTTCAATCTCCCTTTGGTTTCATCTTGTTTCATTCTGTATTGCAAAAGTTATAGCCAAATTGGTGAAAATTGTCAAAAACCTAGTCTAGGGTAACCCGAGGAAAATTAAAATGTATTAAGGGTCATTTCCATGTTGATAAATCCATTTAAAGGAATGGGATGACCCATAAAATCATGTATTTTGTTTTCTTAATCATTTCAGGATCTCATGAGCATTTTGGCACGTGCAAATATGTGGAAGGTGTTGATTTTTGTGTCTTTATCTGAGAACACAGTGTATGCATGGAGTTTGGATGGTGTAATTGACTCAAGGGTCCTTGAATGGTATTGTTAAGGGATTGGGGAATTTGTGAGGGAGTTATAAACATAATCCAAGTGTTTGGTAACCAAAAAATCCCATCAATCCGTGAGGGTGTATGACTGTCCTAAACCTTGCATTGACTGTCTCAATTTGACAATGAGTTGAGTTAGTCCATTAGCGAGATTGGGAAGGAGTTTAGTATTGAGTTTGGTGTTGGTGTAAGGTTTAAGGAGGTACACTATCATCATAATCAATGTTAGAGAGTGTTGTGAAGAAGAATGGCCATGAAAGGAGTGACTATCCTAAGTGCTTGAGACTGTCACAAAAAGTGAGTGTTGCAATAGTGAATCTTCCTTTGACCTTTGGGTGGTTGGGAGGGTAAAGACCCATGGTGGTATATGTTGAGTGGTCCTTGTATGAGTGTCTGAAATAAAACTGGTTTTGGATATCTAATACATTTTGTGAGTTGAGTACCAGGGGGATTAGATGACCCAATTGAAGGAGGATTTGTGTGAATAAGGGTTGAGGGTGTTGGTGGTGATTGAATGTTGGAGAGTTGGATTGTGACTTAGACATGTTTATTTGTCCTATTTGAGTGTGATTCAATGGTTGGGTGAGGGTTGGTGAGTATGGGTGTGTTTTGGGGTATTGGATCCTTTTGAGTAACTTGTGGCCTTGTGAGGGGTCTTGTGAGTAAGTGAAGGTTTGACACCTAATTGAATAGGTGAGTTGGAAGAAATATCTCCCTAGTTGGTTGAGTTTATTGGATTCTCTGCATCACCATGCCTTTTCTCTATCAATCCATTCAAACTTCCACCCAAGATTTAATCTTGTCAAAGTTCAAAATAAATTTCCTTGTTGTCCTTACTATATTGCATCAAATTTCATATCACTAGGTAGTCTTTTGCTTAGAACTATAATCTTTCATGGTAGGATACCATCTCAATCCCATGAGTTAAGTTAGCTTACCTTTAGAATTTATCATTTCCTAATCAAGTTGTTCAAGGGGAAAATGCCACTAATCAAGTTGAAATGTCAATTTCTCAATTTTCCTAAGCTAAAAGGTTAAAATAAATTGCAAAAGATAGAACAAGGCTACGAGAAAATGAATCATCAGTATTACCTAAACCCACATTATCAACAAAATCTAGAAATAACCTTGTATGTAAATAATTTATCATGCCAAAATTGCCAATTCTAACATGAAAATGAGACCAAGGAAAGCTCTAGAACAACAACTGCTATTCATTCACATGTTCCTTATTAACCTCAATCACCATGAAAGATGCACAAATTGATTATAACAAAGAAGATGTTTCATAAATGTAAATATTAATTCAGGACTAAGGAAGCTGAAAGAAATAGAAGAATACCAAGCAATCAAAAAAGACTACCAATACTGTTGCAAACTATGAAGTTCATTTCCATTAATTCTTCAAAATATACCAGCAAAGCACACGTATTCAATCTACAACCTATTGCTAAATGTCTTTTGAAAGAAAACAAACTAAGTAGTGTTACTAAGATTGGACCTTAAATAATCAATTCTCAGACCCTCAAAATGAATTTTGAAATTACATTTATAGGGAAACTTTTTCCTCAAAATTAGAGATTAAAATCCACCCAAAACCTTATCAAACTAAGAGGTACAATCAACACATAAGATACTAGCCTATGACTGAATTAAGAACTATAAGTTGACTCATGAAAATGAATTATAAGTCAGAAGGAACTTAGAATATGGAGTCAAAGAAGCATGGAGAACAAGAAAAAGAGGATCTATCTAGGCCCCCACCCCCAAGATGACTCTTCCAAAAATTTTAAACTTAGGTGCATGAGAAACAAGATGAAGAACAAAGGCCAAAGTAGGTTGTAACTACCATGGACCCATCCACCCAAAGTGATGAGAATCTAGATGTTCCTAAGTGGCTACAATTCAACTTTGAAAGGATAAAGAAGAGAGTATTGAAGAAAGTAATTTTGCAAAAGATAATCGTTGAGGTTGAGGCCGCAAGGAAGCCAAAGAAGGCAATGACTTTGTATGCCACCTAAAACTATGCAAAGGGAGAGATAGTTGCCAATACCCTAAACTAGAGAAGATTTAGTAAAAACTACCAATATCCTAAACTAGGGTAACCCGAGACAGTAAGAAAATGGTTTGGGGGTCACATAGACTAGCTTTATGCTGTATGTTAATTATGATGAATACTAAGAGGGGGGGGGGTGAATTAGTATCCCAAAAATCTTTGCACTTAAACACTTTGTAAGACTGACAGTAAACCGGTAAAACAATTTAGCAGACAAACCGATTAACAAACATGCAAACCAAATAGCGAATAATGCATTCGCCCATAGCAGTACAAACACCATAACACAAGATATTTTGACATGGAAACCCAAATGGGAAAAACCACGGTGAGATGGAACTCACAAGTAACTATCTGCAGAATAGAAACCAGACTGGTTAAGGTCTTACAATGTTCTTTACCATAATAGATCCTGTTAAGAATCTCAATCTCTATTAGGAGATAAGTCCGATTAAAGACTACCTTGCTAGAGGATTTTAGATTCACAGATGTGAATCATCTTGTTAGAGGATTTACAAGAGGCTTTTGGGCCTACCCGGTTAAGGGCTATAGACTTGTCAAAGATGTGAGTAATCAACAAGTGAGTGATCTATCAAATAACATAGATTGCTTGGTTAGATCCTTGATAGCTCGATCTTAATGCATTACAGCATTACTTCAGTCTTCTATACATTCAAACTCTCTCTAAATCTTCACCTACCTTGAACCCTAGCAACAACATCAACCTCAACAACAACAACCTTAAAACCCTAGACATGATGTCTTTATAAAGGAATCTGATTTCATGTAGGTCCAATAGGATTACAATACAATTTCCTAGGTTCAATGCATTTGGACATATCTGGTAACACAAGATAAAAAGCACCGCTAGAGAGTTGGCACTGTCAAACAATCGGTGGATGGTAACTCATCACAAAATGCCGATTGGTAACTCATCACAGAGTATTACCAGTTCATACAAAATACTGGTTGCCGGTTTGTCAAAATGAAGACTGGTAAAAATGTGTTATGTCGCTTTAATCCCTCGTACCGCTTGGTATCCACGAATCGTTTGGGGTTGAGATGCCGCTTCAAACCGGTAAACACATCCTGCAAAACATCAATAGTCTAAAGACTACAATACAACATACCGGTTGGAACAAATACCGGTTGTGCTCTAACTCACACGTATAAAGAGAATCTTAATGCAAGTGTGTGTCCATCAATGACAATCACAACATGAACATAAAAAATGCCAACAATCTCCCCCTTTGGCATTGATGACAACACTTAGAAAAATAAAATTTTGACATCTAAGTGTTTTACAACAAAACATGCCATTAGCAAAATTGCTCCCCCTAAGCATATACACTATCCCTTTAACAATACGATGTATAACAATTTTTCATATAGAGCATAAACATTGAGATATCAGAGCATATATCAAATCATATAGGAAAATTTTAAATCCAGATACTTCTCCCCTATACTTCTCCAAAATAGATAGAGTACTTCTCCCCCTTTGCCAACAATGACAAAGTACCGCTGAACAACCCTGTTTCCATTGGATATTAAAATAATAAAAGTTTATGACAACAAGGAATAATACTTGTCAAAAATAGATTTATAGTCTTGCAAAAATTGTTTCATCAATAGAGACCAGGACTCAAGTAGAGAGGTGGCTACTTCTTTCTCTGTTTGCATCTGGGAGACCTATTCTTCCATGGCATTAACTATGCTCATCTCCTGTGTAACTGTCAAGGCATCCAGGTTCAGATAACACTTCTGAAGAATTTGCAGACGTGGCAGTAGAACTAGTTGTAGCTTTTGCAAATCTCTAGACCGTGTGCTGATCTCTTGCTTCATTTTGGTTGACTGGATGTGAAACCGGTGAACGGTTTGCCCATAAGTTGCAAGGGAATCATAAGGCATCTTGAATGTGCTCATGTAGGACTATAAGTTTGTTTGAAACTTTTCCTTCTGAGCTAGCACATCATCATAGAATAGATGGGGTTGACAGATTTTGCTAAGTAGCAGATTTCCCTAATCCAAAACATCCTTTATATCCTTTTGTTCTTTCTTCAGTTCAGTTTGGAGCTCATTCAATTTCTTCACCAGAGCTATATTGAGAGATTTTTAATGCTCCTTCTTGACATTAGCCTCTACTGCCTCTTCAAGGCTCTGCACCTGATCATCTACTACTGTGCATAGGAGCTTAAGTCTAGCTAGTGATGAATCGGTGTTTGGAAGATTTGTACCGGGTATCAAACCGGTAAGTGTGTCCACAGCCACTTGAATTACATCCCGCTCCTTCTTCCTCCGTATGTTTTCAAGGTGATCTTGAGCTACCTTGATGCTTTGCATTAGCTCCGATTCACTTGTAGACTGGAGATCGATAGGACTGGTGAGGTTAGCCGGTTTGGCTTGACTCCCGGTTTCCTTCAGAGTCTCCATCTGCTCTTCGCCGCTTCTCCTGCCTTGTCCTCTTCTGCTTTCTTCTTCTCTGCTTCCTTCTTCTTCTCCTGTTCCTTATCTTCCTCTTCCTTCTTCTTCCTCTCTGCTTCCTTCTTTTTATCCTGTTCCTTATCTTCCTCTTCTTTCTTTTTCTTTTCATCTTCTTGCTTCTTTTTCTCCTCTTCATCTTTCTTTTTCTTCTCCTCTTCATCTTTCTTCTTCTTTTTCTCCTCTTCATCTTTCTTCTTCTTCTCCTCTTCATCTTTTCTTCTCTCCTCTTTTCTCTTCTCTTCCTCTTTTCACTTTTCCTCATCTTCATCCCTTTTCTTTTTCTCTGCCTATTCCTTAGCCGCTTCCTATCTGTCCTCGGCTTGCTCATTACCTTGTTCAGCCTGTTGCTCCTATCCCGTTCCCTCAGAAGGTATGTCCTGAGTAACATATTCTACGTCCAAGGCATCGACGTCAATAGTGTCAATTGGTTCTACAACCATATTTACTTCATCATCAAATTCTTCGTCCGGTTTGGATTTAACCGGTTCTTCCTCAGCTTGCCGGTTAGAAAGACGCACTTTGTGAGTCTGGACAACAGTTACCATATAATGATGAGTTTCCTTTTCGACATCATCTACTCTTCCTTCTAACAGCCAAAGTCTTCTTCTTCTAGTGAAGAAGAGTCCTTTATTTTGGTCAATAACATCAAATAATTCAGAATTTGATAGGTCGGGAAAGTACTGAGAAAAAAATTTCTCCTTAATTTCCTGTTCCTTTTCTATGGCAATGCACCATTTATTATCTAATGCCTTATATAAAGAATCCGGTGTCTGAGATTAAATCTCTGATGGCGACCAGTCATTTGTACACAAATAAACAATAATCTCCTATAGTACTTCTTCTTTCTCCTCATCACTAAAATCATCATAGTAGTCTACTAAATCATGTAATAATTTTCTCCTAATATTCTTTATTGTTCTTTGACAATGTGTCAAAGGTTTATATGAGGAGATATCAATATTTACTGGTGCAGATGCTGCCGGTTCATTCTTTGTTTTCTTTCTTATCTGTCTCGCCTTCTTGGGCTGCTCCTTAGACACAGTTTCCTCTAAGTCCAGAGAGTTGCTTTTTGTCTTCCTTTTCCTCTCGAAGACTTTAGCCGATGCTGCTTTCTGTTTCTTTTTGGCTAGTGACCGCTTGGTCACTTTTGGAGTTGTAGTAGTAACTGGTGCAGACGCTGCCTTTGCCTTCTTTACTGCAAGTTCTTTTCCTTTCTTTGCTACTGGATCCTCAACCGGTGCTATCCTCTCTAGGTAGGTGCCAGTTCTCTTCGCCTTAGGATCAAGCGGTGAGGCAATAAGGGTAGAGGCATACCCTTCCAACATATCGTACATCACCTCATAGCCCATTGGCTCTACTACTTCCTATCTAGGCTCAACAACCTCCATTATGCATTTATCTACTTGGATGGTGAAGCAGATGTCATCTTCATATTTCTTGACGATATCACCCGAGATCCTCATCCTTTGGCTCATTTTTTGTCTGAAATCATCAAAATACTTGTTCAGAACATCAGGGTAACCGATTTCAATTGCTTGAATGCTCTCCTTGATTTGCTTGGTTACCGATTGGTCAGGAGACCACTGGACATCTCCTACTCCTGGAAAGTATCCTTGAAAGTAAAAGAACAACCCGACCAGTAGTTGTCCGAACTTAAACCTTTGTGCATTATCCTATTTGATCGACTTCAGATTTGACAGGAGTTGCCTCTGCATACCGGTGCACAGGTCAAATGATGCATCCTCCTTAATCATCCGGTAAGCGACATTTACCGCTGCAGCAGATACAAATTTAATTCTGCTGGCAGAGAATGTCTGGTAGCATATCACCATGCAGGCATACTTAACCAGATCATCCTTGATGGAGTTGAATATCATGCCTCATGAGTCGCTAACTGATCTGGTGAGCCTTGTCATTTCTGTTTTGCTTATTGTCCTTAGGGCTGGCACTTCCCCTGTGTTGCAGAAACTGGTGACTACATGAATTGCCTGCGACATGATATCATGCGTCCTCTCCAAGTACATCTTGTCACTGTGGAATCTGCTCAAAATGATCCTTATGTGATCTTCTGTAAAATATTCTAGGAAGTAGACAACATTGTGGAGTTTCTTCTTCTCCAAGATATTATACTCTGGTTTGATTTTCTTATCCTTGCCACAAAACAAACCTAACTGGGAGTGGATAGCTAGAGACCCTAGGTTTTCAATCTTGCAGTCTATGTAGTCAGAAATTCCCTCTTCTACTATCACACCAACTGGAACTTGTGATAGAGCATTATACTTGGACTTTCGTTGAATAAAACTTTCAGACTCAATGGATGCACTAGAACTGGTATGAGATGCGGAAGCCATGATAGAAACTTTAAGAACTTCAAGAAATACCTTTTTAAAACACATGAATTTAGGGCTTTCCGATTCTCCTTCACTCAACACTCAGTCGGTTGCTGAATCACCGCTTTGTGTTCTCCACTTGACTGCTTGCAGTTTGAATTTGAATCTCCTTTGCGGTTTGTCAATTTCTCAAGATCTCAGTTCAAATCGCCTTTTCATCGCTCTGCTCTTTGAAAAACTTTTCTTCGCTTGAAATCAGATAGTGAGAAATGATTTGAAAAATGCCTTTAAACATATCTCTCACCTACTACCATTAATGCTCCTCTATTAGGGTGTAAACCCTAATTTGCCTTTTTACCGTTTTCGGTCTTCTGCGAAGCGACAGGTATCACATACTGATTAAGGTCTTTTACCGATGTAAATTGGGGGTTTGAAACATTTCGTCATTTGCTCCCCCTAAGCTTTTCTGAGGCTTAGTTTGTCAGTTCCGATATTTCCACACTAGGTGCAGAAACCGGTTCCTCTTGTAACACCACTGGTTTCTTCTTCCAGGTTTTGTTCATATCCACTTGAACAGTGTCAACATCAATGTCTGCTTCCAGAGTGACCGATATATCATCAGATATGTTCTTTCTTGATCTATAGAATCTAGCAATGTGACCCAGTTTGCTGCAGTGATAGCAGACCAATCCAGGTGCTCTCCAAGGTCCATTGTTCATGTTTCCATTCTTCCTTCTGCATGTTGCAGTAGTGTGACCATGACCATAACAGATCATACAATTTGCTCTCCATTCGGTTGCCGCTTGATAGCCACCGCTTCTTTGCTGATGATTGAAGACATTAAACCGGTTGTGATTCCGGTTCACAAAAGGTTCAAGACCAACTCCTTGGGTCCTCTAAGGATATCTTCCAGTGTCATTCATGATAGACTTGCATTCAAATGCTCTATGCCCATACTTGTTGCATGCATAACAGTTACCATTGAATCTATAGGATCTAGGCTTATCATTTAGGAAATAAGGAAAATTGTTGTAAGCCTTACTCCTACACACATTTGCAGTATGCCCTTCTTTAAGACAATTAAAGCAAATAGGTTTAAACTTTTGCTTACCTTTATCAGTTGATGCCGGTTGTTTCTTTGATGCTCCAACATTTGTACCAGAGGTCTCACCTTCCTCATGACCGGAATAGCCAAGTCCATTGGTATTCTTGACCGGTTTGGCAGATTCAAGCTTTTGCTCAAGCTTGACAGTACTCTTGTTGAACTTAGCAAGTATTTCCTTTGACTCAGAGTTCTATGGAAATAGTAGCATTTTCTTCCATCAGGTTTTCATTCTCAGAGATGGCACTATTCAGTTCACCTTGCATGTCATCCTTTTCCACTTTGCTAGCATGGAGTTGAGCAGTTAGGGCACTGATCTCTTGTTTCAGCTTGGAGATCTCATGATCTCTTTCTTTCACCAAATCTTTAGCTTTCCTCCAGTTCTCAAGCTCTTGACACATCCAGATAGTCAGTCCTTCCAACTCCTTTCTCAGGTTGGAGTTTGATTCATTCAACTTGTTTACTTCTGCAATTAGGGCTTCCATGTCTGCTTCATCTACATAACTATTTTCAGATAGCTCCATCAGCTTTTCTGCATGTTCTCTCCTTTTTGCTTGAGATGCCTTGTATTTGACCATAAGATCATCATAGGCTTGCTCAGACTGAGTGAGCTGTTGAGTAAGTTCCCTCAAGGCGTATTCCCCCATATCTCTTTCCAAGTGGTTAAACTTATAGAAAGGTAGGCTCTGATACCAATTGATGAATACTAAGAGGGGGGGTGAATCAGTATCCCAAAAATCTTTGCACTTAAACACTTTGCAAGACTGACAGTAAACCGGTAAAACAATTTAGCAGACAAACTGGTTAACAAACATGCAAACCAAATAGCTAATAATGCATTCACCAACAGTAGCACAAACACCATAACACAAGATATTTTGACGTGGATACCCAAATGGGAAAAACCACGGTGAGATGGAACTCACAAGTAACTATCTGCAGAATAGAAACCAGACCGATTAAGGTCAGACCGGTTAAGGTCTTACAATGTTCTTTACCAGAACAGATTTTGTTAAGAATCTCAATCTCTGTTAGGAGATAAGTCTGATTAAAGACTACCTTGCTAGAGGATTTTAGATTCACAGATGTGAATCACCTTGTTAGAGGATTTACAAGAGGCTTTTGGGCCTATCCGGTTAAGGGCTATAGACTTGTTGAAGATGTGAGTAATCAACAAGTGAGTGATCTATCAAATAGCATAGATTGCTTGGTTAGATCCTTGATAGCTCGATCTTAATGCATTACAACATTACTTTAGTCTTCTATACATTCAAACTCTCTCTAACTCTTCACCTACCTTGAACCCAAGCAACAACATCAACCTTAACAACAACAACCTTAGAACCCTAGACATGATGTCCTTATAAAGGAATCCGATTTCATGTAGGTCCAATAGGATTACAATACAATTTCCTAGGTTCAATGCATCTGAACATATCTGGTAACACGACACAAAAAACACCACTAGAGAGTCGGCACCATCAAACAATCGGTGGATGGTTACTCATCACAAAATGCCAATTGGTAACTCATCACAGAGTATTACCAGTTCATACAAAATACCGGTTGCCGGTTTGTCAAAATGAAGACTGGTAAAAATGTGTTATGTCACTTTAATCCCTCGTATCACTTGGTATCCACGAACCGCTTGGGGTCGACATGCCGCTTCAGACCGGTAAACACATTCTGCAAAATATCAATAGTCTAAAGACTATAATACAACATACCGGTTGGAACAAATACCGGTTGTGCTCTAACTCACACGTATAAAGAGAATCTTAATGCAAGTGTGTGTCCATCAATGACAATCACAACATGAACATCAAAAATGCCAACAAATTACAAAGTGATAAGTTGTGTGGTTGGAGATTTTCAGTCCACCCCTTCTAGGTTGGGATTGTGCTGAACTGAACACAATTGTATCTCCCTAGGGCTTCTGGGTTGGGTGTGTTAGGCTGACTGGCAAGAGAAAGAAAGTCTTGCCCGAACAACACTGAATGAAGGTTGCAATTGGATAATATTCATTCCTATTGTTTGCTTGTGCATTGGTTTGATCTCCATCGATTCAACAGCCAGAGGTAGACACCACCCTATATATTAGCTCGTACAATAATGATTAATCAACACGTATACATGAGGAAGGGATTTCTTCAAAAAACTTGAACGCTCACTCCTCAATCACAATTCTATGGTTTTACGAGGAGTGGATTCCTATAGGGATTACACATTCAGGGAACCACACCTTTGACAAGGAGCCATCCGACCTGAGATTGGATAATCAATATGAATATATACGAGATTGACCAATTTGCATCTAAAACTTGGGAAATTAACCACCACATGTCTCATTTCCTATCATCTTTTGCATAAAAAAGGAATCTCTCATACTCCAAGAGTTGCTTCCACAATCGGTCAATATCCCACAAGAATGCAGGCATAGCTAGCATGTATAAAAGCAAAAGTTGTAGAATCTCTTGAATTGTGTAATTTTTTGCAACATGAAATTAAGGTGAAGATTCTACCTCCTGCATGGGATTGCAATGCACAAATTCTTTCGACGCGGGTTTGATCTTGTTGGGGGTTGAAGTCAACACAGATGCCTACGCGGGATTGCAATTCACAAATGACTTTCCCTCTTTTTTTTTTTTTAAGTAATGCTCATTGTCGTCGGAATTCCGATGAACACGAGCACTTTTTTGAAAAAAAATAAAATTCATTGCTAATGCCTTCTTTGTCGAAACCAAATGTCAAATTACGGTTGGAATTCCGATGAATTCGGGCATTTAAAAAAAAAAATCAAATTTGGTCACAATATACCTTCTCCGTCAGAAATCTAGACCAAATGTATTAGTGATTGTGTATGGTAGTTTTTGTGTGAATATGATTATAGAGGAGCCTTCAAAGTGGCTTGCTAAGCCTACCATTTAGTTTCCAACTTTCTAATTAGTGGGTGTAGATTAGAATGGTATAAAAGTGTTGGGAGCCCTTATGGTTTAAAAGGTAATTATCGACACTAAATCATTTAAATTAAATTATGTAATCATCTCAATAGAAAAAATGTCTATGCTGCCTTATTGAGTTGACACTAGTTGATAATGTTGGCATATGCACACTCCAATGAGACATTGTAGGTGATTGAAGGTTTTGTCATTGATGCCAACCTTACAATCCTATGGCACCGACAAGGTATTACACTGGCAAGGTATTGCATTACACCGGCACTAGCAAGATCAGACTCTACACCAACACTCAGACCACTGACACCGACAGAGAAAGGAAGTATACCAGCACAGAGGCTGACAAGATTTTTGATATATTATATTTTGTTTATATTGTAAAATCTTTTGTAAGCCGACTTGGCAAGTTGTAAAATGACTCTTATATATAAGAGAGATCATTGTAGACATTTTGTAAGCGATAAAAAAAGATATTAGGCAAACCTATTATGTGAAATATAGGTTAAGGGTTTATGTAAGAAGTAGAGCAACAACCGGTACTGGATCTGGCATTATAGATGCTATTGTGAAGCAGTACAAGATACTAGATTTGTATAATCCATCATTGTAAGTCAGTGAGACTTCCCATTGAGCAGTGAGCTCTAGGTAGTTGGCCTTCCTGCATGTGCAGGCCCCTCTTGTAGAAGTAATATTCTCTTATTGGCCAGTAAGTGAATATTGTGGGTCACAAATCCCACCGATCTTTTCCGACATCGGGTTTCCTCATTAAATCCTTGTGTCATGGTGTGCTTTTCATGTGGATGCTTTTAATTCTGTTTATTGCTTTATTTATTGCATATTGGTACACTGTTATAATATGCTCTACATGTTTTATATTAAGAAATTCTATTCACCGGTTAGATACTGATTCACCCCCACTCTCAGTATCCATGGGAATCCTAACAATTGGTACCAGAGCCTGGTCCTCTATTTTCAGAAGCCTAACAACTTGAGGAAGATCTTGACACCGGTAGATATGGAAAACCTGATGAAGCAACTTGAAGCAGCTCTTTACGGACTATGATGCAGAGTAATTGAAAAATATCAAACTAGAAGATGATCTAAAAGTAGCTCAGGATATGATTCTTGCACTTCAAGAGAATCTTACTATTTCAAGAAACAAAAGAAGAGAACTTTGTGAAAAGATGCAAAATGAGAATGATGAAAAGGAATCACTTAATGATTAGATAAGCAAGCTGAAACAAGAGAACATGACAACAAAGAATGAGATTCAGGATATGACTATGAGATTTTGTAAAGAAATTGAAGATAGGAAGAAGAATGAAGAAGAATTGACCAGAAAACTAAGTGATGTAGCAAATGAGAACACAAGACTTAGCTATGAAAATGATATATTGAAGACAGATTTGATGCACACTCAGAATGACTCCAATGAACTAATGAGGCAGAAAGAAGTCTTAGAAAGAGAATTGGATACTGCAAATCAACATAAAGAAAAATTCAAGAAAAGCTCAGAGGAACTTGGCACCTTGTTGAAAAATAAAAAACCTAAAGGTGACATTCTGGAATTGGCTTTGAAGTTGGTGAAAGCTCTGGTACTGCAAACACATAGGATCATGGCAAACCGGTAAGGCAACCTAATGCTTATAAATTCAATGGAAAATGCTTTAACTGTAATAAGTATGGTCATAGAGCAAATGAATGTAGATCTAGAAATTATCAGAATATCAACACACCCATTGGTCAATGTTTAAAATGCAACAAAGTTGGTCACAACTCTGAAAATTGCAGAATGAATGTGAGATGTTATGTTTGTGGAAGATTTGGACACCTATCTAATCAATGTAGAACACAAACCAACATAGGTTATGGGAAAGCTATTCATAAGAATAATGTGACTTGTTATGCATGTAACAAGATTGGACATATTGCAAAATTCTGTAGAAGCAAAGAATCACCGACAGATAACAAAAGTTCTAGCTTGAAAGGGAAAGAAAAAGTTGAAGAGGTAAAACAAGAATTCTCAAAATAGTGGATTAGAAAAGCTGATCTAAATGTTGGGAATACTCCTCCACCGGTAGAACCAATCAACTCTCCACCAGCAGAACAAAGTATTACTCCAACGACAGGACACTCCACCAGCAGAACAGAGTAGTGCTCCACCGATAGGAAGTTCTTCATCAAATTGAAGAAAGTCTCCTTGAGGGTTTGACAATCTAATGACACATGTGCTATTATTCCCTCGATTAGAGACGAGAAGTTGGAAATTACTTCATTACCGACAGACAATGTTAAGTGACTACTTAACCAACATGCATTAAATGTGGTAGATGGAAAATAAACATTATAAATTTGTGGTTTTGGCTCCATTTCACTTCACAGAGATTTCAAACATTCGAAGAGTGCGACATTTGGAGAGCTAATGGATTTCAAGCAAAGAGGTGAAACACTTCAAGCAATCAATTCATCCAAAGGCAAAAAAAGGTATTTATCATCATGGCATCCACCTTTGCACTTGAATATATAGAAAACCCTATTGTAGTCGAGGTTATAAAATGCCCTAGGCCCGTATTTCAACTAGTTCCCGAGGTAGCAAAGAAAGATGACAATATAGGTGCTTTTTCTCAAATTCCAAAAGGAGTTGTTTATGTTGAAGACCCCAAAATTTACATTCACTTTAACATAGAGGAATTGGGAGATGAAGAGATCAAAAAAATGTATAAATCTGTCATATGTGATAATTTTGAAAATGTAAAACCGGAACATAAAATCATTGAAACCCTAGGATTTACTGAAATCCTTTGCATTCCTGAATTTCCCAAGGATGTGATTAGGATAGTCTTAAGTAGGGTACATGGTGAATTTTTCTGGTTAGATGCAATTCATAAAATTACCAAGGAAGCAGTGAAAGCTGTCACAGGGTTACCATCCACCGGTAAAAGACCAAACAAGACTAAAAAGGTCTCCAATGACCTAGTAATGAACTTAACTGGTGCAACATCCGACAGAGGGTCCTTGAGGGTAAATGATGTAACAGATATAAATGTGAGATTTGTTAGCATGATTTTAGGGTATAAAGCTACTCATGCAAATAGACTCAACTCAGTTTCAAGTTTGTGCATTAAGAGTGCTTATGATATGGTTACAGACAACGTGAAAATTGACATATGTGAATGGTTAAAAGATGAGTTAATTGACAACTTAGGCAAGATAAAGAAAGATAAGAAAGGAACTTTTAGGTTTGGCAATCTGCTTGTATGCTTGATGCTACACATAACCAAACAGGTTCCCGGTATAGGCTATAAAGAACTTGGATTTGATATACTGGTAGGAAAACAATTAACAAAACTATTGAATAACATGGGTGAAGACAAGGAAAAGAACATTCATGAATACTTCCAAGCACTTAAGGCCAAAATGAAGAAGAGAATCAGATTATCATAGAAGATTGTTGACAAATACAAGGATGTTATATGTTTTGTAATAAAAAGGATGAGATCTAGATGGAAGCAGTCGTCCCTAGAACAATCTGGGTAACAGAGATGGGTTATGAGACCGATGATCATATAATTGAGACTTATGCTAAAGCACTTCTGGACGCTCCAAATGAACCAAAGGAAGAAGTATTTGGTAGTGCTGAAACCATAGAAAGTCAAATACAATATAAAAAGAGAGTGAAAAAGGTCGAGGCAGTTGTGAGAAGAGGTTCTAGACAGGCAAAGGCTATTAAAGAAGATATATTGAAACAAACCGGTATCACTGAGGATGAGTTAGCAGCCCCACAACTTGAAACTCACCTATCACTGGTAGGCACTTCTTCAGAGAGTGACATGCCTGCAGCTTTCAAAAGAGTTGTAAGGAAAAGAGATCCTTCACCGGCAACCACACCCTCACCTAGGAGAACTAGATAGAAACAACAAGCAGTAAGGTCTCCAGTTAGAAAGACAACACCAAAGAAAAAGTTGTCACCAAAGAAGAAGAAGAGAACAAAACAAAACTTGGCCCCTCTTGACATATTGCTAAATGAAACTATAGAGGAAGGGAAAATCAAAAACATAGAAAAGGTCTATGACACTCTGACAACAGATGAAAAAGAACAAGTGGAAAACAGTGTTATTTTGCACATGGACATGTATAAGAAATTTTTGATGGAAGTGATAGATGAAGTACCAGATGAACTGTTCAAAAGACTGGAAGCAAGAAGACAAGCTATTATAGAGCTTGATAAGAAAATTAAAATTGAAAAGTTACTAGCTGTTTACCCAGTAAACTCACCTAAGGGGATAGATGATTTATTAGCTGAAGCCAACCGATCAGTATTCTCTACTGCACACTGACATATTGCTTTAATGGTTGGAAGAGTTAATGAGGTAACTAAAGAAACAAAAAATGCATGGGATATATTCCTAGTTGAAAAAGAAAAATAGGAAGAGTACAGGAACCCCAAACCTATAAAGGTATACCAGAAGGAAAGAGACAAGGGTAAAGGAAAGGTTGGTGGACCTCCAAGCATCAAAGTTAAAGATAACTTATCCCCACCACCTCAAATTACATCACCGATAACTTAGCAAACTGATCAAACACAAGAGAAACCGATAGATGATAACACAGGAGAAAAGACAGAGAAACAAGAAAAACAAAAGGCTCCGAATAGGAACAGAGTCATGAGGAAACAGTACAACCGGCAACAGGAGATGTACACAAACCATTGCTTAAGGAAATGCAAACACAGACTAACCTACCAGAGGTCACAACAAGCTTGGTTACTTCCTCCACCGGTGGAATTTAGAATGTTGATTCCTCCTCAGCAGGCCACAAATCAACAAATGTAAATAAAGTACTTTTGGATTCAATCAAAAGGATAATAGATTGTAGTTCACAGGCTTATAAAGCTATAGATGACACAATCCCAATTTTGAAGATGATAGCCCCTAACTATAACATGGACAATAAGGATTATTTAAAACAACTTGATACTTTGTTTAAATACATCACTGAGAACACAGTGACTATTGAGCAAATAAAGGAAGAGACATTGAAGAATAAGGTAAAAAAGCAAAAATTCTTTGAAGATCGGATAAAGAAGTGTACTAGGGATTTTGACACACTTCTACCGGAACTATGTAACTTATTGAAGGAATTTAAAACTCTATACAAAGATACTTGCAAGACAAACTTTTTGACAGTAGACATAGATAAGAAGATGAGCAAGGTACATGATGAAATCAATAAACTTGTAGACAATTTTGTTAACTCACCTGATACACTATCAGTTTTTGAACAGAAGATAACAACTTTTGAGAAAGAGTTACTTAAGCTAGGAAGAGAAAAGGAGAGAATAGTAAATAAGGCAAATAATTTGAGAGTAAAACTGAGTCCAAGATTGGACTATCTAGCATCATTACAGAAGGAAATATCTGAGGCACTAGTACAGGGACAGAAAACACCGGCAGAGCATATGCAACACCTCACCGATACAGTTAAAAGAACAGAGACAACAATAAAGGACAACAAGAAGTTTATGGAGAGTATAAAATTGATTTTGGCATAGCTTTTTCAAATTGTAACCACCCAATTACAAGGTTGAGACTACAACTCTATTAACACCTTGACAACCTTTTTCATTGATGCCAAAGGGGGAGTAGTAGTATGAGAAAATAACTGGCAAAAGACTTATCTTCTCAGGGGGAGTTCTTATATTTTTGGAAACATTTTTGGATTATAGTTTTGGATACACTCTTGAATTTTCTCATGAGTGTTGCCATCAATGCCAAAGGGGGAGATTGTTGGCCTATGCACACTCCAATGAGACATTGTAGGTGATTGAAGGTTTTGTCATTGATGGCAACCTTACAATCCTATGGCACCATCAAGGCATTACATCGGCAAGGTATTGCATTACACTGAAACTAGCAAGATCAGACTCTACACCAACACTCAGACCACTAACACCGGCAGAGAAAGGAAGTATACCGGCACAGAGGCCGACAAGATTTTTGATATATTATATTTTGTTTATTATTGTAAAATCTTTTGTAAGCCGACTTGACAAGTTGTAAAATGACTCTTATATATAAGAGAGATCATTGTAGACATTTTGTAAGTGATAAGAAAAGATATTAGGCAGACCTATTATGCAAAATATAGGTTAAGGGTTTATGTAAGAAGTAGAGCAGCAACCGGTACTGGATCTGGCATTATAGATGCTATTGTGAAGCAGTACAAGATACTAGATTTGTATAATCCATCATTGTAAGTCAGTGAGACTTCCCATTGAGCAGTGAGCTCTAGGTAGTTAGCCTTCCTGCATGTGTAGGCCCCTCTTGTAGCAGTAATATTCTCTTATTGGCCAGTAAGTGAATATTGTGGGTCACAAATCCCACCGAGGTTTTTCCCACACTAGGTTTTCTCGTTAAATCCTTGTGTCATGGTGTGCTTTTCATGTGGATGCTTTTAATTCTATTTATTGCTTTATTTCTTGCATACCGGTACACTGTTATAATATGCTCTACATGTTTTAAATTAAGAAATTCTATTCACCGGTTAGATATTGATTCACCCCCCCCTCTTAGTATCTATGGGAATCCTAATAGATAATAGCCAAATTTAACCCAAACTCGAAGTTTTTAATTATTTTGTATTGAAAGCAAAGGCTAAAAGTACATAATAAATTTGAGGAAATCGAAAATGAGTGAGGAAGTAATTTCATTAGAATATTCATCAAATTTAGGCCTTGAAGAACACTTGGGAGATGGAAATCAAGGTAAAATAGAGATGAATGATGAAAGGATCTTGAAGATAATTTTTCAACAAGGTTGAAACCAAATTTTTTAGGACCCTCACATCCTATTCTTTTATAGTTATTAGGAACAATGCAAGAACCATACTTTAGTTATTTAGTTAATATTGGTTTGTCTAGATTTATCCCACATGCTTCACATGTTCAAAGTTGTAATTATGTAATGCATTAATATTGTGTGGATTTATCTCTGTAATAACCCACCATAATTCATCCAACAAAATTTGAGTATATATATATTTTTTTCTTTATTATGTTTTATTCAATTGCATACTCTGGGCATCCATCCAAATAGGATTGGGCATTCATCCATTCGGGATGAGCTTCTAACCATACGGGTTAGGCAATTGTCCATACGGGACGTAATTTCCATCTATCCAATATGGGATAGGCATCTACCCATACGGGGTAGGCATCCATCCAAACGGGATAGGAGATGCTCTGGCCAGAGACTTAGACTCATCGGGACCATTCGGGTCTTGAGCCACTCACTAAGTACTACATTCTTCTAACAAGAATGCACCGAGGTCGCCGTCCTTAGGAGTAATAAGAAAATAATACAAGCTTGAATTCCGACTCGGAATTTGGCTTAAAGCCTCGGGAAGTCAAGCGAATCCATACGGGATTCCTTCCGAGTATGCCTTGAATTAAGTTTGATTATCTTATCTTTCATTTAGGATTCTTACTCAACCAAGCCTAGACCCCACCCACGAACGCCTGAGTACGAGGGACAACTCCGTCCCAAGACTGCCTACATACCCGCTTCGGCACGGGATCAAGGCGTAAAGTATGTAGTTCTATTTTCTAATCTATGGTTTGATGTAAACTGATTTGTGGGTACGCAACCCTTTCTAGGGTCAGTGTCCCAGACAGTTTCTCTGCGGTTGCTACCCACGAAGGTAGCACTTAAGCGAAGGCTCAAGATGGCCTATTGCTTGTGGCCTAAGCAAAATAACTAGAACCTAATACTTATCATGAGCGTCACCCAATTGCAAATCACCAATATCCCTTCGAGGTGAATAAATAAATAAATAAATAAAGTAAATTTCACAAGAGCTTTTATCTTGACCATCCCTAAGAGGGGTTTACTATGGTTTATCTCAACGGATGTGAAATTCATTTAAAAGTTATCTTATTAAATTATCGATCCAAGAGGGATTACCCGCCCCTTGGATTTTTAACTTCCAAATGTCCCTTATTACTCCCCGATGATTTATAGGGACGATGCCACAGACGTCGTTAATGCAGCTTTATTAGGCGTTAAGTGCAGTAGTTCAACACGACGGCATTACCCGTAAGCGTGACCCAGAGGCACCATATATACCGAACACTGCTAGTTTTGATTTTCCAACTTCCTTTATTTAGTTTTCTAACTACGAATAACAAAATGAAAGCGTAAATAATTGAAGTAACTACTTGAAGTGTAATTTGCATAACAATGAAACTTGCATAATAGTAATTTCATGAAGATATAATTATTCTATAAATAATTCGCATGCTATGGATCCAAAATAACGATTACATTTAAGCATTTGTATTAAAGACCAATCAACGATTCTTAATGGGTTGAGTAACTTAAATTTTAAAAGGAAATAGTCTACGATTTTAAAAAAAAACAAAACTTGCTAAGGCAATTTAATTATGAGCTTGCTACATATTAGCCCAATTTTTCTAAGTCGAAATACAATATCTTAAAGTTTACCAAAATAATCAAAGAAAAACATTATTTCCTAAATGCCATTATTATCAACAAAAAAAAATTAACTAAATAACCTAGTGGTTGACTTAAGTATTAATTCCTAAATGTCATTACTATCAACAAAAAAATTAAATAACTTAGCAACTAACACATGTATTAATCTATAAAATAAATCCCCAAGAAAAATTTCGATTACAACTTAGAGGGAGAAAAGAACTTAATTAACGCACAGTTTTTGGTTTAATGTAGGGTGCGGGGTGGGGACCACGGGTCCCATCACCCCTGCGGCCCTGCATGCGCAGGTCCGCAGAGGTGAGGGGACCCGCGGGCCCCTTCGTACTCTGCGACGGTTCAACGTAACCGTCCATGCACACATTGCCGACATCCAACGAAAACGCCATGCGTTACGGGAGTTTTTGGGAGGTTTTTTTTTCCTAACGTTCGATATGCTTTTCTCGTTTTTTTTGGGTTATTTGTTTATATATATATATATATATATATATATATATATATATATATATATATATATATATATATATATATAAGTTATAATATTATTGTCATTTTTCTTATACAGGAGTATTATAATTTTTTTCTTTTAATCTTATTGAAGATTACTCAGAGCAGGGTAAATAATAGGCAATAACAATGTTGCAGGTTTGTCTCAGGGACAAAATGAAGCAGTGACTAGAGGGATTTTTCCATTTCTTTGTTTTCTACACAGGGAAATCCATTCACAGATAGAGAGAGTTTATATCTTTTCTTCATTTCTTTTGTTTCCTACGCAGGGAAAATTCATTCACAGAGAAAGGAATTCATTTCTTTACACAGGGAAAATTCATTCACAGAGAAAGGAATTCATTTCTTTTGTTCTTTACACAGGGAAAATTCATTCACAGAGAGAGGAGATTTATTTATACACACAGGGAGATTTGTCTACAGAGAAAATTGTTTGTACACACAGGGAGATCTAATTTTTATCAAAATAAACTGAAGACAATGAATCTAATTTCCATTTACTCTACTTCTTTCAATCTGAAACTAATCTCTTATCAGAATTAAAACAATGAATCTTATTTTCTACAAAATCTGAAACTTAAGAATTTAAACAATGAATCTCATTCTACAAGATCTGAAACAAATTTCTTATCAAAAATTTAAACAATGAATTTCATTCTCTACAAAATCTGAAACTAATTTCTTATCAAAAATTTAAGCAATGAATCTTATTTAACAATAAATCTCATCCTCTACAAAATCTACAAAACTAATTCCTTATCAAAATTTCAAACAATGAATCTCATTTAAGCCATAAATCTCATTCTTCACAAAATCTAAAACTAATTTCATATCAAGAATTTAAACAATGAATCTTATTTAAACCATGACTCTCATTTTCTACAAAATCTAAAACTAATTCTTTAACAAAACACAAATGAATTTCATACTCATAATTAATCTAATCAAATCTAATCTACCATAAAAATGAGATGCATAAACTAAGTTGAAGGAACCTGGATGCTTGAAGATGGTGTAGAGTCTTCCTTGATCCTCCAAATTGAAGAGAAATCCTCCCAACAAAAATCTTAGCTGCCAAATGAAAGTGGACTACAAAGGAGAATTCAACTTGCAGAAATTTCTTATGGAATAGCTAACTCTCCTTTTGAAACTTGTACCTATTTTATAAAAGAAATTTCAAATTCCCACTACCTAATTATTAATTGAAAAAAAAGAGATTCTCTCCCAATTTGGCCTCCATGCAAATTGATTAGGCTTAGTGGGAGGAGTTACATGCAAGGAGGTGGAGAAGCCTCTAGAAGCTTCTTATTCCTCCTACAACATGTGCCTTAATTTGGGGTGAGGGAAATTAAATAACAAATTAAAAATATATATGCATTTTCCATGTGTGTGTGGTTTATTATTTTTATTCCCTATTCAATAATTTATCCATGGTATATAAATAGAGTTTTGTATTTAAATCAAAAAAGGTGATAAAGGAGGGTTGTGACAATCTCATTTGGGTTGTACCCTATAGATGTTTTTTTGTGTTGATTATATATTGGTGTTGTAATGAAGACATGATTATCTTGAATTATATTTTGTATGAAAGCTTTTTCTCTTAAGGAGTTTTCCCTCTCAAATAGGCTTGTAATAATTTACATTTTATTTATGAATATAAGTATAATTGTCAATATACTAAGAGGCGGAGGGTGAATGAATCAATGTATCCAATTTCCATTCAAATTAAACATTAATTACCATAAATAATTTCTCCAAAAAATGATCAGAATTTATGAAGTCAACATAATCCAAATTCCTTATTAATGATGCATCAATTAAACAATACAAACAAACACACATTCACACAATGAACACCAGGTGTACGTGGAAACCCAAGATGGGAAAAAACCACAGTGAGAATAGTTTCTTGGTATACCTCCCAAATCTAGCCTCACAAAATAATGAATCACTTACAATAATTAATTAGGCACTGACATACTAGAGACACCAATCCCAAATGTATTTGTGAGAGCCAACATACTAGAGACACTACCTAGATCTGAACAACAACTCAACAACTAGGACTTCAATCTCAACAATAATAATGATACGAATTTAGGATCTTCAACTTCAGTACATAGATTGCATCTAATCAGATCAACCTCCAAACTCTTTTACACAACATATGATATTATGATAATGACATACATAAATCAAGATGCTATACACAACATCATCCTCAAATTTGCATGATATGAACTTGCAACCTTTGAAGTACACTTAGGAATGAACATAATATTCCTATACATATGTGTTACAATTACAATTACAATCATAAGTAAACCCAATACACAATTAACCATTTTTCAGGTCGGCCACACAAAACCTTCTTCACCAAATGTTTAATAAACTAGGTCCAATTAGTCCACATGCTACTCAAAACAAAGGAACATGCCACATGCTTCACAAGGTAGCTTGATCTATTCCCAAGGTCTTCCTCGCACAATCTACTACAGACGCACATGCTACAACTTATCTTCAAGTTGAACACATCAAACATGTAATAGGTCTGACCCCAAAAAGCTTACACACGGTTCCACACAAGGGAACACATCTTGTGGATCCTATTGAGGACCTATCTGGTCCCAAGGGACATCAAACTTTAATCTTTGGATGTGCACACATTAAACCACTACCGTATTACTCTAGAACACTGACTAGGTTAGCCAATCAACATAGTAACCAAATTGACAAAACAAACATTGTGTTTTGCTACACCACAACTTTGGAAACTTTGTATACTATTGAATCATGTGTAGACATACTCTCTTTTTAAACCACATGACATAACTCACAAACATGAGGTGATGCATCATCACAAGTTACCTAAACAAGCTCACTATTTGGATAACTTACTCCAAACACTCTAGAACAAATTTTTGGAACACCTCCACATACATGAATCGATGCACCATGATAATACAAATGTATTCCAACTAATTCCACAACCATATCAATCCACAAAACCGTCATAACTCAAAATGCTTTGACATAAAAAGATATTATTATACTTTCTTCAACCTTCCAGATGCCACAAAAGTAAGTAGCATGCTTGATACCCAATTGACAATATATGTCAAACAAGCTCCCTCTGTGACAACATTCCTTTGACAACATATGCCCTACAATAGCTATTCTCTATGTTAAACAACCATCATTCCTTATTTGCATATTATTATTATTATTTTAATTATCTTTTGTAGCTAAGAATATTAAAAATGTAATTGAGCCCTTTCTAGAGTCATTTCGAACAAAAACAACATTTAATAGTTTATTGCAACTACCCATTTTATGCTCTTGATCAAGTAAGACCTAAAAGATAAATTTCATAATATTATATAGTCCTATGCCACATTTTGGTCTATAGAACCAAGGGGTTTTCATTGAAATATTATTACTCTATCGTATTGAATCATATTCATGTACTCACATTATACATTTGAATAATTTGAGGAAAGTGTCCAAGAAGAGTACATTAAGGTGAAAGGGATAATGTCAAAGACTGTGATAAGGATGATGAGGTTGATGTTGATGATTAGGTTGAGGTTGATATTGGAGAGGATGAAGAAGGCTAAAAGAGGGAAGAGGATGTTATGGATACATCGACCTAGTTTGAGATTGACAAGGAGATCCATGATATTGAAAATGATACTAGTATGGAAAAAATAATGATCTTAAGGGTTAGGTTGCTGATCTTCATGCTTGCATTTCTATCCTAGAGTCTAAGATTGACTCTTTCAATTACACTAAGATCAACAAGATGGAGAAAGCCCTTAGTAGCATAAAATATGTGACAACTATTTTAGGCCAGTCAAAGATTAAAAAGTAGAAAAGAAACAAAATAAGAATAATGAGGAAAAAGATTATGGTGACGGTAAAAATAGGAAGAACAAAGAGGAGTGGATGGAGTCCCTTAACTCTCTCATAATGGCCTAGAAAATGTGATTTGATTGTCACATCTTTTGGCATTAACATGGGAAGAATTGAGTAATGTTTAAAGACATAAAAAATCTTGACATTTCTTCTCTCACATTCCTTTCAAGAATGGGAAGAAATCCTATATGTACATTCTTGGTTTTTTATTCCTAAGAAAAAGGATTTTTTTTGATAAGATTGGATCACCTTCAACATTCATTCTTGGCTATCTACCATGATTGTAGAAACTTCTAATTTGGGAGGGGGCACATGGTCTCTCTTATTATGAGGGAGAACTTTTTCTCAAATAAGCTTTTTTCCTTTTACATATTTTTGGAGAGAATCTTGTATTTTCTATCTTTTGGAGAGTGTCTTTTTATTTAAACATTTTCCTCCTTTTCTTCAAGTGTTTCATAATAATATATCCCAAATATGGGACATCCTAATTTTTATTTGAAATCACATATTAAAAATATTAATTATTAAGTCTTGAGGGTTTCCATCTAAATATGTTCAATAAAATGGGGTTAGATCAAACCCACTTGGAGAGAACTCCCCTATTCTTAAATCAAACCTCATTTTAGTCTCCTTTAAACCTATCAAAATGCTAACCAAAAAACTAATTTTGCTTCACCTTTTGGAGAATCAAATGAAGTCATTTAGAAATTATATTTTATAAGCATGCATCCCTTAGTATAATATTTCCAAAAGTGTGATCATGAATATATTTCATTTGATTATTATATTTGTTTTCTATTTCATAGTGAACTTAGGTTTTCATGGTCTCTATTGCACACATGAAAAAAATAAAAAATCTAAAAAATATCTGTACACTAGGTATTGATTTCCTTGTTTCAAAAAAAGAAGAAAAATGTTTATTTCTATACATAAAACATAATTATGCTATATGATACAAAACTATATTTAAATCATATTAATCTCACTTCAAAAACCAATAAAAAATAAAATATGCAACAAAAAATTATTAAATTATCTATGGACTAGATATTGGTGTTACAAATATATTTTTTAAAGTTTATAATTTTATCCTTGCTATGAAAAAAGTCATTTTGTATGGTATAAACATTATTTTAAATAAATAATGTTAATAAAAAAAAAAACTCATAAAAAATAAAAATTTATTCTTAAACTTAAAAAAAACAAATTTAGAGTCTACATATGAAATCTCAAAAATCACTAGTTGACATCATTTTTAAATTTTCAATTATTTGGTTGTTGTATGTGTCAAAAAAGGAAATTTTGATTTAAAATGTTTATTTTGATGTCCCGTTTTGACAAAAAAGTGAGACACACTATTATGGGCTTACCTCTCCATCTATGAGAGATTCATTTGTACATGGTTACCTAACATGTCCTTGTAGATATGACCCATCTTTGCATTATTACATGATTGCATCTTTTACATTCTCCCTAAGTTGCACTTAAGAGGTTGTTGGTGTGAACAAGTTGTTTTACTTAATGAGTTTCCACCTAGGTTATATTCACATTAAGTTACCTAAGTAGACAAAGGGTACCCATATGATAATTATCACTTTGTATCAAGTTATAAGATTGAGACACATGTAATATTATATAGTCTTATGTCTCACCTAGGTCTATATAAACTAAGGTGTTCTCATTACAATCTTATTCTATCATGATTCCATCTTATTGAACCATATTCATGTACTCATATTGTACATTTGCATCCTTTGATAAAATAGAGTTATTATCTCGTGTTTAATCTCTCTTATGGTTTTGTTGAAGCTCCCACATCTTGGGTGGCTACCTCCATAGGCATATATTGTAAGTATAAAGCATTATATACCAACTCTTACACTATATGCATATTATTTAGGTAGACTTGAGGGTAGGTGGCACTAGGATACACTTTTTCAAGGAATGCACCTTGAATGCAAAAATAAATTTTGATCATCTTCGTAATATTATTGTTTCTTCATTGTAGGGGCTCACCTATTACATATGGTTTAGTTCACATATTCAAGTAGATGAAAGAGCTTGATGTAATATAATTCTAGTGTAGGTACATGATCACATAATTTATCATAATATGCATGTTTTTTTATGGAGAGTGAGAATAGTTTCCTACTTGTGGTCAACTCTTCTAGTGTTGGGCATATAATCACATTTTTTATTGATTGGATAGTTGGGATTATATAAGATATTAGTGATTATATTCCACACTTTGAAATGAGATATAAGTTTATTGAGAAGACATAAGGAGGGGAGAAAACTAGAGGACTAGAGGAAGTCCTTTTATAGTTTTATCAATGACATTATATTGTATTCATTTAGGGGATGCATAAATGGTCACACGATAGGATCTAGTTAATTAGTATTAGGCATTCAAAGAAGTTTGTTAGGAGATATTCTAGGATGTTAGATATATTTTATTATAAGTGAGTGCTTTTCTATCTCAAAATTTTATTTTGGATTCCACCTAATTATTTAATATGTATAAGAGACATCAACAATCTCTATTTATATTAGGGGAGATAGAGATATATACATTTTCAAATAGGTAGCAATGGGTGATAAGGCCATGGAGACAATTGACAAAGATGATGGAAGTTCATAATTACAAAGAGGTAAAAGATATCTTACCTCTAGGATAATTATTCCTATTGGAAACTAGTTTGACAATATGGTATAGGGGTGTCCCCATATATATAAAAAACACATATGAGGTAATAGGAGGTGGATAGGAGGATACAAGAGATATATGAGAGACAAAGCCGCCCTTGGGTAGAATTTTTTTGATAGACAAGTGACAATGGTAAGTTAAAGTGATGCAAGGATTGTCCTTTGTGGCAATGGTGATTGGTGTGAGGCCTTCCTTGTCTAGGGTGAGTTGTCACCCCATAAGGAGAACTTAGAGAGATGGTAGATGATCTCTACCTCTAGTTGGTATTCTTAAGATTAATATTGATGGATCCTCTAAGGGAAATCTGGAACATTCTGGGGTTGGTGGATTAGGGAGGGATAGTTCTGGCATTGTTCGCTTGTTCTTCTTCTCCATTTATAAGGGTTTTCAGACTAACAATCTTATGGAATCCCTTGTTATTATTATTGCGTTGGAAAGGGCATGTTCCCTTGGTTGGTGTAAGGTTATTTGTGCATTAGATTCTTATATTCTTATTAATATGTTGAATAAGTAGAGCTTTAAAGGTGTGATTTGGTAGTTGGCTTCAATGGGACAACAAATTCTTCAATTAAGTTACTCATTAGATTATGCTTCTTTTATCCACATCTTGAGGGAGTGTAATAATGTGGCCGACTTCTTGGATAAATGAGCCTCAGAGCATAAAATAAATAGGAATGTACTAGGGTTGGGAGCAATTATCCTTGGATTGCTCTCAGGATCTCAAAAATGTGATTTTGGAGGATATACCTAGTTAATGTTTTTCTCTATGTAGGATGCTTGTATAATTGTCTTTCCTTGTGCTTGATAATTGGGATTTCTGGGTTCTTTCTTGGTTTTCTTGGATGGTCTCCTAGATTCTTGATTTCTTCTTGCTATGTAGGGGTGGTACCCGGTTCATGGTTCTAGTTTGTTGTATGACTTAATTTGTATTTTTATGATGATTTTTTTTACCCTCATTCAAAAAAAGGACCATAGCCTCTCTACACCAACAAAACCATAGTGAGATAATCTACTTGACATTATCTAGAAAGAAATAACCTTTTTATATCATGACATTGAAATCCTCAACCATCTCATATAAAATATTCTACTAAAATCTATATGATTACTATATATGTGGTACATCATATTCTTTACCAAACGAACAACACTCTAATCATCACATCCAACAATTACTTTCCTACAATCAAATCCAATACATAAATATAATATTTGTAGACACACTACTTCCTTACTTGAGCATGTGTAGAAGCCATATTATCTAATTTTGAAATGGATGAAATAATTGCAAAATTCCTCTTACTTGTCCAACTAACTGTTCTCTAAAACATAGTGAAAGCATAGCCACTAGTTGTCCTTTCATTGTTTAGATCATCAACCCAATCTACACCAACAAAGTTTTGTGCATAATTTTTTTCACCCACATCAATAGTCCCATGAAAATAAATAAAACAATCAAAATTTTAACCAGATATTAAAATACCAATTTTACATAATTATAATGCTTAGTAATAGGGTTGGACATAAATTTATTGAAAACTCTCATTGCTTTAATAATATCTAGTTAATACAAATAATTACACACATTAAGCTACCTATAACACTAGCATATGAACATTACACATATCTTCATAATAATCATTTGAATTATAATATTTGTTCAAATGATAACTATTAAGCTACCTATAACACTAGCATACAAACATTACACATATCTTCATAATGATCATTTGAATTAGGATGTTTGTTCAAAAGATAATTAAGTACTAATAGGAATAGGAACACTTGGAATTAAAACTTAGATTTAGCAAAACTCCTCAAATTTTGAGGGTTTTTTTATATGGTGTTACAAGAAGCCTTCTAGAACAAATCATACCTAATCATTGCATCCAAAGGATGTCAAGACTCTAGGAATGCTTGCCAATCCATTGTAAAGGAGGTTAATTTTTTAAGACATTTTTCATATAAAACATATCCATCTATACATATAAATATATATTTGTACAACTGTATGACACTATACATGTTTTGCACCATTTATCATTGTCTTGTATAATGTTCTAGTAGGGCTACACATTTTTTTTAGGGTCTAATGCATTTTTTGGCTATTGCTATTTTTTAGTAGGTTTTTTTATTAAAAAATCACAATCTTTTTAATTCAAAATAGAAACCATAATCAATTCAACTTCAAGTATTGGGTTTTTGGCATCGAATCTAGGTTTTCCAAATTTTATCACCTCATTAACGCCTATGACAATATTGTCTATGATAACACTACCACAAGTGGTGCTCTTCATTACCCTCCACCCATTGACACTCAGTCTACCACTTTTAATAGCTCCTCATGCTTAGTTGTGGTCATATTGGGAGCCAAGAGGAAACATTCAATGCCTAGTGATTGAGAACCCAAGTGAAAAGGGGCCTAGTTACTTAAGCCTCTCAATTTCCCACTAAGCTATTTTAGAGAACTTTTTAAAAAATTGATGTTAAATTAGAAACATGGAGTCAAAATTTTGTAAACAAATAGGGGTCTTAAAGTTGATTTTATGATGTACATAAATATTAAATTAAAATTTCTAGATTATTCATTAGGCACAAAAATCTAGTCTAAAGCGAAATCTTTCTTTTTTGCTTTACAATTATATAAAAAAGTAATAGGGTTTTATTTATTGCTATGAGGGCGTCAATTTTATTCCTAAAACAAATCAAAGGATTATGATATATTTAATTTTAATAAATTAGTCATTTTTTCAAACATAAAACTCAAACACACAATGGTAGAAAAATCCTCCATTATTCATCTCATGCTACACAACTATTACACCTAGAAACCTAAGTTGACTAGATTTCTCATATCTAGGGTATTATGGTCCACATTAAATTATATTCCATCTTAGTTAACTTATGAATCTAAGGTATTTTTCTATAGAAACTAAATAGATTAGGCTAGGGGACTAATTGCACCTTACATTTCAATAACCTATTGTTTCACATTGGGTCTTGTCACACTCCCAAGAAAACCTAGAATCAATATGAGTAGCTATTTGGTACTATTATTAAGCTCTAGAATTAAGAATTGAGGTTGTTGAACATTTTTCAGATGCTGAGAGGAGGGGGGGTGAATCGACATATATTAATACTTAATCAACTTAGTTTTCATTCATTATGATTACCATATGTGCAGTTTTAAAGAAATTAAACACAAAAGAGCATTCACACATGAACAACACGATTTATGTGGAAAACCAAATGAGGGAAAAACCATGGTGAGAACTATCCCACTATATGAAAATAGATTAAAAAGTTTTAGGCTCAAGGGAAAGGAAGCTCATTGCTCTTGATTTGACTTGCAAGACTAAGGTAGACAACTTTAGGACAAGATACAATAGACTTGCAAACACTAAAGATCACTTCTTTAGGGAAAGATACAATAGATATGAATACAATGAATCAATATAGTTGAATTGTGGAATAACACATCCTTTGAAATGTTGATTATAGTTCACTATTACCTGAAATTGACTTCATTACTTCTTAACTGCACTTGCAAAGCTTCACACTCACAAGATAAACCATACACAACTTCACATCTCACATACACGATATATCATCCTCCAAATAGATTTCATCTTTATATACCATTCATAACCAAAGGAACATCATTTAGTTTGGCCTAATTAGATATAATGTGTATGATACAAACAATCATACCCAAAAAAATCTCCAAGGAAACGCAAAAGGAAGAATGAAACATGTGAAGGATCACACCATATCGAAACACCTTCCTATCTAACCCATATCCATTCTTACAACTCCCCATGCTTCTGCATGGACCAAAAATGTACAAGTCGGCCCCAAAGGATAGAGATATTAAGGAAAACTAACCAATCTTACTGAAAACATGATGTAGACCACTGAGACTCTTTCATATGTTCAACATAGCATCATCTAACACCAACATAGTCAAATCATTGAGTCTCACCACAACAATAATTTAAGGTGGGGGAATGTAACACATTCCTACAAACTATCACACTGTCACTATACAAGAATATACTCAAACTATCACAACTTCAACTATATATCAAATGAGAAAAAAAATGATATATATCAAGAATTGGCATCCACCAAAATCATACTACAACTGCAAGCAATGATGAAGCAATGAGCCACAATGCAAACCATAAAACTATATCCAGTTTGAGAGATTTTTTATCAGAATATTCATCATTAGCCATCTTCAACTACAGACCATATAATACATCTCCAAAGTTCTAGAAAGGTCACAAGACAACGAGAAATACCATATGAAGTAATCTCCAAACATTCACACGAACTCATAACCAATCCACATATACTGCAATATTGTCCTCTGATACTATAATACTTTGGAAGACAATTGATCAACCTTTTGGACCAAAGTTATCATCAATGACAAAAAGTTTAACATCAATAAAAACACAAACTCATATTTGCAATAGAGGAAAAATTGACTTACCTTGCATTTGATTCATTTCCTTCTATTGAGGAATTTCTAGTCAAATTTAGTCTCTAAACACTATTGTAGGGTTGTGAAAAGATAAAGCATGTATCTTTTGGATCCTACCTAAGCTTTGATATTTATTTGAATTCTTATCTTCTATTTTCAATTCTACTATGGATTCATTTTGTGATACATTTACCATTCCTTCTTTAAGGTTTTTTGTGATGATTTGACATGGGAACAAGCTAAATTTGTATAGTTGGATTCAACTTATAGTTCTAAAAACCATGCATCAGTTGTACTATTATCCGAAAGGAAAGAAAAAAAGACAAGGTAGCATAAGATAGAGAGAGTTACTTTAAGAAAAAATAGAAGAATAGAAACACCATCTCCACTCCTAAAAATGACAAATTTTCAAAATTTAATGTGTCTTCCTCGAAGGTAAAGAATAAATATAGAGAAACTTATAGGTTCTATGAAAAAGAGGGACATGCCATTATTAGATGTTGGAAGATACTAGAGGCTTTATAAGAATCCATGCAAAAACACATTATTTCATCCTCTAGGTCTTCTTCCACCAATATAAGCAAAGGCCATGCTCTTTTTTTCAAAGCCTTATCTTTAATAAATAATTGGATAGTTAACTCCAAAGCCTCACATTACATGAATTTCTCATTTGATCTTCTTGAGACTCTTCTTGACAATAGTACTTTTCATATTATAGTGGGAAACTCTTCACAAATGCTAGGTTTGGGGTTTGCGACTATATGGTTGAGATATGGGTTAGGGACTAATACTAGGGATAGGAAGATATTTGAGTTTTCTTTGTGACATGATATTTTTTTTCATGAACTTCATCATCTAGAGAAAATTATTTCTTCATGTATGGCTAATAATGAGTTTAGATTATATAGGCTTCATGATCTCGAGTCATTTAGTGATATATCACACATTTTTCATGAAAATTGCTTAAGTAAACTTTGGCATCAACAATTTTTTCATGTCAACTATATGTGTCTACAATAGTTGAGTACATTGGATATGATATTCCATCTTACTTAGGTTTCATACATAGAGGGGATATTTGAGGCTACATTATTGGCAAACACCATGAAGAATTATTTCTTAAGGGTAAGGTTTGCCATGCTCCTAAATTACTAGAGTTGGTACATAGTGACCTTATTTCTTTGAGACCCAATCATGTTCATATCTTCATTTATGACTAATCTTGTCATACATGGGTGTACTTTCTAAAGTACAAGAGTGATATATTCTCCACTTTCAAGACATTTCTAGTATTTATAAAGAAGCAGTCAAGTTTTTCTATTTTATGGATACACAAAAATAATGGGGGTAATACATGCAAGACCAGAATTTTAGGACTACTACATTAACCATGACATTCATAATTATACTATATAAGATGGTGTTATTGAACAAAATATTGTTAAGTGAGATGCAAAATTGTATGCTTTAGCATCAATCTATTTCCCAATCCTTTTGGGCCAAAGAAATTAATTGTGCTAATTATATTTAAAATCACACTCTTCACTAGGTAGTTCCAAATATCACTCGAGAGGAGGCTTGGATTGTATGTGTATTTTCCTCACTCAAATCCTTGCTTTGATATATCTATCTCCACAATAATGAATAAAAATAGACATGCATGTGAAATATCCTCTCCTGAGTTTATTTGGGATTAGTGAAAGCTATGAATGCGAAATAGTGTAACTAAAATGAAAGAGATGGGATATGATAATCTCAAGGTTCTTAGGGTCAAAATAAAATAAAAATATTTATAATATGAAAATAAGAACAATATTACTTGTAAAGGCTTGAAGAAGGTAAAGAGAGACATAGAGCTAACGTAATGCTGTGAGAGCATAATAGAATGATATAGATCTTGAGAGAGAGAAAACAAGGAGAGCCAAAAATAATAAAAATATGTATTCAAAAAGAGAGCAAGGGGAAAGAGGAAGACGTTCAAGATATATGACACTCTTTGATGGAGCACTTTAATGTGACCTTTTTGATACCTTAATTTTTCATGGGTTTACCCTAAACATGTCATACTTCCTTGGAACCTTCATCCATGGATTTCCTTGTCACTTCTTTTCTTAACAAAGTGGTGACAAGCATATCCAAATAAGGCTATATAACCCCACCACTATATTTATATTTTCTCATGATTTAGGCAAAGGATAAAGTAAAATAATCCATTTGTATTATGCATCCAGTCTAACATTAATTTAGAACTTGAAATCAATTTAAAATAATTGAAATACTTAGAAACCAAATCTCCTTTTTTAATGAATAAATTTTTCTTTTCAAATATAAAATATAAAATAATAGTTTGGTTTGATAAACCTCACCTATTCTTTTCCACAAAACAAATATTGTTTTTTTAAAAAACATTCAAACAAAAAAATAAAAGAGAGACAACATAATGGTTCCATAACATTTCTTGTCAAACTTTCTTTTATCTTTTTTTGATACATCTACAATGTTGGAAACTTGTGCTGTTGTATTGTGTTGTCATTGATGTCAACCTTTCGTGTTGTAATTGACGTCACTATGTGTTACATATGGTCGAAAAATGTATGTTTTTGTGTTGTTGTGTGGTTTGGTAGTGATATTGAGTAAGGTTGAGTTTTTTCTAGAAGATTGGTATAGTGGAAGTTTCACTATGTACGAAACAATATTTATGTAGGAAAGAGTTTTTAATGTCTCAGTGGAGAGATGCTTTGCATTCATTTGGTATGTGAAGATTATGGAGTGTGGTTTTGGATATAATGTTCATGATATGTTGATATGGTACGATCAAGTTTATAGGTCCTCTGTTGCTCATATGGTGGAGTTAGTTGTTGCTATTTTTTACAGTGGTAGTCTATCAGAACTAGTTTGAAGAATGCTTGATGATTCTCTAATTTGTGCATTCAAGTGTTTCGTCTTTGAGGACATGTTTATTTGGTTTGTGTAGTGTTACATTTTAGTTTTCTAATAATAGTTTAATCAAAAAGTGAAGTTATGGTGTTCTGAGTTCTATGTTGTTAGATGGTTTTATTTTTGATTGATTGTGGTGATGTATCCTATTGGAATCATGCTATTTTGGTGCATATTCTTTGGTGGTTGTGTGTATATTTGCATTATTTTGTGTACATTAAAGAATGGTTTTGCATCGATTGGTTGGCCTGCTACATTGTTGATCTACATGTTTGATTTTATGTGGACGTTGGAGAATGCTTTTAGCATGTGTGATTAATTGGAATCGATTGGGAAGGATGTGTTGTGATGTATTTGGGTCCACTCTATCTTCTAGAGTGGATTTGAATGGATGTTATATAGGTTTGGGTGACCAAATTTATGTAATTTTGTATATTCCGCGACTGACCTAATTTAGGATTTCAATGAATTATCTTATATATATAAGAGAGAATACGTATGAGTTGTGTATGGTATGGACATTAATTAATGTGAAGTGGATTTGAATGATTCACAAGTAGATTTGGTATAGCAGAAATGCAAAAGATAGATGTGAAGAACATTGAGACTGAGTTTGAAGTCATATGTGTGTGCCATGGAATTGTTCGCTAGACACAATGGTTTCGAGACAATTTAATAATTAGGATATCTTTTTCATTTCAGTTCATTTGATTCTTTGCACCTACCAAAAGGAAATGTGTTCCTTTTGGCAGTTTGTGCGCCTTTGTATCTTTCCCTAAGGTTGTTCACCTTAGTCTTGCAAGTCCTTTTAGGGGCAATGAGATCCTTGACCTTGTGCCTAAACTTTCTAATCAGTTATTAATATTGTGAGTATGATTGTCACTATCGATTTTCCTTGTTTAAGGCTTTCCACGAAAATATAGTGTTCATGTATATATTGTGCTTTATGCTTTCATTTTTCATAACTATAATAATTAGTTAAGTATGGTTTGAAGTTTAATTGATCAGAAGTAAAATGTTTTGAGGTTTAGACTGATTGAACCCCCATCTCAATCTTTTGGTGTGTTGAACAATTGGTATTAGAATAAAGTTCCTCTTGGAGAAGCTTAACCACTCGAGGAAGATCCAAAATGGAACAAGAAGTTAAGTACAAAGCACCAGGTTTGATGGCACAAATTACTCTTATTGGAAGGAAATAAAGGAATGTCATTTGGAACCCCTACCGACTGGAATATGGGAAAGCATTAAGAATTGGTATAGTGGTCTAGAAAATGGTCCTTAGACTTCTAATGAGGTTAAGGCACATGAGAAAAATGGGAAGGCTAATGTTTTTATTATCAACTGTCTAAGTAATACAATATTTTTCAAAGTTGTTGTGTTGAAATTTGAAGCACAAGTTTGAGAACCTAAGAATGTTCGATAATGAGAATGTTTGAACTTAGCTAATTGAGTAAATGAGATTGTGAGTGCTATTAAGTGTATTGGTGGTAAATTAGAATAAAGTGAAGCTATGAGAAAAGTGATGCTAACATTGCCTAAATTCTACAAGCCTAAGAAATATGTTAAATTGAAGAAAGCCATGGATAAATTTGAAGCACAAGTTTGAGAACCCGAGAATGTCTGATAATGATATCTGTGTCGACTTGAATTTCATCCTCAGAATGCTACCTGCAACAAGCTAGTTTCACAAAATACCAAAGGAAATGCTACAGGAAATCCAAACTCAACCAATGAAACTACATGAAATACATATGAAATAAAAATACTAATATTACCTTCATTGTTTATGTCTCATTGTGTCCTAACTCCACTGTTCTTGGTTGCAGATGGTGTGCTCTTAGACAATGCACTAATAGCTTCCAAGATGGCATATGAAGAATGGACTGATAACTGATAGTTAACAAATGCTATGATATGAAATACTACATGATTATGCTAAATGATTTAGGCTATATGATAATTGCTATTTGCTTCAAGATTAAAACTCACAGATGCCTAAGTTTCACAAATGATTTTCTTGAATATGCACTTGAAGTCTCACTCTCCCTTAACTGAAGGTCTTGATTTTATAGACTTTGAGAGGATGAGATGATGTGGCTTAGATCAATGATCATGATCAGATATGTAAATTCAGATGGATGTGAGCAAAGGTGAAGGTTGAGAGAAAGGGGGAAGGAGAAGACAAGTGTCACTCATCTCACCTTGACTGGGTTGTTGACTGAGGGAATCTAGGGATGGTTGGAGAAGCTTGAGGCAGGATAGGACAAGTGAACTCAAGTCCTTCCTAAGATGTAGGGGGTGTTGGAGAGAATATAGGAGATGGTTATGAAACATGTGTATGTACACAATATTCATTAAGTTTGGAGGTTGGAGATAAATGATTAATTAATATTTAAGAAATATTAATTTCCTTAGCCACATGTTTGATGAGTTGGCAAAGGGAAGATGAAGTGGAGATGGAAGGCGAGTTGGAAAAGGGATTTAAATAATTTAGAGATTATTTAATAATTGAGACTATGAGATAGGAGAATAACTATTAAATATTAGATATTTAATTGTTTGGAGAGGATAATTAAATATTAGATATTTAATTAACTTGGTTAGATGAATAATTAAATATTAGATATTTAATTAATTAGAAGAATATGATAAATGAATTAATTAATAGAAAGACACGAAAATGAATTAAATAATTTAATCTTTTCAAATTAACTATTTAATAGAAGAATAAACATTAAATAAATATATAATATTTATTTAATCACTCATAGCCAATTTTATGTGTATACATTTTGCCCCTCTTTGAAATGATGTCAAGACAACATTGTTTCAAAGATTAAATCAAGTCTCGATAATGTGCTTGATGAAGATGAAAATCCTGATTGTGTGCCCCCTTAGGAGATTGATCGTGAAACTATTGAAAACTTTGGTTTGAACGATTGATCTCATGATAATTGATAAAAATTCTGTCAATTAAATTAATTTGTAAAAAACAAATTAAATTGCCCCATTGAGTAGCAAGAATTACTCTTCAAATGGTAAATATAAAATTAACCAAGGCTAATTTTAACTTCATTGTTATCCTTGTTAGCTTGTGAGGAAAATATTCTTTGTGAGGTGTCAAAATGGTGATTCCTGTGGAGAACCATCGTTTTGAGCATGTTCAACAATATCAACGACCTCTCGAGTATGGGTATCCGGTATGTATCTTATCCCGAGCTTTTTTTTCAACTTGTTGTGCAACATTTCATGTTTTAGGCACGTTTTTGTGAATTTTTGAATTTTTTCACAATTTTCGGTATTAGGGTAGTGCATTTGCATTTTTATTTAGCGCATATGCAATTTGGGTTAGCGCATATGCACAGATTAGCACTTATGATCATTTTGTTAGTGCATATGGTAAGTATGATAGCACATATGATTAGGATAGCGCTTCTTCTTTGTTTGTTTGCGCTTTTGCAGCTAAAGTTAGCGCTTTTGCTTTGTTTTGTGCATATGTTCGTAGGGTTAACGCATTTGATAAAAAAGATAGCGCATATGATTTTGTTTAGCGCTTTTGCTCAATAGGATAGCGCAAATGCTGTAGTTTAGCACCTCAAAATTGATGTTTTTGATAAGTGCAAAAGCTAAAAATTACTTTGATGATTAGATTTGACATGTTTGATGCACATGTATGATGAATAGGGACTTGATTGATTGATTGATGGATTGATTGATTTGAATTGTTTGATTTGATTGATTTGAGTTGTTTGATTTGATTGATTTGATTGAGTAGCTCTAAGAAATTGATTTAGTTTTTGATGCAAGAGCTTAGCAGAGTTTTGATTGAACTCAGTGATTGATAGAAAACCATGATTGATAGGTTTTAAAATGATTTGATAGCTTAATTTGCTTCAATTTGATTTGATATATAGATAGCATAAGTTGGCTTCAGTTTGATTTGATAGATTGATAGTGTAGGTTGGCTTCAGTTTGATTTGATAAATTGATAGCTGATGATTGATTGAATTCTCTTGATAAATAGGAGAAACTTGATGTTCTCTAGTGTCGAGAGATTACCGGCAGTACGTCATTTAGTGCCAGAGCTGACATAGGATGAGGTTAGACATATAGATGCCTGTGGTTTACGCCATCTGTTGTATATGCCTGAGATTACACATAATAGAGGATTGTTGATGATGTTAGCTGAGAGATGGCATAGTGAGCATAATAATTTCCACTTGTGCACTGGTGAGATTAGTGTGATGCTCGAGGATGTGTATAGGATTCTGCACATCCCAGTGACTGGCGAGTTAGTGCAGTACGATTTTCAAAATCGTGTTGGGATAGAGGTTTGCAGAGCCGTGTTTGCTGATGATATCATCACTAGAGGAGAGATCCGATGGGAGGATATGGTGATGTATTACGAGACTCTCCCTGTGATTCTTGCTAGTTTGATTGGAGGATTTATTTATCCTGATAGGTGATCATGAGGTTTTGCTATTGGATGGGGTGAGATTCTCTTGAGTATGATGCAACATCTTACTCGATATGCTTGGGGTGTTTGTATGTTGACACATTTATATCGTGATCTTCATCAGGTGGTGTATGATGAGAGTGCTAGTTTGTCTACAGGATGTACTTTATTGCAGATCTGGTGCTGGGAGCACATTGCTATTACTTGGCCTATCCATCACAAAGTTCGTGGAGAGAGGCAGCCATATGTGTATTTTTATGCAGGTATCCTTACTTAGCATAAGCTGGGTAAGATGGAGTATTGGTGTTGGGTGCTTGATTAATTGGATAGCATTACTTGGAGACCATATGTTGATTGTGAGCCATGAATGGATGATGCACATACATTACCATTTATCATGCAGAGTAGATATCTCATTGGTCGGACTCCTTACATTGTTGAGCGACAGTTGATTAGTCACATTCTTAGACAGTTTGGTATCATCCAGCCTATGCCTATTGGTGTGACGATATATGCTCAGTGGTACAAAGATAGACAAGATTGGGGACCTTCCTTGTCATTTGAGATTGCTCGTGCAAATTTTCTTGCTACTCTGAGAGTGGCTTATGATATGAGATTACACATTCTTGATCCTGGGGTTACTGCAGATTATGCTTAGTACATACTAGCTCATCCATTTCCTTTATTACTGATCCAGCAGATCCTCCTCCCAGCTCAGGAGATGAGGATGATGATTCAGATGATCTAGGTGTTAGGAGATGTAGACAAAGATGAGAGCTCAGAGCTGCTCAGGAGGTTGGGGGAGGTGGAGATTAGGGTGGGGATGGAGTGGTGGTGGTAGGAGACCTGGATGGAGGGGAGGCCGATTGAGAGTCTGTGGAGGACCGTTTGGACCGGTTGGCAGGATTGGGAGACCACGTCCTATGGGTGGGAGGGATGTTGGATGAATTGAGAGGGAGCATGGTAGAGTAGGTATGAGATCACCGAGAGGGTTTCCATTGATAGGAGTGTTGGTATTTTGGTATGGTTTTGTCATTGATGTCAACACCTACTAAAACACTAGCACTTTGGAGATCCAACACCATTCACCGGCAAGCAAGTAACTATTGCACAGTTACTGGTATATGGTTCATCAACATGATATAATGATCACCAACACTCAGAATTATAGGGAAGACACTTGGTAATGTCGAAGACATCGTTTGGACATCTTGTCCTAGAGTTTTCTTCATTGGTATATTCATATTTGCATATTTGCTTTTACCGGTAAATAGGTCCAGGGTTATCTAGGGTTACACCGGGAGGTTTATTTTTTCCAGATCAACATGGAATGCTATGGAGATGATTAATTATTGTTGTATATGCATTAAGCTGACATGTTCAATCGGTTATTGTATCAGATATTATATTGTTTGTAAAATGTTTTTATTGTAATATCTTGTAGAGCCGACCTAATAAAATTGGTCTTAGGTTATGATATAAATGTAAGATCTTATTTGTAAGATCAAATGTGGAATGTGAAAAAGAATTGTGTGAAGGTATATGCGAGATTAAGTAGAGCTATACACGAAGACATCATTTGAAGGTGAAGTTAGGTTTTTGTGAAAGCATGTTAGCATTACACCGGTACTGAATCCAACATATGAAGATGCTATTTTGTGTAGTACATTCTTATTGGATTTAACCATCCAACTGTAGTCAGTGTGACTCCCATTTTGTGATTGAGCAGTGAGCTCTAGGCTGTTGGCCTTTCTACATGTGCAGACCCCATTTTTTTACACTTACTATCTGCAGTAGTATCATCTGATTGTGGGTAAGGTTTCCCACCGTGGTTTTCCCCTTATAGGGTTTCCACGTACAAATATTGGTGTTATGTGTTGTGGATGACTTTGTGTTTATGTTTCATGCATTAATCTTTACCGGTATAGCAATTAATTATTTAAACTGTCTACCGACATACTTAACTGGTTTACCGGTATTAAGCATTAAGCTGGTTAAGTTGTTTTTGGTTTGAATTTAGTTGACAACTAATTCACCCCCCCCCCCCCCCCCCCTCTTAGTTGTCTCCGGGACCTAACAAGGAGGAGGCATGGTGACTGGACTGGATGGGGGTTGTGGGAGAGGCATTGATTTTGGTTAGATTCAGCTAGACCCTAGGGTTATTGTAGCTCATGGTGGAGATGATGAGGATCCAGAGGATCATGTTCCCCTTATTAGATGACAGATTGCAAGAGCTACTCAGACGAATATTTCAGTAGTTAGACAAAGTGGTGGTGAGGAGGGGATTGGGGTTCATGCACCATAGCAGAATTTTCCATTGTAGGATGCACCAGTGCATGATATGCTAGAGCAGGATGCACCAGAGCAAGAGACTATTGATAGTCTTAGAGCATAAATTGATCAGCTTCGAGCATAGGTGCATACTCTTATGGCTGAGAGGGATAAAGCTGTTAGGAGAAAACAAGATACTTAGGGCCTTCTTGATCATATTCAGCAGGTTGGATCAGGTACTCTCTCAGCTGACACTGTTAGAGAATTAGTTCGGGCTGAGAAGGAGACTTCCCACTAGTGACGAGGATATGAGGAGGTAGTTGCAGAGAGCCAAAGAGTAGGTAGTTATCATACCACCGTGTTGATAGATACTAGCAGTGGTGGGGTCATGGGACCTCCTCAGAGGAGTGGTGATCATGGGAGACATTCATATGGAGAATCTTCTTGCCCACAGCCACAGAGGTGGACAGAGTTAGGTGGTAGTGGTACAGGACAGCCGTGACTTGATTTGGAGGCACTTGTATTATTTATTCGATATCATTGTATACTTGGACTTTTATTGTTTTTATGATGATCTATATGCAGACATGGATTCTATATGATGATGATATTTATTATGCATGTTATTCTATTTGATGATGATGCTTTATATGATGATTGTATGGATGCATGATTAGATGGATGATGATATTTATGCATGTTACTCTTTTTGATGACGATGCTTTATATGATGATGCAGTGATAAATGCTTTTGTTGATTTTTGATTTTGATAATCTTGGATGGAAATGAAATTGATTACTAACTTAAATGATATGTAAATGATGCAAATGCAATGATCTATATGGAAATGCAAATGAATGATTGCTTTAATGCTTATGATGATGCAAATGAATTATATGAAATGTTTTTGATTTTATATGTAATGTTCATGAATCTAAGTGCAAAGATGAAAACTAAATGATCGTTAATGGAATGATAATGAAAATAATAATGATGATACACTATATGATGAATGAAATGCCCTTAATTGAATGCAAACTAATGCAAGTGATGAAATGCAACTAAATGATTTGAAATGATTCTAAGGGTGAATGCATCTAAAATGAGCAAATGCAAATTGTTTTTGTTTGTCCAAGTATACTCAATCTTTATTTATGACTGTTGATCTGTAAATGAAATGAAATGCTTATACTATAAATGACAATGAATGATTATAATGTAGACGAATAATGAGCTAATGAAATGATCTAACTAAAAATGATACTACCATTCTTCACATGCAATCTTTGTAATAGTGCTTTGATTTCATCATTGAGCTTTAAAATGTTGTAAGAAAATACAAGCAACTTGACATAATGATTCAAGATGACCTGAGTATTCCTTACATGGATTTTGATATAGAAAGTTAATACAAGAAACTTGATATAATGGATCAAGTTGACCTGAGTATTGATTGCAGAACAAACAAGGATTATCTCCTTTCATGAATGACTTGGAATGTCCTCCTTGATCTTTTGCCGATCATATCCTAAGACAAGTTCATACTGTAGTAAGAGATAAACCACAAACAACAATCAAAGAAGAATAATCATGCCTCATCATAGCTTCTCTAGTCATGGACATCCTTGAGTTTCATAGAGTACATGATTAGCAATAAAATCAAGATATAAACACTGAATCTTGCATGTCATTCACATGTTCTTATGGTCATTAACTGATATAATAATCTTGATAAATGTTCTTTGATAATCCTTTATTACTTGCTGATCGATTCTTCAGTTTCTGGGTTCCACGATTCAGTTATTGATTAAACGCCTTCATTGATTTGTTGCTTTGTTGCTCATTATTTGTTTCAAAATCCTAGGTGTTTTTGGTTTTTCTAAATTTTTCGAATGTTTTGGGATTTTCAAATATTCAAAAGATCACCTTAGCAAAAGGAATTATGATTTTGCCCCTAGTGGAAACAAAATTATTGTGGATGTATGAATTGATCAAGATCCAAACCATGGCGGGATACAAATGCAGATATGATTGATTTTGATAAAATCTAAGACAATGACTATGACAAGTATGTCAAAGATTGATAACTGTTGGTAAGGTGCATATTTCTTGCTAAATGGTTCAGAGCAAATGGATGCGAAAGATGGAATGGATAAGCTAAGATATATGGAAGCGATAGATGTGATAGGATGTAGTAGATAGGTGTGCAAAGTGATCTTATAGATGGAGGAACTTACTTCTTAGATAGCACCTGTTTACCAAGTTTTCACTATCTAAATTTATTGCATTTTTTCCATATTTTGATTTTTAAAGACTTTATATGCTTTTTGTTGATTTTTCAAGACTTTATATCTCAAGCATAGAATTTCTTGAGATGGATAGAATTGACAGGTTCATCAAACCAATCACCTTTAGGGGTAGATAACTTGTATGCTCCTGATCCATATGCTGCTACTATGACAAAAGGTTCTAGCCAATTTGGTTCAAATTTTCCCTTCTTTTCTCGATCTTGCTGATTTCTTGGATCCTCCTTTAGAACTATATCTCCAATCTAAAAAATGCGCGGCTTGAACTTGTGGCTATATCTTCTTGCCATTCTTTGTTGATATACTTTCAAATGATCTGTTGCATTTTGGTGACGTTCCTGAATCAGTTCTAGTTCCTGGAGTCGAGAGACTCGTTGTTCTTCTTCTGGTATAAGACCTTGCAAGGATACTCGTAGAGAAGGTATCCCTACTTGTATAGGTAATATGGCTTCTGATCCATAGACCAAACAATATGGAGTTTCCCCTGTTGGAGTGTGGTTGCTAGTTAGGTATGCCCAAAGAGCAGGATTTAGCTGAACGTGCAATCTTTTCTAGCTTCATTGACTGTTTTCTTCAAGATTTTCAAGATAGTTTTGTTTGATGCCTCAGCTTGACCATTTCCCTATGGATAATATGGAGTAGAAAACCTATGTTGGATATGAAATTATCCACATAGCTCCTTCACATCTTGATTTTTGAATGGTCTTCCATTATCAGTGATAATGGTCATAGGAACTCTATAGCGACAAATTATATAATTCAAAATAAATGATGATATTTGTTTTCCTGTCATTGTTGTTAAAGGCACCACTTTAATCAATTTAGTAAAATATTCAGTAGCTATCAAAATAAACTTATGTCCATTAGAAGATGAGGGATTTATCTTTCTGACAAAATCAAGGCCCCATTGTGAAAAATGGCCATGATCCTATCATAGGATATAATTCTTGTGCTGGTGCATGAATGAGATTCCCATGGGTCTGACATTGTTTACATTTTCTAGCATATATGAATGAATCTCTCTCCATAGTAGGCCAAAAGTAACCCATACGAAGAAGTTTCTTAGCCAATGTTAAACCACTTGAGTGTGTGCCACAAATACCTACATGAACTTTGTCAATAACTTTTTTAGATTCTTCTTGTTCAAGACATCTTAATAAAGTACCATCTAGACGACGCCTATATAGGATATCATAAATTATAGTATATCAAGAGGACTGGCGAATAAAATTCCTTCTCTGATTGTGAGATAAGTCAAGAGGAAGGATATGTTCTTTTAAATACTGATAAGTTTGACCGTATGAGGATTGATTGGTTCCTTATATATGAAAAATTGATAACTCAAAGATGAGCGAATAGTACCAAACCGGTACTGAGAAGGGGGGGGGGTGAATCAGTATAGACAAAAACACAGTCCTAAACCTATTTGACAATAGACACTTCAAATGATTGGCAGACAGTGACACCGGTTTGAAACAAAGTGCAACTAGTAAAGCTAAGAATGTCTGAGACAAGCATTAACCGGTTACTCACTTAGCTTTTCACTCAACTCAAGACTACACTACCATTTCACCCTTATACATAAAGAGGTAATCTATCATCAGATCATAATAGCAACTAGTTCAACATGTTTTATTGATAGGCATAAAACACTAAACCCTCATATGCTTGACAGGCAATAGCAAAACATCACAAGACAAAAGCATCACACATGACACACATATTTTTCACGTGGAAACCCAAATGGGAAAAACCACGGTGGGGATGAGTACCCACAAGCTATTTTTGAACTCTTTAGAAGTTCTCTCTCTTAGGAGCCTTGTCCGCTTAGAGACATTACAATAGGTTCTGCTAGGAACCGATCCTATTAAAGATCACTCAGTTAAGGGATGGCTACAATACTTGGTTAAGGGTTAAACCTTGTTAAAGGTTACCTTATTAGAGGATTTCAAGAACTTAATAGCTAAAGGATTCCTAACTTAGTAGCTTTGAATTACCCTGTTAAAGGATTTTCAGCAAGCCGGTGAAGGCTACCCTGTTAAGGGATTTTCCAACTGTTGAGGTGGTTAGAGGTCAACAGGTATTACAATGATCTGGTAACAACACTCAATGCCAATGCAGATCTGCTTAAGCTCCTCTTCACCTTCTACACTTACACTCTGCAGGTATCACTTCTCTCCTTTTGATCTGGCAAGAATTACGTATCCCTTCTCTCGGATACACACACACAATTTTTTGCCAATAACCTCAAAAAGAGACACAACATCAACCTTATAGGAAAACAAATAGGTCGGTAGCATAAACCCTAAACCCTAAACCTGTTAGCTTAAGGAATTCAAATGATTCAATCTTGACCATTGAGAACACTCCATTAATTGCAACAATCTTGATCCAATCTCAAGACATTCTCCATCATCCATTTTCATCGATTTCATGGTGGCTGATAACCCATCACACATTATCACTATTTTATAGACTTCACACATTCCCGAGGTAGATAGGAGCAATCTCCTTCATGAAAGATCCTTCACATGCACAAGGCTGACATGGCAACATGATCTGTTCTTCATTACAATGCTAACTCATCACACAATGTCATCGGTTGAGCCATACAGGCTTGAAGCACTTCAACCGGAAACCCTGAAGTTGAGACTACCAGCCGGTAGTCATACAATGCTTCCATGTGCCAGTTCCCATAACCATATGTCAGTTCACCTTGAACAAGCACACCGCTTCACTTTGGCACAAATGCCAGTTCACAGTGTTATGCCGGTTCTCACCTCTTCAGCATATTGACATCAATGACAACATACAATGTCATTATGTCCTTATACCGGTTCACATAATGCCAACAATCTCCCCCTTTGGCATTGATGGCAATAGACAAAGATATCTCTCCGCTTCACATCTTCTCCCCCAATTTCTGCAGATATCTTCTTCGCTTCACATCTTCTCCCTCTTTGACAATAATGCCAAAGTGGAGGCACAAGCTTCCCTGTTCCATTATGCTGCTCCCCTTGAGGAGTAGCATCCTTCAACACATCAATCCTGAAGAAAATTTTGACTATGCAATACATGACTGATGTGGAGCATATGCCTTTAGTTCACCTCCTGAAGGGGCAATACCCCTAATTCACCTCTTAAGTACATAAATGTAGTCTTTGGGAGAGGCTTGGTGAAATTGTTTACTAACTGTTCCTTACTGGAAACATGTTCCAGTGCAATCTCTTTGTTCAAAACCTTTTCCCTTAAGAAATCATACTTAAGCTCAAAGTGCTTGGTTCTAGAATGTAAAACTGGATTCTTGGAGATATTAATTGCACTAGTATTGTCACAAAATATTCTTACCAGTTTAGATATAGGAACTTTGAAGCCATTTAATACATGCTTCATCCAAATTGTTTGAGTGCAGTTCATGAAAGCTGCAACATACTCTGCTTCCGCTGTAGACTGAGAGATACAACTCTGCTTCTTACTCATCCATGAGACTAGTCTACCATCGAGGAAGAATGCACCACCGGTTGTGCTCTTCTGGTCATCTACATTACCAGCCCAATCAACATCTTTGAACACTTTCAAGTTGAAATCCTTGCTATATGGATACCACAATCCATAGTCAACAGTTCCCTTCAGATACCTAAGAATCCGCTTGACTGCAACCAAGTGGGATTCTCTTGGACTTTTCTGGAACGTTGCAGTAATGCCAACTGCATGTGCAATATCCAGTCTACTATGCACTACATAATGCAATTTACCAATCATTGATCAGTATTCCTTTTCATCAACCAATGCCGAGTCATCCTCTTTGAATAGTTTACAACCGGTCACCATCGGTGTACCAACCAGTTTGCTATCTTCCATACCAAAAGTCTTCAACACTTCTTTGACATATTTGGACTGAGTGATAAAGGTTCCATCCTTCATCTACTAGATCTCCAGTCCTATGAAGAATTTAATCTCCCCTATGAGTGACATTTCAAACTCTTTCTTCATCTCATCTGCAAACTCATGACACATCTTGTCATCTCCACCAAACATAATGTCATCAACAAATACCTCACATATAAGAATCTGATCTCCTTCAGACTTTAAGTAGATATTACTATCTTCACTTGTTCTCTCAAATCCAATCTTCATAAGATGCGAATGCAGATGTTCATACCATGCCCTAGGTGCCTGCTTTAGTCCATATAGGGATTTATGTAGCCTACATACTATGTCACTATCTTCAGATAGGACAAACCCATCTGGTTGCCCAATATACACCTCCTCTTCAAGTACACCATTTAGGAATGCAGATTTTACATCCATTTGATATGCTTTGAAACCTTTAAAAGCTGCATATGCAAGAAGCATACAAACCCCTTCCAATCTGGCTACAAGAGCAAAGGTTTCTTCAATCTTCTCCTTCTTCTTGAGCATATCCTTTGCATTACCAATCTAGCTTTGTTTCTAATCACTGTGCCATCCTCATTCAACTTATTTCTAAAGACCCATTTGGTACCAATGACATTTTTATGCTCTGGTCTGGGTACCAAAGACCATGTACCACTTTTCTCTATCTGGTCAAGTTCCTCTTCCATTGCCTTGATCTAGTCTTCATCTTTATGTGCCTCTTTAAATGATTTAGGCTCAAATTCAGAGATCATACATGAGTTTTCTTTGACCTTTCTTCTTGTAAGGATTCCTGCATCCTTATCTCCTATGATTTGCTTAGGATCATGATTCAACTTAACATATCGAGGACTGGTCTTTATAGATTCCTCTTTCTTTTTTTCTTCATCCTCATCTCCATCAGTATCAACATCTACATTTGCCGGTGTAGGAACACTATTACTGGTACTAGGTTGACTGACAACCGGTTCGTTTACCACTTGCTCACTGCTGGTTTCCTTAGTTTTCTCAGAGGTTTCATCAACTCTTACATTGATGCATTCCATAATTCTGTGAGTTCTATTGTTGAAACACTTGAGAGCTTTTCTCTTGGTGGAATATCCAAGGAATATTCCCTCATCACATTTTGCATCAAATTTGCTCTGGTGTTCACTCCTCTTGATGTAACATTTGCTACCAAATACTCTAAAGTAGCTAACCACGGGTGTCTTACCGGTCCAATACTCATAAGGAGTTTTATCCTTACCTTTCTTGATGAGTACCCGGTTCATTGTGTAGACTGCAGTGCTCACCGCTTCTCTCCAAAAGGTGTGAGCTACCTTTCCTTGAATCAACATGGTTCTAGCTGCTTCAAACATAGTTTGGTTATTCCTCTTTGCTAGGCCATTCTGCTGTGGAGTCCGGGGGGTAGACAATTGCCTCTTGATGCCATGTTCTTCACAGTACTTGTTGAATTCACCGGAAGTGAATTCCCCTCCTTGATCAATTCTCAGGTACTTGATCCTTTTATCGCTTTCCTTCTCCACTAAAGCTCTGAAAGATTTGAACTTTACAAAGGCTTTAGACTTGTCTTTCAAGAATGTGACCTAAATAATTCTTGAGCAGTCATCAGTGAGAATCATGAAGTACCTATCACCCTGCACACTTCTAGTTTTCGTAGGACCACACAAATCAGTATGCACAAGATCAAGCAAGTTTTCAGCAGTGAAAGATTTACCTTTAAAGGTTGAGGAAAACATTTTCCCCAATTGACACTCTCTACACAAGGTATTATCCAGTTTTCTTAGCACCAACAACCCTCTACCTGCCTTGATCTTACTAGCTTTCACAATGTTATCAAAGTTTACATGGCAGAGTCTCCTATGCCATATCTAGCTATCATGAAAATTTTCCACAAGACATGTACTTATATTTGCATTTAGATGAAATAGGTTACCTTTGGTCTGCATGCTGGTGGCCACCAATTCACCATTCTTTCCTTTGATTCTGCAAACTCCATTCTTGAATTCCAGAGTGAGGCCACTGTCATTCAGTTGGGCAACACTCAGAAGGTTGTATCTGAGACCATCAACCCGATACACATTGTCAGCACTACTCTTTCCATTCAGAGAGATGGAACCTCTGCCTTTGACCATGCATGGTGCATCATTGCCAAAGCGAACCACACCACCATCATACTCCTCCAAAGATAGAAACTTGCTCTGGTCACCAGTCATATGGTGAGAACAACCACTGTCAATGATCCACTCATTTGAATTATCAAACCGGGAGACAAGAGAGTTCTTGTTTGACACATCTTCCTTGATAGCAACAAACACAATATCTTCATTTTCTTCATCCTTTGATTCTTCATCTGTGACACCTTCATCAATTGCCAAAAAATAGTTTCTTTGGTTTCCTCCTTTGAATTTCTTGAACCTTTATGGTTTGTCCTTGTTGTCGCCATTAGGACAGTTTACAGCAATATGTCCTATCCGGTTACAAGAAAAGCATTTCAAAGGTAACTTACCTTTGTATTTGCCGGTTCCTTTTGGAAGTTTCCTGGAAAGGAGAGCTTCAAATGCCATCAAAATCTCCTCATCATCCATTTCTCTACTTTGTCTTGGTTCACCACTAGTGATAGCTTCTTTTCCTTTTCTGGATGGTACAACAGAAGCTTTAAAAGATGATTCAGTCTTTTGAACACTGCCATCAAAACTATTTAGCTCATAGGCTATCAACTTTGCTATGATGGAGTCTAAGGATACCTTAGTCTTGTCTATTGATCTCAACTCCTGAATAGGAGCAACCCTTATTGTATAGACCGACAATAGGGATCTCAGGACTTTGCTTACCACAGTGGCATCTTCTATTTTACCACCTACACTCTTGAAATCTCCAACAACAATTTTGATCCTTATTCCATATTGTTGAATGGTCTCACCTTCAACCATCTGCATATCTTCAAACTTCCCTCTAAGGCTTTCTTCCTTAGCCCGTTTTACATGTTCATCACCGCCATGGATATTTTCAAGAGTATCCCATACCTCTTTGGGATTCACCTTATCCTGAACATCAATAAACTCAATGTCGGATAAACTACTAATTAGGGCTTCCATGACTTGCCCATTCTCCTGCATCTCTCTCTTTTGGTCATCGGTAAGGGTATCGGTAGTAGAAACATAGGCAGTCTCAACATAGCTCCAGTGTTGAGCACCCATGCTTTTGATGAATATCTTCACTCTGTCTTTCCATATACTGAAAGTTTCCCTATTAAACTTTGGACCTTCCCTCTTCATCATTTGACTGGGATCTTTACCTTGAGCGGTTAAGCTTATAACATAGAGGACCTGGAGGATGCTCTGATATCAATTGATAACTCAATGATGAGAAAATAGTACCAAACCGGTACTGAGAGGGGGGGGTGAATCAGTACAGACAAAAATACAGTCCTAAACTTGTTTGACAAAAGACACTTCAAATGACTGGCAGACAGTGACACCGGTTTGAAACAAAGTGCAACCAGTAAAGCTAAGAATGTCTGAGACAAGCATTAACCGGTTACTCACTTAGCTTTTCACTCAACTCAAGACTACACTACCATTTCACCCTTATGCATAAATAGGTAATATATCATCAGATCATAATAACAGCTAGTTCAACATGTTTTATTGACAGGCATAAAACACTGAACCATCATATGCTTGATAGGCAATAGAAAAACATCACAAGACAAAAGCATCACACATGACACACATATTTTTCACGTGGAAACCTAACTGGGAAAAACCATGGTGGGGATGAGTACCCACAATCTATTTTTGAACTCTTTAGAAGTTCGCTCTGTTAGGAGCCTTGTCCAGTTAGAGATATTACAATAGGTTCTGCTAGGAACCGATCCTATTAAAGATCACCCAGTTAAGGGATGGCTACAATACCCGATTAAGGGTTAAACCCTGTTAAAGGTTAGCTTGTTAGAGGATTTCAAGAACTCAATAGGTAAAGGATTCCTAACTCAGTAGCTTTGAATTACCCTATTAAAGGATTTTCAGCAAGTCGGTTAAGGCTACCCTGTTAAGGGATTTTCCAACTGTTGAGGTGGTTAGAGATCAACAGGTATTACAATGATCTGGTAACAACACTCAATGCCAATACAGATCCGCTTAAACTCCTCTTCACCTTCTGCACTTACACTCTACAGGTATCACTTCTCTCCTTTTGGTCTGGCAAGAATTACGTATCCCTTCTCTCGGATACACACACACAACTTTTTGCCAACAACCTCAGAAAGAGACACAACATCAACCTTATAGGAAAACAAATAGGTCGGTAGCATAAACCCTAAACCCTAAACCTATTAGGTTAAGGAATTCAAATGATTCAATCCCGACCATTGAGAACACTCCATTAATTGCAACAGTCTTGATCCAATCTCAAGACATTCTCCATCGTCCATTTTGACCGATTTCATGGCGGCTGATAACCCATCACATGTTATCACTGTTTTATAGACTTCACACATTCCCGAGGTAGATAGGAGAAATCTCCTTCATGCAAGATCCTTCACGTGCACAAGGCTGATGTGGCAACACGATATGTTCCTCATTACAATGCTAACTCATCACACAATGTCACCGGTTGAGCCATACATGCTTGAAACACTTCAACCGGAAACCCTGAAGTTGAGACTACCAACCGGTAGTCATACAATGCTTCCATGTGCCGGTTCCCATAACCATATGCTGGTTCACCTTGAACAAGCACACCACTTCACTTTGGCACAAATGCCAGTTCACAGTGTTATGCCGGTTCTCACCTCTTCAACATATTGACATCAATGACAACATACAATGTCATTATGTCCTCATACCGGTTCACATAATGCCAACAAAAATTTGATAGGTATGCTGAGATTGAATGGTAGGGGTTAAGATATCTTCCATGAGATATTCATAGCATTGTTGATTCTCCTTATTTTGCAAGAGAGATGCTATTGTAGCCATTGCATTTGCTGCTTTATTCTCATTTCTTGGAATTTGGGTGAATGATATTTCTTTAAAGTGTCTTTTAAACTCCTCCACCAGTTGTTTGTACGTCATAAGCTTATCATCCTTTGTTTGATAATCATCATTTACTTGGTTGATGATAAGTTGTGAATCACCATAGACATGCAGTTCTTTGACATTCCATTCAATAGCCATTTTAAGCCCAATAGCCAATGCTTCATACTCTGCAGTATTATTAGTGCATGGAAACCGCAGTCTATATGATTTGGTAATTGTGTGTCCTTGAGGTGTGATAAAAAAGATGCCTACGCCTGATCCATATTGTGTATAAGAACCATCAAAGTACAATTCCCAAAAGTTTGTACTTACTATCAAGATATTTGCATCAGGAAATTCGATGTGCAAAGGCATGTTATTTTGTAAAGGTGCATCATCCAATTGATTAGCGATAACTTGTCCCTTGATAGCTTTTCGATCAACATAATCTATATCAAATTCACTTAGTATCATAACCCATTTGGCTAGTCTGCCTGTCAATGTTGACTTGATCAACAAATATTTGAGAGGATCTATCTTTGCTATTAGCTTTACAGAATGAATCAACATATAATGTCACAGCTTCTGAGTTGCAAATACAGTTGCTAGACATGTCTTTTCTATTGAGGAATAATTTAATTCATAGCCAACAAGCATTCTACTGATATAATAAACTGCTCTTTCTTTTCCTTCATCATCATGTTGGGCTAGGAGGGCTCCTAATAATACATTTGTTGCTGAGATATAGAGCAACAATGGTTTCCCTTTGGTTGGTGATATCAGTACTGGAGGACTCATAAGATATTCTTTTATTTGCAAAAAAGCTTCTTCACATTTTGGATCTCATTTGAATGGAACATTTTTATGTAGAAGATGGGTAAATGGAAGACATCTATCTACTAGATGCGAAACAAATCTCCTGATTGATTGCAATCTTCCTTGTAAAGATCACAATTGACTTATGTTCCTAGGTGACTCCATCTCCATGATAGCTTTGAATTTTTCAGGATCTACTTTAATTCCATGAGCTGATATAATGTAGCCAAGGATTTTTCCAAAGGTCACCCCAAATGCACATTTCTTTGGATTTAATCTTGATTGATATCTTTCCAACCTGTCAAAAATCTTGCTTAAAATGTTCAAATGTTGTTATCTTGTATGATATTTTGCAAGTATATCATCGACATAATCTTCCATAAATGTATGCATCATATCATGGAAAACTGTTGTCATAGCCCTTTGATAAGTCGCTCCTGCATTCTTAAGCCCAAATGGCATAACATTCCAGCAATATGTTCCCCATGTGCAGGTGAAAGCTGTCTTTTCTTGATCTTCAGGTGCAATTCTTATACGACTATATCTTGAGAAGCCATCTATTAATGAAAACATCTCATGCCCTGCTGATAAGTCCACTATGATATCAATGTTTGGTAGTGGGAAATCATCTTTTGGACATGCTTTATTCAGATCTCTGAAATGAACCCTTATGCTCTTATCTGGTTTTGATACTAGTACAATACTTGAAACCCATTCTGGATAAGCAACAGGTCTTATAAAACCCACTTCTAATAGTTTCTTTAGCTTGGTTTTTACAAGAAGAGGAATGTGTGGATGCATCTTTCTTAGCTTTTTCTTAACTGGTTTTGCTTTTAAATCCACACTAAGATGATGCATGAAAAGATTTAGATTAAGTCCTAGCATATCTGCATAGGACCAAGCAAAATTTATTTGTCTTTGCATTAAAAATTCCATGTATTCATTCCTCTTTTTCTGATAATGAGGCAACATAATGAAGTATTTTAGGATCCTTTGATGTACCAATGTTTACTTCTTCTATTGGTTCTATCAGGATAGAAAATCTCTCCTAAAAATATGTAGGAAGAATGTCAAAATTTCCATCTTCTGGCACCTCAAAGAGGTTTTCACCATCAGATACATCCTTTGTTTTCTCTTTTGATTGATCTAGTGTTGCCATGAAATGGTTTTCAACAATAGGTCTCTTTCCTTGCTTTATTTTGCTTTTGCGATTAGAAAGTTTGGCATTCTCCTGACTATGAGAAACATCACTTGATTCTGTAAAGTAAGATATCCTAGGTGGGATGGGTTCAACAATGTTAAGGTACACGACTAAGTCATGATCATTGGAAAAGACATTCAGTTCAGGGTTTTCTAAATTATCCCAATCAATTAGTTCAGGATGAAGAGGGGTAAATCATAATCACTATCATCATTAGGTGTTTCAACGTTCATGACATAATGATCATAACTTGGCATAGAATAGGTACTGTCATAGATTAAATATTTTTGAGAATTGTCTTTCTCAAGCATCTCTGAATTAGTTCTAACAAAATCAATATTAGCATTTTGTAGTTCACACTCAAGTGGTTCTTCAACTGACGTTTGTCCCTTAAATGAATGGATTATATCAACACACACGTCTTTAATACTGCAAATTCCTTCTTGATTGACCTCATTTGCATTTTGGAGTTGACATACTTGTGTACATGATAAAGAGGATTCTTTTGCTAGATTTTGTCTTCTTTCAAACTCAACTTCTTTTGGACTAATAGTCAATCCAACTTGACTATCTCTTAATTATTCTATGGTTCTGCCATATCTAGATACATCTTGTTCCTCTTTTGATGAAAATCTTATATTTTCAGATGCTTGATTTATCCTTGTTTGTACTTCTTGTGGAATTACTTCTTTGTCTTTGTCATTCCCTTTCCTTTTTGCATATGCCTCTTTTCTCTAAATTCTAAGTTTTTCTTGTCTTGTTTCTAACTCCATCTTTTTTTTTGCAATAGACAAGTCTTCTTTTGTGATAGCTTCTTGGTCTTTATTGTGTTCCTTACTTGATGTAGTAGATAAGACATTTGGACCCCATTCATACTCATTTGAATCTGTCTCTGGATCATGATCTAGAACTACTCCACTATACCATACAGGAATGTTGTCTGGCACAAAAAGTTCCTTGATTTCTGCCATCTCTATTTTTACTGCTTCTGGAATATCTTGTTTAGATTTTGCATTTTTTTGTATTTCCAGAACTTGTTGACAAGATTTTTCTTTACCCTTGATGGTAATTTGCTTGTCTTGCTTTTCATGTTCTTCTTGATCCTTTTGTTTATTTGTTACTATTTCTACCGCTTGATGTAGCTTTTCTTGCCAATTTTCTTCTTTAGAAACTGATTTCTTTTTCCACTTTTGCTGTGGATGATTATGTTGCTTTTGATTAGATTTTAGATATCCAAGCCCAGATTTATCTTCTTTGGATTGCGAGTGTGGACAAATAGGTTCTGAAATACCTTGACATCGCTTACCAATTGGTCCTTTTCTTTCATATCCCATTTTTTGCATGATTTCATAATCTTTTCCAAATTATTTTATGGGAATATTGACTTCTGCTACTATTGCTATAGTTTTATCTTCATCCTTGTACAACCAACCAAGAATGTCTTTGTCTTCATTTTCTTCTTCAAGAGTTCCAGCACTAACAAATGTCCCTTTAAACATATGTTTTTATTTTTATGATGTATTTTATTGAATATCTATAGGATTTCCATATGACTTAGGAGAAAGTGGAAAATTATGCAAAGAATATTTTCCCATTCCTTTATCATTTAATTTGAGCTTTTCCTCAAAAGTTTCCCATAACTTTGTTTGAATTTCTTTGGTAGGATATATTGATTCTCTATTATGTGGAACTTTTGTATCTTGTGTTGGCTTCAAATTATTGCAATAATGACTAGAATATGTAATTATAGTGATCTCTTGTCCTTCATAAGGAAATTTCACACATTGATGATATGTAGAAAGAACTGCTTGCATCTTGTGAATCCATGGTCATCCTAGAAGAATGTTGTAAGAGAGGTTCAAATCTAAAACCTGACACAATGTATCCCTTTCCACAGGTCCTATTTTTATTGGTAGCACAACAATTCCTTTAGAAAAACATTTTGCTTCATCATAAGCCTTGATGGTTATTTTGTTTTTTGGGTCCACTGCATTTTCTGAATATCCCAAAGCTTTTATCAAACTTAATGCACAAATGTTTAAGTCGACTCCTCCATCTATGAGTGCACGTTTGACATGAGTTATTAATGGAGACTTCAACATGTAAGGGAGCATTGTGAGGATGTTGTAAGGATGCGTCATCATTTTCAGAAAAGGATAAGCAATGAGGAGCTATAAGGTGTCCTACCATGTTTTGGAACTGATCTATATCTAAATCTTTTGAAACTGTTGTTTCCACTAAAGCTTTCTCCAAAATTTCCTTATGCATAGGTGAAACCTTGAGAAGTTCCATAATTGATATTTGAGCGGGTATTCTTTGTAATTGCTCTACTAAATTGTATTGTTGTGAAGTGGATGTTGGATCTTTTGCTATACTTGGAAAGGTAGCCTTTGCTTTGCTTCTAGTAATAACATTGATTGGCTCTGAAGATGGATTATCTTTAACAATAATCACATTTACCACATCATCATATGTATAAGTGTAATTTACTTTGGCTTTCCCTTTGTCATCTTTTAATTGTGATGGTTCACCTTTGTTATGATTTGGAAGTGGAGTTTTGAAAGCTAGGTGTGATTTGTTTGTCTTATGGCTATCCACTATGATGGTTCCATTATTGATTAGATCTTGGATAAGGTGTTTCAATCTTTGACAATCATTTGTTAGGTGTCCTTTATTCTGATGGTAATTGCAAAAAAGATTGTCATTCCACCAATTTGGCTTGACTGGTGGTTCATAACTTCTTGCTTCTGGTAAAACAATCAATTAGTTGGCAAGCAGAGTTTTTAGAGCTGATTCCAAAGGTTCTCCAATGTTTGTGAATTTCCTCTGAGGATTGGAGAAAAAGGACTCGGCTTTATTGTTTTCTGGATTATTATTGCTTGGGATTTGACTTGATAGATTAAAAATTGGTTCTTGTTGTTTTGTAGTACTATTATTGTCATTTCCTTCATTGCTGACATTCCTATTCTTTGACTAGAACTTGGGTTTGTCATTGTTATTGTTGTTGTATGAATTATTGTAAAGTTTTAGTTCTCCTTTCTTTACCATTGTGTTCTCTATTTTCAGACCATTCTTGATCATTTTGGGAAAAGAGGGAGGACATTGCATTCTTAGTCGATAACTCATTTCACTGATAAGATTATCAATGAATATGTCCATTTTTTCTCGATCAGGTAAATCTCAGGGATACCTATTAAATATGCATTTCCATCGTTGTAAGAAGATCATAAAAGATTCACCATTCTTTTGTTTAACATTGCAGAGATCCAACATCATTATCTCATTCCTTATATTGTAGGAGTATTGTGAAATAAATCTATTCACAAGTTCTTCAAAAGATTTGATTCCGGATGGTAATCTTGAAAACCACTCCATTGATTGTCCATTTAAACTCCTAGGAAAAAGATGCATAAGGTAAGTTTCATCATGAGAAAATTCCATGCTCATAGTATAAAACTCCCTAATGTGATCCCGAGGATCAGATTTTCCATCGTATTTGTCATATTTAGGAATCTCGTAATGTTGCAGAAATGGTATCATATTCAAATTCTTATCGAAAGGATATGGGCATATATCTTCTAAAGAATACTTCTTGGAGCTTGTTCCATTTTACATGTCTTGTATCTACTGTTGTAAAGTTTGCATTTGTTGAGTAAGGTTTGATAATGAATTATCCACATAGTTTGTCCTTGTTTCTTCGTGAGTTCTTTTATCACTACATTCTTTTCTTGTGTCATCCCTTTCTTTATTTGTTTCTTCATGAATTTATTTGTTCATATATTCATTATTTGGATCATCTATTTTTTGGGTGTTACTTTCCTCTACATCTTGTTTCAAGCTTTCTATGTTAAAGTCTTGTGGTATTTTAGCTCCAGATTTTGCCAACATCAAGAGATATTTCTCTTTTTGTTTTGCCAACAATTTTTCCATTAGCCTATCAAATTTGAAATCTTTCTCGAGGTCTCTAATGGTGCTATGGACTGCTTCTTCATCAACAATGGTAAACCCAAAAGTTTGGAACACATGATTATCTTCTTCCTCCATTTGTTGTTGTTTTCTAAGTTGTTCGTATTGGGCTCTAGTCCAAACTGACATGTGATTATTTCAAAGTTGTTGAAATTTCCAATGGACAAAGTCAATAGGTGATTATTGGTTTAGGAAGATATTCTATGTTGATTTTACTGCTATTGTTTGTTCATTGTGATGAAGTGCCTCTTTGTTGAAAAACACGTCTTTGCAAAATTTCACCGTCAAACTCTGTACCGCAGCCACGTAAGTAGTGACGAAAATGGTGTAGGAATGTCCTATGTTTTAATAAGATCTTGCGATTGATATACAAGAATCTTATTCTTTTCTGAGTAGCTTTATAACCGGGTTTTCTTTTCTTAAGGTGATACTTAAAAGTCATATAAGCATTTGACAATTTACAAGTTTATTTGATTCCAATGTTGGTGCAATTCTGATTTTGATATAACCTAGGTTCAAAATAGGAAAGATATATCCAAGATTATGAACCTAGTATAGATTGATCAAGCTTCATGATAGAGGATTTGATTATCCTGATGAGAGACTTGACAATGATGTTGATTTTTTTTGCACTTAAGATGTTTGAATCAATAGCTTGTTGAATGTTGATGTTTATAGAAACCTCTTGGGAATAACCTATTGGATTAGTGACCTAGTTGTTGAGCTAGTTTGAAAATATGTGATGGTTTAGAGACAAACCTATTTCAAGAAGTATTTCAATACTGATGTTTTGACACTTTGGTTTTGATCTGGTGTTTCAAGTGTTGGAAAGCTTTCGTATTACCCTTTTGATCAAACTTTTTCAGCAATTTGTTGGATTTTTGCTCACTCATAGATGATAATTTTCTTTAGTTTTTTTGACCATTTGGAACATGTAATAGACATAGAAGACACAATGTCTAGTAAACAAAATGCACAAGCAAGTACAAATCTTATGGCAGGCTGAGACAATAGTTGTTGAACCTCACATGGGGTTCCCCCCAAGGCTACGCTATTCAAAGTGGATATTTAGATGCTTGACCCCATTGGCTCCACCCTCGACACTCACTTCTTTAGGGCAGCCAAGCGCCAATTTCTATGAAAACTCCCCATGACAAACTTTATATCTCTACTAGGAACCGTATGTGTGTGAGCCGCTTTAGAGGTTCGACCTCCTACGCCAACAACTAGAAGGATTTTTGGCAATTAGTACAAGTGGTTTTTAGTAAAGGCTTCCGGTCATGTGGCCATACATGTGGCACTTTCAGCTCTGTAATATAGAAGGTTCCCAACCTATAGAGGTTACGCTCCATAGGGTTTATGAGGTAACATAGAGTTGGTATGAACTTATCAGCACATGTTGTTTGGGACTTTTGTCACAAACATGATTTATTTATAGTGGATTGGAAGGACTCGATATAGCCCGTTTCCACTTTAGGTCATTCCCCTCTCACTGGCCCCCTCAAGGCAGCTTGGGAAGGCAGGCACTCTAAAGGATTTCATTGCTTGAAAGTAAAGAAAGCATAAAAGAGTGGGTTTGGCTTTTTGGTCACCCAATTAAGGGGAGAGCATAAACCTACCACTTTCGAGACACGTAATATAAGTGTTCTTTTTAACCTTTTCAAAGTAATTGTTGGCTAAGTCCTATTTGGAGATGTTGCTCCAACAAGCATGGTGTTTATTTTATCCTTTTTAGAAGTCTATGTGCAACTATTTTAGAAAAGTTACTAAAAATGCAAGTTGCATGGTGTCAATTTATCCTCTTAGTTAGACTAAATGAACAAGACATGATATATTACTTCCCAAAATAAGGCCTTTAATTAACTAGATGAGGAAATGCATAAAATTTGCCTTAAACACCATCCTGCACATGCATGTTAGTAGTTTGAAAAATCTAATTTCTTGGACATTCGGGCCTACAAGAAAATTTTGTTAGTTGGAAACAAAAGCGTTATTCTAACACATGCACTATCTTTCTCCTCAAAAGCACTAACTTGTAGAGAAAAAGTGCTAACCTAGACTACAAAAGAGCTACTCTGCGGATACAAAAGCATGATTCCTTTAATAAATGCGCTAATCTAGAGGACAAAAGTGCTAACCTAGAAGACAAAAGCGCTAACCGACGATACTAATGCACAAATTTTTAGACAAAAGCGCTAACGTGTGATGCAAATGCGCTAACCTATGAGAAAAAGCGTTGTCAGAATTCACATATGCATGAATCTATATTACAAATGCATTAATTTTACTTTTGCAAGATTTTTAAAGGTATATGTGAGGTCCATGAGCCCCACGGTGGGCACCAAAATGTGTCGACTTGAATTTCATCCTTAGAATGCTACGTACAACAAGTTAGTTTCACAAAATACTAATGGAAATGCTACAGGAAATCCAAACTCAACCAATGAAACTACATGAAATACATATGAAATAAAAATACTAATATTACCTTCATAGTTTATGTCTCATTGTGTCATAACTCCACTATTCCTGGTTGCAGATGGTGTGCTCTCAGACAATGCATTGATAGATTCCAAGATGGCATATGAAGAATGGGCTGATAACTGATAGTTAACAAATGCTATGCTATGAAATACTACATGATTATGCTAAAATGATTTAGGCTATATGATAATTGCTATTTGCTTCAAGATTAAAACTCACGGATGCCTAAGTTTCACAAATGATTTTCTTGAAAATGCACTTGAAGTATCACTCTCTCTCAATTGAAGCTATTGATTTTATACACTTTGAGAGGATGAGATGATGTGGCTTAGATCAACGCTCATGATCAGATCCGCAAATTTGGATGGCTGTGAGCAAAGGTGAAGGTTGAGAGAAAGGGAGAAGGATAAGACAAGTGTCACTCATCTCACCTTGACTGGGTTGTTGACTGAGGGAATCTAGGGATGGTTGGAGAAGATTTAGGCATGATAGGAAAAGTGGACTCAAGTCCTTCCTAAGATGTAGGGGGTATTGGAGAGAATATAGGAGATAGTTATGAAATATGTGTACGTACACAATATTCATTAAGTTTGGAGGTTGAAGATAAATGATTAATTAATATTTAAGAAATATTAATTTCCTTAGCCACATGTTTGATGAGTTGGAAAAGGGAAGATGAAGTGGAGATGGAAGGTCAGTTGGAAAAGGGATTTAAATAATTTAGAGATTATTTAATATTTGAGACTATATGATAGGAGAATAACTATTAAATATTAGATATTTAATTGTTTGGAGCGGATAATTAAATATTAGATATTTAATTAACTTGGTTAGAGGAATAATTAAATATTAGATATTTAATTAATTAGAAGAATTTGATAAATGAATTAATTAATAAAATATTAATTAATAGAAAGACAAGAAAATGAATTAAATAAATTAATCTTTTCAAATTAACTATTTAATAAAAGAATAAACATTAAATAAATATATAATATTTATTTAATCACTCATAGCCAATTTTATGTGTATACAATAACATTCAAAGCTAATTGAGTAAATGAGAGTGTGAGTGCTATTAAGTGTATTGGTCGTAAATTAGAAGAAAGTGAAGTTGTGAGAAAATTGATTCTAACATTGCTTAAATGCTACAAACCTAAGAAATATGCTATTTGAAGAAAGCCACGATATGGATAAGTAAACTTTGCATCAGTTGTATGATTCACTCTTTGTCTATGGGATTGATAAGCTAGATGAGTTGCGAAAAGAGAAGGAAGATCCTGCATTCAAAGCTAGTAGGCAGATTTAAGATGAACCCAAACCAAGCAATGATATGGATGGGTTAGAAGAAAACTTTGTAAGAAGACTAAATAAAGGATCCAAAAAGTACAAACATAAGTTACCCTTAAAATGTTTCAATTGTGGAAGAGTTCCAACCATTGTGCCTCTAGATGTACTTATAGTAAGACTATGATATAATACCTAATGATGATGATAAGGGAAGATAAATCATAGATGGAATAATATAAATAGGAGAATAGCTGACAAAGACAAATCTACGAAAAATTTCTATTCAATGGATACTCATTCATTTGAAGAAGAAGATGGAAATGACTCAAATTAAGAATAATTGTTTCTAGATATAGAAGAGGAGTGATGAAATATTTGGTAATTTGAAAGGAGTGGAGAATAGTAAAAAATCAATGAATGTGAAGATTGAATTACATGTGAAAGTCGAGCCTAAGGCATGACTTTTTGATTTTGGATGCTCAAATCATATGACTAGAGATAAAGGAAAGTTCCTTGATCTTGATAATTATGATGGTGGATCTATAAAATTTGCAGGAGAGGAAGCTGCAACTATTTGTCGTAAATGTACTATTTCAATTGATGGTAAACATAAGACTGATGATGCTTATTATGATAAGGGCTTGAGCCATAATCTCCTAAGTTTGACTCAGATATGTATTAGTAATTATAAGGTCATATTTCATAGGTACAAAAATGAAATTAGAAAAGATAGTTTCAAAATATTAGTTGCAGAAGGTACAAGAACTAATGGAAATGTTTACTATGTGAAGGATAACGGTGGTAGTAATTGCATGTTGGTATAGAACAATGTATGTTGGTTGTTCCACAAAAGGATGTGACATATCATTTTTGACAATATGGTGAAGATCAATTCTAGTCATGTTGTAAGAGATTTACCAAAGATTCTCGAACATGTTGATACTATGTACATGGAATGTTATTTAGGAATGCAAACAAAGAGGAGATTCAAGAACAAGGAGTATTCAACTTCAATACCTTTGAAGCTAGTTCATATAGATCTATGTGGTCCTACAAGGACAAGAAGACTAAATGGTGAACGGTTTTTTATGTTGATTATTAATGATTATTCTAGAATGACATGAGTTACTTTCTTGAGAGAAAAATCTAAAACATTAGAAAGGTTTAAAATATTCAAGTCAATGGTTGAGAATAAAGTTGATGCTAGAATCAAATGTTTTTTAAGATCTAATAGAGGAGGACAATTTGCTTCGAATGATTTTGATAGATTCTGTGAAGAGCTTGGTATTAGAAGACATATTTATGCTCCTAGGACCCCTCAACAAAATGGAATAGTAGAAAGAAAGAATAAAGCAATTCTTGAAATGGATAGAAATATGATAAATAATCCTAATTTGCGTAATGTGTGTTGGAAAGTGGTTGTGCATACTACTATTTATATAATTAATAGGGTGTAGATAAGAGTGAATTAAATAAAGACACCTTATGAGCTATGGAATGAAAGACCTCCTATAGTCAACTATTTGAAAATATTTGGAATCAAGTGCTACATAAGGAGAAATGACGATGATCTAGGGAAGTTTGATGCAATATTAGATGAATGCATATTCTTGGGATATTCTACAAGGAGTAAGGCTTATTGGTGTACAACAAGAGGCTAAACAAGATTGTGGAGAGTGAAAATGTTAGAGTTATTGAAAAAGGAAATCAAACTAAGATTGTACTTGAATTTGAGATTGGGATAGAAGTTATTTGGATTGTTGCAAAAGAGAAGGCTTCTTTGAAAAAGAAAGAAGAGACAAGTGTAGAAGAAAAGAAACTTGAACAGACTCCTAAGACACTAGAAAAGTATATGAGGAAGAATCATTTTGAGGAACAAATTATTGGAGACAAGAATAAAGGTGTTTAGAGAAGAAGAAGACTTGTAGAAGTTAGTGACTAATCAAACTCTTGTTTCTTATCGTAGGTGGAAGCAAAGACTTATATGGAAGGTAGGAAGGATAAAAGTTTGATTATGACAATAAAAGAGGAGCTAAATCAAATAGAGAAAAATCAAAGATGGGAACTGGTACCTAGACTGATGGATAAGAATGTGATTGGAACCAAGTAGGTGTTATAGAACAAGTTGAATGAAGATGGAAAAGTTACAAGGAACAAGGAAAGATTGGCATGTAAGGGTTAATCAATGTTTAAGGTATAGACTCTAATCAGACTTTTGATTTAGTTGAAAGAATGGAAGCTATAAGGATATTTCTTGCATTTGTTGCTTACAATAAATTTTAAGTATATCAAATGGATGTCAAGTCAATGATTTTGAATGGAGATCTTGAGGAAGAAGTATGCATTGGATAATTGGACGGATTCAAGCTATTAGAAGATTTAGATATGGTTTGAAAACTAAAGAAGGAATTTTCCGGACTTAAGAAAGCTCCTAGAGATTGGTATACAAGGTTGGATATATATTTGTTGCAACAAAACTTCAGGAAAGGTACTACAAGTAGTAACATTTATTTCAAACTTGAAGGTGATAAATTGTTGATTGTTATTGTGTATGTTGATGATATCATATTTGGAGGAGATTATTATGTATGTAAGAAGTTTGTAGAAGATATATAAAATGAGTTTTAGATATCAAGATAATCCTAAGAAATCTCATGATAAAATGGTAAAGAGGATATTCAAATATTTGAAAGGGACTCTAGATTATGGATTATGGTATAAGAAGGATGATAATTTCACTTTGAAAAGATTATACATATATTGATTGGAATAGATGTGCTGATGATAGGAGAAGTAAATGTGGTAGTGCATTTTTCTTGGTAGATAGATTGGTCTCTTGGTAGAGTAGGAAACAAGATTTTGTGTCATTATCTACAACAAAAGAAAAACACATTGCAACAACATCTTTCTATACTCAGGTTGGATGGATGAAGAAAATTCTTAATGATATTACGGTGAAGTATGATGAAGAAATTCCTATTATGTATGATAACACAAGTGTTCTTAACATGTCAAATAATCTAGTAATGCATTCAAGGTCTAAACATATTGCTATTTGGTATCATTTCTTAAGAGAGAAGGAAGTCAGATTGGTGTATGTTCCTACTAAAAAATAGATTGCAGATATTTTTACTAGGGATTTGGTGAAGGATACCTTTGAGTATCTTCGACATAAGTTGGGGGTTATTACCCCTTCTTTAAACTAGATGGATTAAGTTGGTGCATCTGTCCAGGGGGAGTTCTAAAGTTCATCTTTTTCTCCTAGATTAATGTAGTGGCTTCTCTGAAGGGGAGTAGTAAGGGGTGCAATTATCAATGTCTTATCAGTGAGTGGGAGAGAGATCTTTGCAGAGTTCCCTTTGTTTTTGATTTCAAAGGGGGAGAAATAAACAAAATGGGAGATAGATTAGTTTGTAAAATTAGTTTGCTTTGTTGTTGGCTCGATACACAGGTGTTGCCATCAATGTAAAAGGGGGGGAATAGAAAATTAAGTTGTTGTGATGTGTTGTCATTGATGTCACTATGTGTTGTAGATGGCCTAGAAATGTATGTTCTGAAGTTGTTGTGTGGTCTGGTAATGATATTGAGTAAGGTTGAGGTTTTTCTAGAAGGTTGGTATAGTGGAAGTTTCAATATGCTAGAAATAGTTTTTAATATCTTGATGGAAGAATGATTTACATTCCTCTACCATGTGAAGGTTATGGAGTGCAATTTTGGATACAATGTTTATGATTTATGTATATTGTACTATCAAGTTTACATGTCCTCTATTGCTTACATGGTGGATTTAGTTGTTATTTTTAACAGTGGGGGTCTGTTAGAACTGGTCTGAAGAATGATCCTAAGTTATCTAACTTGTGGATTCAAGTTTTGCAGCTTTGAGGAAATGTTTAATTGGTTTGTGTAGTGTTCTAGTTCAGTTTTCTGATGATGGTTTAATTGGCAAGTGAAGTTATGTTGTTTTGAATTTCGCATTGTTAGTTTTTTTTTTCTTTTCAGTTGACTGTGGTGATGTATCCTATTTGGATCATGCCTTTTTGGTTCATATATGCTTTGGTGATTATGTGTGGATATTGATATGGGTCTCACCATGGTTTTTATAGATTTGCAATAATTTTTGTGCATTAGAGATTGGTTTTGGGCTGATGTTGGCATGCTACATTGTTTATCTACACATTTCATTTGATGCCGACCACGGAGAATATTTTTAGCATGTGCGGTTCATTGGAATCAATTTGTAAGGATGTGTTGTGATGTATTTGGGTCCCCTCTATCTCCTATAGTGGATTGGAATGGATGTTATAGGTCCGAGTTGTAATGCCCCGCTAGGAACCCCAAAGGAAAACCCACAACAAGGGTGAAACAATTTTTTTTTTAAAGTATAAACATAATAGGTGAATTAAACACATCATGCATGATAACACAAGCAAAATAATTACACCAGAATTCCTTAAGGGTTACCAACAAAGAATTAAAACCAAAAGATAAATTCCACAATTAAGGTTAATTCAATAATCCATCATTAATTCAATGATCACAAGAAGCCATATGCAAAACAGGTTACACCAATGAAAGATTGAAAGGATACAATATAATTTATCTTCAACAAGCATGAACACATAACATGAAGGAAACTGATAAATAAACCCAATCTAGGATTACATTGCTCTTCCAATACATGAGTTCTCAATATACATATAAAGATACAACTTAACCAATTACAAGGTCACAAAAGATCATGATATAATGACAACATAGGTCTCTAAACATGAGATAAGCATGAGCCATGATCCATAGAAAACACCTGCGAAGCTAATCCTCACATGAAGGTATAGACAAGAACATCCGATGGGAAGTGGCACTACCACCCGACCATGTAATTCCCAAAATGGAATCACCCCACCGTGCTAGGAGATAGTTGAGGACCCTCAAGCAAGCAAAAGTATGATATGGTCGACCAAACAAGACGACCTCATGACATCACCATAGGACTCCACAATAATCCAAGTGAATCAACATCATAAATACACAAGTGAACCGACATCACACATAGAAGTGACTGAACCTCACAAAACACAAGTGAACCTAAAGAGAGAGTGTCATACCATAGCTTACGATGGTTACCATGGTCGGCCTCCATAGGTCCCGACTCACTGTCTTGGTAACCTTTCCCGAACCTTCGGCTCCAACTAAGTCTCATGCGGACCCTACCAACCTTTTGTGAAGACAAGGTGGTTGGTTTGCCATTCCAGGCCTTCTCACTACATTATGAGCCCCAGTAAAAGCACTCACCTATGCACGAGGTACAATATCTTTATTAATGTTTGAGAACTACCCACCTAATCAATCAATTATATTATCACTTATTATCTTACTTTCGAAGGGTCATCCTGCTAACCTCTTTGGGCACATCCCCCATTCGAAAGCCACTCTCTCAAAGGAAACTAAAAAAACATGGTCACTCCATGAGGACCCTATGGTGAAGCAGACAACCATAACACCACTATCCAAATACAAGTGGTCAAAACAAGGACATATCGACTCTTGGTTAACCATATGGCAAGGACACTACATGGTTAAGACAACAAAGTCATTGTATATCACTTGGTCAAAGGTACCAAATATGCCACCACAGGACGACTGAACCACATACCAGAAATAACACAATATAACTCTTGCAAGGAAAGCTAATTTACTAAGTCCGCATTCAGACAATCTTTGAAAAAATCAACATCATAAGAACTTGCAACATCATTGATTGAAAATTAAATAAAACACTCTTTTACCATTCACATCTATTCAATTTCCAAGTCAATATTCCATCAAGGATAAAATTCACATTAAATAGTCAACCGAGTAAAACATGAATTCCTAACAGGCATTTAATTCATTTCCAGAATATATCCAAATTAACCAATTTGAATTACTAATTCATGTCTTGATTTCCAAAGATAAATTTATTAAACCACATAATAAAAATCACTATTTTATTAATATTAAAAAAATTAAAAATATTTCATTTAATAAAAATTAAATACATAGCACATACCGGTTTGTACCGGAAAGGGTACAAGGTCAAGTGGGGGTCAAGGCCAACCCGTAGTAGTGTTGTTGTTGAGGCAGCAGACACTACTTGCTAGTAGTACTACTACCGCTGGTAACAGGTCTACCAACTGGTAGTGCTGCTACTGTTGGTAGCAGCCGCTACCGACTGGTAGCATTGCTACCAATTGGTAGCAGTACTATCGACCGGTAGTACCACTACTGCTAGTAGAAGTCGCTACCGACCGGTAGCACTACTACCAGCCGGTAGCGGTACTACCGACCAGTAGTACTGCTACCTATGGGTAGAAGACACTACCGACCAGCGTGGTGGGACTAGCCTGCCACGGGGTAAGGTAAGGTCTACGCATAAAATAAATACATGATTCAAAAGCATTAAAAATCAATACACCCAAAATCGTTTAAACATGAAAATGATTCATTTCCAGATCGTTTCACGGGCACACACACACACACAATACCAAGATCCAAAATTCAAATGGATATTTCCCAATATGGTAAATGGTGATCTATAATCACACAAGAACCCCAAATCTTGGGCAATAAGATAATAGGAAGCACATAGAAAACTAAATCCAATTCATTCTATTCCAAATAGAAGAGGTAAACCAAGAAGTTGATTTCTAAAACAATTAACAAATAACAAATAGAGAAATGATCCATTTCTTTCCTATAAGAAAACATATGATACAAGCTCTTCAAAATAAACAATAATAGGCATTTCTTCTTCCATTCCAATCATTCCACAAGAATTTACTGTTGGCATATGCACACTCCAATGAGACATTGTATGTGATTGAAGGTTTTGTCATTGATGGCAACCTTGCAATCTTATGGCACCGATAAAGGCATTATAACGACATTAGCAGATCACACTCTACACCGGCACTCAGGACACTGGCACCGACACAGAAGAAAGGAAGTATACTGGCATAGAGGCCGACAGGATTTTGTTATATTATGTTTTGTTTATTATTGTAAAAATGTGTAAGCTGACTTGGAAAATTGTAAAATGACTCTTATATATAAGAGAGATTATTGTAGACATTTGATATAGGAGATGTAAGCATAAAAGAAAATATTAGGCAGACCTATTGTGCGAAATATAGGTTAAGGGGTATATGTAAAGAATAGAGCAGGAACCGGTACTGAATCTGGCATTGAAGATGCTATTGTAAAGCAGTACAAGATATTGGATTTGTATAATCCTTATTGTAAGTTAGTGAGACTTCCCATTGAGTAGTGAGCTCTAGGCAGTTGGCCTTCCTGCATGTGCAGGCCCCTATTGTAAGTAATATTCTCTTATTGGCCAGTGAGTGAATATTGTGGGTCACAAAGCCCATCGAGGTTTTTCCCACACCAGGTTTCCTCGTTAAAATCTTGTGTTATGGTGTGCTTTTCATGTGGATGTTCTTGATTCTGTTTATTGCATTATTTCTTGCATACCGGTACACTGTTATATTATGTTCTGAATGTTTTAAGTTAAGAAATTCTAATTACCGGTTAGATACTGATTCACCCCCCCCCTCTCAGCATTTGTGGGATCCCTAACAATTGGTATCAGAGCTTGGTCCTCTATTTTGAAAAGCCTAACATCCTGAGGAAGATCTTGACACCGGTAAAGATGGAAAATCTGATGAAGCAACTGGAAGGAGCTCTTATAGACTATGATGCATAAAAATTGAAAAATATCAAACTAGAAGATGATTTAAGGGCAGCTCAGGACATCATTCAGGCACTTCAAGAAAATTTTACTGTTGCAGGAAATAAGAGAAGATAACTTTGTGAAAAATTGCAAAATGAGAATGATGAAAAGGAATCACTTAATGATATGATAAGCAAGTTGAAACAAGAGATTATGACAACAAAGAATGAAATGCAGGATATGACTATGGGATTTTGCAAAGAGATTGAGGATAGGAAGAAGAATGAAGAAGAATTGACCAGAAGACTAAGCGATGCAGCAAATGAGAACACAAGACTTAGCTATGAGAATGACATGTTGAAGACAGATTTGATGCATACTCAGAATGACTCAAATGAACTGATGAGACAAAAAGAAGTCTTAGAAAGAGAACTAGAAACTGCAAATCAACATAAAGAAAAATTCAAGAAAAGCTCAGAGGAACTTGGCACCTTGTTGAAGAATAAAAAACCTAAGGGTGACACTTCTAGAATTGGCTTTGAAGTTGGTGAAAGCTCCGATATTGCAAATACTCAGGATCACAACAAACCGGTAAGACAACCTAATGTTTATAAATTCAATGGAAAATGCTTTAATTGTACTAAGTATGGTCATAGAGAAAATGAATGTAGATCTAGAAATTACCAGAATATCAACACACCCACCGGTCAATGTTCTAAAGGCAACAAAGTAGGTCACAATTTTGAAAACTATAGAATGAATGTGAGATGTTATATTTGTGGAAGATTTGGACATTTATCTAATCAATGCAGAACACAAACTGGCTTAGGTTATGGGAAAGCTATTCAGAAAAATAATGTAACTTGTTATGCATGTAACAAGATTGGGCATATTGCTAAATTCTGTAGAAGTAAAGGAACACCGGTAGACAACAAAATTTCTAGCTTGAAAGGTAAATAAAAGGTTGAAGAGGTTAAGCAAGAATTCTCAAAACAATGGATTAGAAAAGCTGATCTAAATATTGGGAATACTCCTCCACCGGTAGAACCAACCAATGCTTCACCGGAAGAACAGAGTGATGCTTCACCGGAAGGACAGAGCAGTGCTCCACTGGTAGGAAGTTCTTCATCTAATTGAAGAAAATTTCCTTGAGGGTTTGGCAATCTATTGATACATGTGCTATTATTCCCTCGGTTAGAGATAAGAAGTTGGAAATTACTTATTACCGACAAACAATGTTAAGTGAATACTTAATGCAATTAATGTGGTAGATAGCGAATAGACGCTATATAATCAAGGTTTTGGCTCCATTTCATTTCACCAAGATTTCAAATTTACGAAGAGCGCGAAGACTCCGAGCTAAGGCATTTCGAGCAAGAAGCAAGAACACTCCAAACAATCATCCATCCTAAGGAAGTAAAAGGTATTTAATCATGGCATCCACCTCTGCAATTGAATATATAGCAAACCCTACTATTGTTGAAGTGATAAAAAGACCTAGGCCTATATTTTAGTTAGTTCCTGAGGTAGCAAAGAAATATGATACCTTAGGTGCTTTTTCTCAAATTCCTAAGGGAGTTGTTTATGCTGAAGACCCTAGAATGTACATCCACTGCAACATTGAAGAGTTAGGAGATGAAGAAATTAAAACCATGTTTAAAATTGTGATATGTGATAATACTGGCAATGTAAAAGATGAACACAAGATCATTGAGACTCTATGATTTACAGAGATCCTTAGCATTCTTGAATTCCCCAAGGATGTGATTAGGATAGTCTTGAGCAGGGTACATGGAGAATTTTTCTGGTTAGATGCAATCCACGAGATCACCAAGGAAGTTGTGAAAGCTGTCATAGGGTTATCAACCACTAGTAAAAGACCAGATAAAACCAAGAAGGTTTCCAATGACCTAGTTATAAACCTAACTGGTGCAACATTCAACAAGAGGTCCCTAAGAGTTAATAATGTAATAGATATCAATGTGAGATTCATCAGCATGATATTAGGATATAAAGCTACTCATGCAAATAGACTTAATTTAGTTTCAAGTTTATGCATTAAGAGTGCTTATGACATGGTCACAGATAATGAAAAAATTGATATATGTGAGTGGTTAAAGGATGAATTAATTGACAACCTTGGAAAGATCAAGAAGGACAAGAAAGGAACTTTTAGGTTTGGAAATCTGTTAGTATGTCTAATGCTACATATAACAAAATAGGTTCTCAATATAGGTTACAAAGAACTTGGATATGATATACCGATAGGCAAACAATTAACAAAACTATTCAATAACATGGGTGAGAACAAGGAAAACAATATTCATGACTTTTTCCAAGCATTAAAGGCCAAAATGAAGAAAAGAATAAGGTTATCACAAAAGATTATAGACAAATACAAAGATGAAATATACTTTGTCATCAAGAAAGATGAAATCTGGATGAAAGCAGTCATCCCAAGGACAGTCTGGGTAACTAAGATGGGCTATGAAACAGATGATCACATAGTTGAAACATATGCTAAAGCACTTCTGGAAGCCCCCAGAGAACCTAAGGAAGATGTATTTGGTAGTGCAAAAAATATTGAAAGACAAATTCAATCAAAGAAAAGGGTGAAAAAGGTTGAGGCAGTTGTAAGGAAAGGTTCCAGACAAGCAAAAGCCATCAAAGAAGATGTATTGAAGAAAACCGGTATAACAGAGGATGAGTTAGTAGCTCCACAACCTGAAACTCACCTATCACCGGTAGGTACTTCTTCAGGAAGTGACATGCCTGCAACTTTCAAAAGAATAGTAAGAAAAAGAGATCCCTCACCGGCAACCACACCCTCACCCAGGAGGACAAGGAAAAAACAACAAGCAGTGAGATCTCTGATAAGAAAGACCACACCAAAGAAGAAACTGACACCCAAGAAGAAGAAAAGGACAAACAAAGACTTGGCCCCTCTTGATATACTACTGAATGAAATCACATAGGAAGGTAAATTGAAGAACATAGAGAAAATATATGACACTCTAACAGCTGATGAAAAAGAGAAACTTGAAAATAGTGTTATATTACATATGGATATGTACAAGAAATTTTTGATGGAAGTAGTCAATGAAATTCCTGATGAACTATTCAAAAGACTACAAGCAAGAAGACAAGCAGTGATAGAACTGGATAAGAAAATAAAGATTGAAAAGCTACTTGCTCTATATCCGGTAAACTCTCCCCAAGAAATTGATGAACTAATTGCTCAAGCCAATCGGACAGTATTTTCTACTGCACACCGACACGTTGCTTTAATGGTAGGAAGAGTTAATGAGGTAATAGAGGAGACAAAAAATGGATGGGATATATTCCTAGTTGAGAAAGAAAAACAAAAAGAGTACAGGAACCCCAAACCCATAAAAGTTTATCAGAAAGATAGAGACAAGGGGAAAGGAAAAGTTGGTGGACCACCTAGTATCAAGGTTAGAGACAACTTACCCCCACCTCCTTTAATTACTCCACCGGTAAAATCAACAACTACTAAATATCAACTGACAGCTGAGAGTATGGATGTAGAGGATAATAATCCTAATGCTGAAGTCCTATATACTATGGATGTTGATACTCAGAAGATCAACATAGTGGTAAACAAAGATACAACAGATAAGACAGATATGGCCAGTGAGCCTCCGGTAGCTGAGGAAACTGATAACTCATAGGAGAAACCAATAGAAGATAAAGAACAATAGGTAGAGACTTAGATACAGACTGAGGCAATGCAACAAATAGAGGAACAAACAGAGCAAAAGGCTCCAGAACAGGAACAGGTACATAAGGAAATAGTACCACCGGCAACTAGTGAAAAACCATTGCTTAAAGAAATGCAGACACAAACTGACCTACCAGAGGTCAATACAAGCTTGGTTACTTCCACCGGTACTCAGATTGTTGATTCATCATCAAGCTTCAAATCAACTAATGTGATTGAGGTACTACTCGATTCTATCAAGAAAATAACCGATTGCAACTCACAAGCTTACAAAGCAATTGATGATACCATACCAATTTTGAAGGTAATTTCTCCCAACTGTAATATAGACAACAAAGATTCTTTAGGACAACTAGATACACTATGTAAATATATCTCAGAAACCATTGAGAAAATAAAAGAAGAGTCAGTGGAGGATAAAGTAGAAGCTGAAAAACTTAAATTCTTTTTTGAACAAATAAAGAAGTGTAATAGAGATTTTGACACACTTCTACTGGAATTATGTAATTTGTTGAAAGAATGCAAAAATCTGTACAAAGATACCTATAAAACAATTTTTTTGACTATAGATATAGACAAGAAAATGAGCAAGGTACAGGATGAGATCAATAAACTTGCAGATAGTTTTGTCAACTCACCTGATACACTATCAGTTTTTGAGGAGAAGATAACAAATTTTGAGGAAGAACTACTTAAATTGGAAAGAGAGAAAGAAAGGATAATAAATAAGGCAAAACATTTGAGATCAAAACTAAGTCCAAGATTGGACTATCTAGCATCTCTGCGGAAGGAAATTTCTGAGGCACTAATACAGGGAACCAAAACACTGGCAGAGCATTTGCAGCATCTCACCGGTATAGTGAAGAGAATAGAGACAACAATAAAGGATAGCAAAAAGTTTATGGATAGTATAAACTTGATTTTGGGAGAACTTTTTCAAATTGTAACCACCCAGTTACAAGGTTGAAACTACAAACTCTACTGACATCTTGACAACCTTTGTCATTGATGCCAAAGGGGGAGTAGCGAGATGAGAAAATTCAAATCACAGGAATCATATGCTCAGGGGGAGCTCACACATTTTTGGTAACATTTTTTGGACTTCACATTTTTGGATCATTTTTTTTGAAATTTCTCATGAGTGTTGCCATCAATGCCAAAGGGGGAGATTGTTGGTATATGCACACTCCAATGAGACATTGTATGTGATTGAAGGTTTTGTCATTGATGGCAACCTTGCAATCTTATGGCATTGGCAAAGGCATTATACTGGCATCAGCAGATCACACTCTACACTGGCACTCAGGACACTGGCACCAGCATCGACACAGAAGAAAGGAAGTATACCGACATAGAGGCCGACAAGATTTTGTTATATTATTTTTTGTTTATTATTGTAAAAATGTGTAAGCCAACTTGGCAAATTGTAAAATGACTCTTATATATAAGAGAGATCATTGTAGACATTTGATATAGGAGATGTAAGCATAAAAGAAAATATTAGGCAGACCTATTGTGCGAAATATAGGTTAAGGGGTATATGTAAAGAATAGAGTAGGAACCGGTACTGAATCTAGCATTGAAGATGCTATTGTAAAGTAGTACAAGATATTGGATTTGTATAATCCTTATTGTAAGTCAGTGAGACTTCCCATTGAATAGTGAGCTCTAGGGAGTTGGCCTTCCTGCATGTGCAGGCCCTTATTGTAAGTAATATTCTCTTATTGGCCAGTGAGTGAATATTGTGGGTCACAAATCCCACCAAGGTTTTTCCCACACTGGGTTTCCTCGTTAAAATCTTGTGTTATGGTGTGCTTTTCATGTGGATGTTCTTGATTCTGTTTATTGCATTATTTCTTGCATACCGATACACTGTTATATTATGTTCTGGATGTTTTAAGTTAAGAAATTCTAATTACTGGTTAGATACTGATTCGCCCCCCCTCTCAGTATCTATGGGATCCCTAACATTTACAAAGATATTTTCATCTTTTCAGCACATAGGAGCAACTGAAAATTTTAAAGTTAAATTGTAAAACAAGAATAGATCATCCAACCTTGAAGCAAACTAGCAAGCAAAATGATGGAGAATCCCAATCCTTGCAAACCAAATAAAATTCTAGCTCCTCTTCCAGAATGTTTTTCCAAATTTTTCTTCCCAATTTTTTGCCTCTCTTTCCCGTGAATTTCCAGGAATATATGAGAAAAATATTTTCAACCTAAACTTTCTAGGTTGAAAGTTTTCTCCACCAATCAGATTAAATTATTTTAAAAGTAGAAACAATCAGTTTTTCTCTTTTCCAAAAATAATTCTTTTTTCAACAATTAAAATGAAAAAGTCAAATGGAAAGGTAAAAAGAAAAGCTTTTTATTTTATTTTCTATTTTCCAAAATACTTTCTTTCAACATAAGCATTTAACACTTAAATGGCTGGGCAATAATTTGTTTCCTTCCACAAAGTATATTAATGCAACTTTACCCAATGAAATAAGCCATTTAACCATTTAATCTAGCAAATCATTAATTTAATTAAATCAATAATCTCAGAGCATAATAATTAACTAATTACACCAACATAAGATAGCATCATCCATTCAATTAAATAACCATTCAGATGAATGAAAGCACGCAAAACAAAGACTGATCAAATAACAACTCACAAATGACCAAACCAAAGCACTATGACTCTCATACTGGCTAGATGAGAAAGACAATCGATTAACAACACTCACATGAGTGTAACTGTGGGTCATGTTAGGGTCCAACAACTATCTCCTCCACTCCCATCAGACGTATAAGGCACGCTCAGACCTGTAAAACTAGGTGGAGTCGATACCCCGTACCTACCCAATACTTGTACCTGCAATGTCCTGCACCAAATAGAGGTTATGAACACTTCTTTCAAAGATCTCCTTCCTAAGCATGAATCTTTGGAGAAATATGTTCATGTTCCTCCTAAAAAACACTCCCTTCATGAGGATCCTTTTGTGCAAGAAGATGACATTATCCCTACATTTCCTAGTGATGGCATTTCCTTTTCCAACAAAATTCCCACTAGAGATGATGAATTAATGATAAATGCTTACCCTTCTCCTAAAGTTTGTCTTACCCATAAGCATCCCTTAGAGAAAGAAGATGAAATAATAAGCAATTTCCTTAATTCTCTCTCCCCTAAAGATCATATTGAACATATTTTGAGGAAAGAGGATGAGTTTAACACATCTATTGATGCTCTCCCTCCTAAGGATGAGGAATTAATAAACAATGTTATCTCCTCTCCCAAAATTGACAATACTTCAAACATTCCTTTCAACCACTTCACTATTTGGGATGAACCATTAGAAGAAGGTGTAGATTATTCTCTACCCCATGAGAGAACCCTAGCCAAAGGGGATGAAATAAAGATTGAAAACTCCCTTGATAGTTTCTCACCTTCCTTGAATCTCAATTATTCTCCCTCTAAAAATAAAGCATCTCCCTCTCCTCAACTTGGTTCTACTCATAAGGATACCCTAGTTCAAAGCCAGATGGTTAACATCTCTTTCAAAGATCTCCCTCTCAAAAGTGAGACTTTAGAGAGTAATGTTGATCCTTCTCCTAGAGAGTTTATTCCCCATGTAGATCCTTTGATGATAGAGGATGATATGACTTTTCCTAGTATTACTCTTCCTACTAGAACATCAATGCCTACCCCTGGTCTCTCTCCTAAAATTGATTTAATCTGTGATAAGATTTTAGTGCAAGAGAAGACTATCAATAATTCTTCCAACACTTTTGTTCATTCCTCTAAACCATCCTCAATCAATTTTATACATGTGAATGAAACACCTAACAAACCTCTCTTCACTGTCCAAGGTGCTTGTCCTTCTCAAAATTCTCAACCTTTAAGTAAGCCTATCTTAGTGGTTCAAGGTGGTTATGCTAATGATTCTTTTTGCACTCCTAAGAAACCTATTATTACTGTGCAAGGAGGTTATTCTACTAAGAGCCCTTATGAGTATGCTAAGCAACTGACTAGAGAGAGTTATAATGCAGTTGCTCATACCTATAACACAAGAAACAATAGGAAACCTAATCCTCCTCCAGTTATCCCAACTTCACTTCCTCCTTCCCAACCTATTCTTCCTCAAGCTCATCGTATTTCACAAGTTCTTGCTAAGGAATATGATCTCATAGAACAACTTAAAGCTACCCTTGCTAAGATATCCCTTTGGGATTCGATCCAAACTTCTTTCGCTCATCATGGAATGTTACAAGATGCCTTGAAAGATTTGAATGTTCCTCCACCTAATACATCTAGTAATATAGTGTCTTTGGTTAACTCTGTGATGAATCCTAAAGCTCAAATTGTGTTTACTCAAGATGAGTTGCCTACTAGTGAAATTCAACATCAATATGATCCCTTGATGATTGTGGTTATCATAAATGACACTGCTATAAGATGAACACTGGTAGATAATGGTTCTGGCCTTAATGTGTGTAGCATTAATCTATTGCATAAGATGAATGTGGATACATCCCTTATTGAGCCTGACTCTCATCCCATTCGAGGCTTTGATAATGTGGCTAAGTCTTCATTAGGTATTATCACCTTACCCATCACAGTGGGACCTGTTACTTTGCCTACTCCTATCCATGTTATGTCGGGAAATATAACATACAACTTGTTATTAGGGAGACCTTGGATTCACAGTATGCAAGCTGTCCCCTCTACATTGCATAGACAAGTTAAATTTATTTATAATAATAAGACATATACCTTGATAGGTGATACTAATTTTCAAGCTTGTTTGCAAACATCTACTTCCAAAGGGAGTTCTTCTAAGCCTTCCTCTTCTAGTGATGACTCGTTAAACAAGATACCTATGGATGAATCATTACCCTCTGATAATCAAAATTCTTTGGATGAGTCTAAAGTTCTTGAAGAAGATTCTTCTCAACTTGAATCTACACATGAAAAGGCTTTTGATCCTGAGAATGTTCTCGTAGAAGACGATTGGGGATCTCTTGATTTCAATCCCACCTTTGTAGGTGGGTATAGGGTTCCTCCTAGAGAGATTAAAGTTAAAAAGAAGGAAGAAACTAGAGATCAATCAGTCTTACCTGAACCTATGAGCAATAATTTTGTGGCTGCTTCTCAAACTTCTTCTCCTCACACCTCTAATTCTGAAGAATTTGATTCTTTGTCTTATGAAAAACCACCTTTTCTTTCTGAAATGGCTAATCGTTATGGTCGTGGTTTTCATATTTTGGCTAAGAGTGGCTATAGTGGAAATGGTTGTGGCGCAAATGAACAAGAAATTAAAGTTCCTTTAGAACATAACATGCATGAATATTCATTTGGACTTGGATATAATCTTTCTAAGTCCACCAAAGCATCTAAAAGACCATCTCTCAATGTGAATGCTATATTTAGTAGTGATGATGATCTCACTTCAACTAAATCATCTTCTAATCTATCAACTCTCATTCCCCTCATAAGGAAATCTTGGCGATGAACAAATCTCTTTATGACTCCCCTCAAATTTCTAAATCCAATTATGAATCTTTATCTCCTATTCATCATAAAGTCCTTTCCTCCAGGGATAAGGCTCTAATAAATTACACTCATCCCTCTTCTAAGATTTCTTGTGACTTTTCTTCTTCAATTTTTATCACTTTATACATGTTTTTGATCTCACTTATAGTTGAGCATTTAGCATGTCATATTCAAATACCTCATCCAATCTATCATGTCTTTAAATAACATTAATGGCTATTATGTTGCTCATCATTATGTGACATTGGTAGCTCATTTACTGGGGGCTCATTGTCATTCATGATGGTACAATTTCAAGTGCAATCATATTTTTGGAAGCAACATAATAGCCTAATTTTTTATGTTATCTCTTGTTCCTATGGTGACAAGAGTGATTTCATACATCTCTTCTTTTTATGGTTAAAATTTCCCTTTGGGGTAATAGTGAGGAAATATTGATCATCTTTTCTTTAGAATCCTCTTTTCCTAGATATGGGAGAAGATGTGTATTCTCTTTCTTATCCTACCCACTTCTTGTGAGGAGCATTTTACATACACTAATGTCTTGCTTGCATGAACTCATTTAAGTATGTAGTACATTTTGCTTATGTCTAAATCTCTCCCTAGAGGATTGTGTAAGTCCTTCTCATTGTCCTTATCCTTGGGAGGCAATGATCTTTCCTTATTTTTATCTAAGGATCCACTTTTTCCTATTTCGTGGATGGTGTGAACTTTATTACTTGATGTTATTCCTTGTATGCATTTGTTGTTGTTTGTTCAAGGATTCTCTCTTACAAGAGGTGTAAGTCCTTGACTACAACCTCTTTTGCACTTGGTAAAATACATCCATAATGAATTCACTCTCCCAATTGGGTTAAAAAGAGCATCATCCTTCATTAAGAATCACTCTCACCTCGCAAAGGAAGGAAGTATTGCATTCTTATTCTCTTTTTTGTCTTATTCTAGAAGATGTTATATTTGTCTAAGACAATTCCTCTCGGGGATAGGTGTCTTTTGTACAAAGATCTCTTCTCCTCTAAGGATCTCCTTTACACATACTACAAGATATCCCTTTTCAACTATCTTATCCTTGCTTAAAGAGTGCAAAACTCTCTTGCTTGGATCTATGACATTGTTGCATTTTTGGGGTATCTTCTTTTGTGATGAAGGTAGGTATCATTGTTCTACTTTTCTTATGACATAAACATTACACTTTTTGAGAAATGGGTCATTCTCGTAACCAGAGCATAGACTCTTAGAGCGAGATGTCACGCTTTTGTACTATACATATATAGGTTGTAGCATACTCAGGCATAGACTCCTATGAGGTGCTTCTAACCTCCCTTACACACACATGCACGAGGTTGAGTGGAACTAGCGGCATAAGGCTAGACTTTCTCACTCTCCTCCCTTACAAGGAGCACCTAGACAGACTCTAGGGGCTAGTTTTCCATGTCCTTTTCCCATGGATCACCTAGACAAGATCTAGGGGTGAGAAGTCCATGTTTTCTCTCTCACTATTCTTCTCATGGATCACCAATGTGTGTATTCATGTTTTTTTCCTTTCTTTTCTTCTGTTTGCATTTTGTTTCCATTTACATCCTTCATCTTGTGTTAGAGAACTCTCAAATCCTCACACTCTTTGTTGTGTTGGAATTGAGATTTAGTCCTCTTTCTTACCAAATGATTCTGCATTAATTTTTGATCTCATAACAAATCTTCTTGTGAGCATTTGTCATCAATATTCTTTAACAATTCGAAGTGGTAAACATGATACCCTGTTTCAACTCACTAAAATTAGCAAGCCAAAACAGGGGGGGGGGCATATAGCTACCCTCAAATTTTCATCACCTTCCTTAGTAAGCATTAGGTGATTTTGTGATCTAACATGTGGTTTTGTAGGTTGTGGTTCTTAACGAAGTACTGCAGATGCCGCTGGGGGCTTCATTCGACAACTTATGGATATATCCTTTTTCAAATAATGTTTACTTTTCTGTACTTTAGCTTGCATATGCACATAGTGTTCATATGACCACTAAAGTGGGGGCTAAATGTAGCATCGTAAATTGTACGCACTTGCTAGGGTGGTACAATTTCACACCTAGTTTAGCACCCGCCTTGGCGCATTTTGCATTTTGCATTGCATTTCCCCTTTAGCACTTAATTAATTAAATTAATTAGGTCTAAGGTTCTATTTTATCATCTCCCATATCATAAAGTTGGGCCCTTTTCATTAAAGTGTGCCCCTTTCATTTTATTCTTCCAACACATCATTTAATCTAAAACCCTAATTAGGTCCTATTTTGAACTTTAAGGCCTGATTTCGGGGGTCAAAACATCTTGAAATCAGCTGTAACTTTGGGATTCTCTCTAAAATCATCATATTCGATGGCCTTGAAAATTTGGTGAAAAGTTGTCAGGACCATGGCGCCCGGAGTGCACACGGTCCCGAACATTTTTCCCAAAATTTTAGGAGCGCAATCCAATCATAAAATAAAGCTTAACCCCAAGAAATTGGCAGGAGATTCAATCTCTAGGTCGGCCAAAAGTTGAAATTAAGACTTAGGGTTTCATATATAAAGAGCTCTCTTTCTTCATTGGAGAGGATCCGAATTTTGGTTTTAGGGACCTTCTATGCAGCGAAAGAGCAGATCTTTGGAGACTTCAACAACATTCAACATCCATCCATCAAGCATTCATCAATTTCATTCATCCATTTAGGGCTTTGAAGGCATTGAAGAGCAATAGGGGATTACCAACTGAAGATTGGCTTGTACCCCTCCCTTGGGGTTGGGTATGATTTCATGTTGTTTTCATGTCTTTGCATAAGACTCATTGTATCATTTGTATTCATGCTTTAGATCACTTTGCATCTTGATTTGGAGCATTTACATTATCATTTACAAGCAATTAGGGTTTACTTTCTAGGTTTCTCTAGTTTGCTTACTTTCATTTTAGGATCTTGTACACACACAAGGTCTGCACACACAACTTTTACTATACAACTTGGCTATTCGTGGAGGTGGAAATCACCAAAGCGGGGGTTTGACTAAGGCAAAACCCTATATAGCCACCTACAACCCTTTTCAGATATAAGTGCAGATTTCTGAATTCGAAGGACGCCGCAAGTTGCAGATCCGATGGGAGCGGACCGAGACAGAACTTCACACCAAATTCCAACCCAGAAAGCTAGGACAGGGGCATGGGGCGCCCTGGTCCTGCTAGGATAGGGGCGCTGGGCGCCCTGGTCCTTGTCCATTTCAGTGAATTTTAGCAGTTTCAGAGGTAGCAGCTTCGATATTTTAGGCTTCCAGCTTCAGTGGCAGATCTTGCAGAATCAAATCCATTCAAGGTACACATTTACATTTCTCCTCTTATCCTTACAATTGTTCATCATTAAATCTCAATTCTACAATCTTGTGCTAAAAGTTACTAGTTCATACTTACACTTTAGGGTTAATAGTTGAACTTGCATCATTCTATCTATCATTTGCAACAAAGGAATATAAATCCTAATAGGTAGCCCGTGGCTCTCTCTTCCACAAAAAGAAGTAGCCAATTATGTGATACCTCTAGGCTCTTTCGTATTCCACAAGTGTGTGATTGAAAGTGAGATTAGGGCATGTTTGCTTAGTGTCACTTTATCCCCTACACACACACACACACACACACACACACATATATATCCAAACATGACACACACACCGATGAAGGAGAATTGTGACGTTCCCTGTTTCACCAGAGTGAGTGAAGGAAAATCATCTCCTCACATCCCATACATATGCAAGCACACAACACATAAATAATGCATCACACATATAAGGTAAGAGTGTTAGTCCATGATAATGATCCATAAAATAACATTAATCATAAGCACTGAGATACTGCATAAAATCATACACCACAAATCTAGATAAAGCATGAAATAATATCGCATAAAATCTGAATCAATATACAATAATGTTCCACTAAAGTCAATAAAAAATATACAAAAAGGGTCTGATCATGGAGGGGTACTACATCCTCCCCCCCAAGCCTAGGCTTACTCCTGGAAGCCTAAAATAGATAAGAATAAAGCTCTCTCATCTTCACTTCATCTTCCCATGTCGCTAAGGTCTCATCACTTGGATCCCATAGCCTTCTTACCTGCTTGATGGTATGACCTCTGAGGATCAAATCCCGACGCTGAAGAATGTGCACGGGCTCCATGGAAAGATGCCTGTCCTTGATCTGCAAAGCGTTCCAATCAAGAACATGGGTCACATCAGGATGATAAGGTAGAAGAACAAAAATATGAAAGACATCGTGGATGCGGGATAGACTCAGCGGCAAGGCAAGACGATAGGCAACAGGTCCTATCCTCTCAAGGATCTCAAAAGGGCCTAAAAAATGAGGCACCAACTTAGAACCCTTTCCATAACGAATCTGACTCTTCCGCAGATGCACTCTCAAAAACACATGGTCGCCAACTGGAAACTGGTGATCGACTCTATGGGCATCAGCATACTTCTTCTACCTATCCTAAGCAGCAACCAAATGCCCATGAATCTGCTCAACTTGCTACTCCATCTCACAAAGAAAATCTAGTCCTAAACGCACCCTATCCTCTAACCAATCCCAACTCAAAGGAGTATGACAAGGATGACCATACAAAGCCTGGAAGGGAGACATACCTATAGAGCTATGGTATCCATTTTTATAAGAGAAATCCACAAGGCAAAGATATTCCTCCCAACGCGATTGCTGGTCCATAACATACATGCAAAGCATGTCCTCCAAAACCTGATTCACACACTCAGTCTAACCATCAATCTCTGAGTGATAAGTTGAATTGAAGTTCAACTGGGTTCCTAAAGCATGCTGAAGTGAGATCCACAAGGCTGAAGTAAAGAAAGGGTCTCTATCAGAAATGATCTGCCTTGGAATCCCATTTAACCTCACCACATCTTCCAACAAGACTCATGCCTCCATTGCTGCTATATAAGAAGATCTAATAGGAACAAATTGAGCAACTTTGGTCAATCTATCAACAATGACCATGATGACATCATGACGATGCAAAGAAACAAGCAACCCCACAATGAAATCCATGGAAATGATATCCCATTTCCAATCCGGTATCAAATTAGGCTATAAAATCCCTACAGGGTGCTGATGCTCCGCCTTCACCCACTAACATTCTAAGCACTTTGACACAAAATCAGCAATATCATGTTTCATACCAGCCCAATGATATATCTGTCTAAGATTTGTGTGCATCTTCTTGACACCAGGGTGTGCCAAATAAGGTGCACAATGGGCCTCAGTCATGATCAAAACATGAAGACCCTCTAAAGGAGGTACATAGATCCATCCAAGATGTTGAAGAAGACCATCTGACTCAAGAGTATATCCAGAATATCTACCCTCCAATGGTCTTCTAGACTCCGCCATGACTCTAACATCCTGATACCAGGTGTCCTGAGGAAGAACTCCAATAATTCTCTCACTCAAGTGCACACCAAGGGACAATGCTACAACCTCATGCCGCCAACGACTCAAAGCATCTGCCACTATGTTCTCTTTCCCTTGAATATAACAAACCTCAAAATCATACTTGCAGAGGAATTCCATCCATCTTCGCTGTCGAGCATTCAAGTTTGGCTACATGAAAATATACTGCAAACTGCGGTGATCACTATGCAGCTCAAACCGACGCCCCAACAGGAAATGTCTCCATCTAACCAATTCATGCACTATAGTTGCCAACTCCAAGTCATGAATTGGATAGTTCAACTCGTGATCCTTGAGTTTGCGAGACTCATAGGCAACCACATGTCCATCCTACATAAGCACCACACCTATACCTTCTAGAGAGGCATCTGTGCATACCATAAAATCTTTGGATGGACCAGGAACTGCCAAAATCAGAGCACTAACAAGGAGTTCCTTCAAGGTACGAAAAGTGAATTTGCATTGCTTTGACCAAACAAATTTCTTCTCTTTCCTTTGAAGCGAAGTAATTGGGTGGCCTATTCGAGAAAATCTCTGCACAAAGCGACGGTAATATCCGACCAAACCCATGAAACTTAGAACCTCAAAAATATTGGTCGACGTTGGCCAATCAACAATGGCTTGGATCTTAGAAGGATCCACGGATACACCTTCTCCTGAGACTATATGACCAAGATAACTCACCTCTGACTGGAAGAAATCACACTTTTCCAAATTCGCAAAAAGCCGATTCTCCCTCAAGCACTCCAATACCTGATGCAAGTGACCCTCATGCTCTTCCATAGATCTAGAATAAATCAATATATCATCCAAGAACACAAGGAAAAAGTGGTCAAGGTAGGTGCAAAAAACCCCATTCATAAGACTCATGAATACTGAAGGCGCATTCATCAACCCAAATGACACCACTATGAACTCATAGTGACCATAATGAGTATGAAACACTATCCTATGAATATCTGCATCATGAATACGCAACTGATGATACGCAAATTTCATATCAGTCTTTGAGAGCACCCTGGCTCCCCTTATCTGATAAAAAAGATCATCTATTCGAGGCAATGGATATCGATTCTAGATGGTTAGGTTATTCAACTGTCGATAATCAATGCATAACTAAAGAGAACCATCCTTCTTCTTAACGAAGATAACCGACGCACCTCAAGGAGAAATACTAGGACAAATGAACCCCTTGGCCAACAACTCCTCAACCTACGACTTCAATTCACTCAAATCTTGAGTAGTCATCCAATATGGTGCTCTCGAAATAGGTTCTGCACCAGGAACCAAGTCAATGCGAAAATCTATGTCTCGCTTCAGAGGCATACCGGGAATATCGAAAGGAAACACATCAGCATACTCTCGAAGAATAGGGTGACCATAAAGAGAAATTTATCGACTATCTTCTTCATCCACATCCTCAAGAGTAGCTGCAAAAAGCTAACACCCTTGATGCATGCACTGCCTAAGCTGCATAGCAGAAATCATATGTAAGGATATTGATCGCTGAACTCCAATGATCCCCACTCTCCTGCCATGGTCATCTAAACACTCTTCTATCTTTAGATGACAATCTACACAAGCATTGTGAGATGATAACCAATCCATCCCCAACACAATTCCATAGGATCCCAAAGGAATGACTCAAAGGTCAACTAAAGTGACAAAGGGTCCTAGGTCCAACTCACAACTAGGAACGAAGGCATCTACAAACACACACACACCGGTAGGCAATTCTACTTGCCACCTATCTGCCTGCTTAGCAGACATGAGCCCGCACCACTCCATAATGGAATAAGAAATAAAATAATTGATTAGAAGTAAAGTGTTTTGAGGTCTAGACTAATTCAACCCCTGTCTCAGTCTTTTGGTGTGTTGAATAATTGGTATTAGAATAAGGTTTCTCTTGGAGAAGCTTTACAACTTGAGAAAGATCCAAAATGGCACAAGAAGTTAATTTCAAAGCACCAAGGTTTAATGGCACAAATTACTCTTATTGGAATGAAAGAATGGAATGTCATTTGGAACCCCTACAAACTGGAATATGGAAAATCATTAAGAATTGGTGTAGTGCTCTAGAAAATGATCCTTAGACTTCTAATGAGGTTAAGGCACATGAGAAAAATGGGAAGGCTAAAGTTTTTATTATCAACTGTCTAAGTAATGCAATATTTTTCAAAGTTGTGTTGAAGTTTCCTAAAGAGGTCTAGGAAAATATAAGAAATGTATATGAAGGTGATGAGAAGACAAAGCAAGCCAAGTTGATAAATCTAAAGCATAAGTTTGAGAACCTGAGAATGTTTGAACTTAGTTAATTGAGTAAATGAGATTGTGAGTGCTATTAAGTGTATTGGTCGTAAATTAGAAGAAAGTGAAGTTGTGAGAAAAGTGATGCTAACATTGCCTAAATGCTACAAGCCTAAGAAATATGTTAAATTGAAGAAAGCCATGGATAAATATGAAGCACAAGTTTGAGAACCTAAGAATGTCCGATAATGATAACATCCTGTTAGGTCACAAAGACAACTGAGAGGGGGGGGGGTGAATAAGTTGTCAAATAAATTCAAACCAAAACAACTTAACCAACTTAATGCTTAATACAGGTAAACCAGTTTAATATGCCGGTAGGCAATTTTAACAGTTAATTGCTATACCGGTAAGGATTAGCACATGAAACATAAAGACAAAGTCATCCACAACACATAACACCAATATTTGTACGTGGAAACCCTGTAAGGGGAAAAACCATGGTGGGAAACCTTACCCACAATCAGATGATACTACTGCAGATAGTAAGTATACATAAATGGGGTCTGCACATGCAGAAAGGCCAAGTGCCTAGAGCTCATTGCTCAATCACAAAATGGGAGTCACACTAACTACAGTTGGATGGTTAAATCATATAAGAATGTACTACACAAAATAACATCTTCATATGCTGGATTTAGTACTAGTGTAGTTTTGATTGTCTTCACAAAAACCCTCCTTCAATCTTCAAATGATGTCTACATGTATAGCTCTGCTTATTCTCGCATAAACCTTCACACAATCCTTTTTCGCATTCCACATTTGATCTTACAAATAAGATCTTACATTTATACCATAACCTAAGACCAATTTTAGTAGGTCGACTCTACAAGATATTACAATAAAAACATTTTACAAACAATACAATATCCGATGCAATAACTATTTCAACATGTCAGCTTAATGCATTTACAACAATAATTAATCATCTCCATAGCGTGCCATGCTGATAAACCTACCGGTGTAACCCAGACCTATTTGCCGGTAACAACAAATATGCAAATGCTATTGTACCAATAAACAAAACTCCAAAACAAAGTGTCCACACAATGTCTTTGATATAACCAAGTGTTTTCCATATTGTTCCAAGTGTCCGTGGTCATTATATCTTGTCGGTGTACTAGATACCGGCGACTGTGCATAAGTCACTTGCTTGCCGGTGAATGTTGCTGATTCTCCAAAGTGCTAGAGTTGAGAAGTGTTTAGTAGGTATTGACATCAATGACAAAGCCATACCAAAATACCAACAATCTCCCCCTTTGGAATTGATGGCAACATGAGATGGAAAAACAATCAAAGTGCCAAAATAGAAATGCTAAATACCAAAAACCAACAATCTCCAAAAAGAGATCATAACCAGAAATCAAAATACAGATACAAAGAGTAATATTCTCTCCCAAACAACAATCTCTCCCCCTGGGAGCAACATGTGTTTTCCTTGTGTTTTTCCATACCAATCTCTCCCCCTTTGACATCAATTGCCAAAGTTCTTACCAAAAACATCTTACCAAGCCAAGTTCATATACAAAATACCAATCAATTTAGTATACTAACTAATCCCCCTGAGAAGTAGCTTCCCATTAAAGCCAGAATAAAAGATTTCTCTGTTAATTATGTCTGTTGATGACAATCATCAACTTCTTAAGTCTCTACGGGTGGGGGTATGACCCCAAGCTGATCTCTGAGATATTCAAAGGTCTCCTTAGGTAGAGGTTTAGTAAAGATATCTGCAATCTTCTCTTTAGTATTCACATAAACCTGTTTTATTTCCTTTTCTTCAACATTTTCCCTTAGAAAATTCAGTTTGATAGAAACATGTTTGGTTTTAGAATGTAATATCAGATTCTTAGATATATCAATTGCTATAGTGTTATCACAATAACTAGTAATAGGTTCCTTGCATTTTACCTTTATGTCTTTCAACATTTTCTTAAGCCATAGTACTTGTGTACAGTTAGTTGCTGCTGCAACATATTCTGATTCTGCTGTTGATAAAGATGTACAACTTTGTTTCTTACTCAACCAAGAAAGTAGTCTGTTTCCAAGAAAGAATGCTCCGCCGGTGGTGCTTTTTCTATCATCCACATTTGTTTCCCAATTTGCATCTGTGTATACACATAATTCAAAGTTTTCATCTCTAGGATACCATAATCCAAGATTTATAGTACCTTGTAAGTACCAAAAAATCCTCTTTACTGCTGATTCATGATTTTCTCTAGGATTACTTTGAAATCTTGAAACAATACATACTGCTTTCATAATATCAGGTCTGGTTTGTGTCAAATATAGTAAACCTCCTATCATATATTTGTATCTAGTTGGATTAACAAGTGTAGATTCATCCCTTAGTGATAATTTGTCATTTGTTGTCATAGGTGTGCTTACCAGTTTAGAGTTCTCCATCCCAAATTTCTTTAGTAACTCTTTTAAGTACTTGGATTGACTCAAGAATATACCTTTATCAGTCTGTGAAATCTGCAATCCTAAAAAGAATTTTATTTCTCCAATCATAGACATTTCAAATTCTTTCTGCATTTTAATAGAAAATTCTTTACATAATCCATCTTCTCCTCCAAAGATTATATCATCGACAAATACTTCTATAATCAAGATGTCATCATTAGTCACTTTATAATATAAATTTTTGTCTGCATTACCTTTAGAAAAACCAATCTTCAAAAGATACTTATCCAATCTTGCATACCAAGCTCTTGGAGCTTGTTTCAATCCATACAAAGCTTTTCTTAACCTGCAAACCATATCTTTGTTATCTGTCAAGGAAAATCCATCACGTTGTTCAATGTAAACTTCTTCTTCAAGATCTCCATTCAAAAATGCACATTTAATATCCATTTGACATACTTTGTAGTTCTTATGTGCTGCAAAAGCCAAAAATAATCTGACTGCCTCAATTCTAGCTATCGGTGCAAAGGTTTCATTGTAATCAATTCCTTTTGAATACCAATTTGGTTCCAATTACATTTTTATCTTTAGGCCTGGGAACTAATGTCCAAGTGTTATTTTTCTCAATTTGTTCTAATTCTTCTTCCATAGCTTTAATCCAAAATTTATCTTCACATGCCTCATTAACTGATGATAGTTCAATTTGAGAAATAAGACATACCTCTTCATTTTCCAATCTTCCTCTTGTCATAACTCCTTTAAACTTGTTTCCAATTATCTGATCTTCATAATGATTCAGTCTTACATATCAGGGTGTCTTTGTTTTCTGTTGTTCCTCAGTTACTATGGAATCCTCAGATGATACCGGGGTAACTGGATCTTCATTCTATACCGGTGGATTCAGAGTAGGTTCATTTGTCAAAATTTTTATTGCTGGTTCAGAGTCTATATACCTTGAAGTTCTTCTGAATTGTTCATCAATCTTTACATTTGTACTTTCAACAATTTTCTGCAATCTTTTGTTAAAACATCTATATGCCTTTCTCTTAGATGAATAACCAAGAAATATTCCTTCATCACTTATAGGATCAAATTTTCCAATATACTCATCTCTTCTGATATAGCATTTACTTCCAAAAATTCTAAAATATTTAAGAGTAGGAGTTATACCAAACCATTTGATGTGAACTTTGTTGAATGTATAGACCGTTGTACTGACTGTCTCTCTCCAATATACATGTGGTAGGTTTGCTTCTAATAACATATTTCTTGCTGCATCCAAGATAGTTCTATTTTTCCTTTCAACAACTCCATTCTGTTGTGGTGTCCGAGGTGCTGATAGTTGTCTTCTGATTCCATTTACTTCACAGAATGTATTAAACTCCTTAGATGTAAATTCTCCTCCTTGATCTGATCTTAGACATTTGATTTTCTTACCGGTTTCATTTTCTACCATTGCTTTGAACAGTTTGAACTTTCCCAGTGCTTTTGTTTTTCTCTGAGAAAAGTAATTCAACACATTCTAGAATAGTCATCAATGATTAGCATGAAATATCTATCACCTTGTAAGCTTTTAGTTCTAGCTGGACCACATAAATCAGTGTGAATTAAATCAAGAGCATTATTGGATTTTTTTGGAATACTTTTGAAACTATCTCTAACTTGTTTTCCAAATTGACATTCCTTACATACTGTATTATGAGGTTTGACAATTTTATGTAAATCTCTAATTGCCTTAGTAGTATTGATTTTCACCATGCAATCAAAGTTTACATGACAGAGTCTCTTATGCCATAACCAACTTTCATCAATATGTGCAATTAAGCATGTCTTTTCACTGTTATTTAAATGAAAGATATTACCTCTAGTCTGATTACCAGTTGCAAGTTCTAAACCAGTTCTATTGATGAATTTGCATTTTCCATTTTTGAATTGGAACTGAAATCCTTTCTCAACTAATTGACCAACACTCAAAAGATTATGCTTTAATCCTTCAACATGGTAAACATTGTCAGTGTTATGCTTACCATCAAGAGATATTGTACCCTTACCTTTGATTAAACAAGCTTTGTCATCTCCAAATCTCACTAAGCCTCCATTGTATTCTTGAAAGTTCAAGAATTTACCTTTGTTTCCTGTCATATGATGTGAACATCCTGAATCAATGATCCATTCATCCTTTACTTCAACTTTAGCTGCCAAGGCTTGTACTACCAGTTGAGCAGTAGGTACTGGTTGATCTTCTATTATAGCAACAAAAACCCATCCATTGTTTGCCAGATCCTCATCAGAATCATCAGTCACACCTTCATCAACAATGTAACAAGATTTGTCTTTATTCTTCTTAAATATGTATCTTTGGTATTCAAGGTTAGGCTTGTATGTTCTTCTATCTTCTTCTCTTAGTCTAGCATGTCTATCAGGGCATCTTGAAGCCATATGTCCAATATTATTGCAGTTAAAAAATTTAAAGGGTGCTTTACCTTCATACTTACTTCCAACTGGACCTTTAGGCATTTTCCTTGCAAATAGTGCTTCAAGTTCTTCATTTTATTTCATGCTTTCTTCAAGTTCTCTTGCATAAAAGGATTTCCAATTAGATTTATGAAATGATGGAGGAGATGATGTTGATGCTTTAAAGGCCAAATATGTTTTTATAGTAGCAACAAGACCAAATTCTTCAATTTCAAAATCTAAAAGTTTCCCAATCAATGTGTCCCTAGTTACTGATGTATTAGGCATTGTTCTTAACTCGTTTATAGCAGTGACATTCCTTTTATATGCTGATGGCAATCCTCTTAAAACTTTTGAAACAATTTCATCCTCACTTAAGGTTCCTTCACATCATTTAATACCCAAAACAATCTCATTTACTCTTTCCATAAAAGCAGAAATCTTTTCATCTTCTTCCATTTTCAGATGTTCATACCCGACTTGGAAGCTTTCAAGTTTTGCAATTTTGACTGTGGAATCTCCTTCATTCAGTGTTTCCAAATGATCCCAAATAGCTTTAGTAGTAGACCTATCTGATAGTCCCATGATTTGTTGATCTGATAATACGCTCAAAAGTGCTTCTCTTGCTTTGCAATCATTTTCCTCATCTTTAGTCAAGTTGGGTGGAGTGGGCTGACTCTGAGTAGGAGCAGTATAACCATTCTTTGTAACATCCCAGATGTCCTTTCCAATGCAATTTAGATTTGTCTGCATTCTGATCTTCCATATGCCATAGTTGGTTCCATCAAGTTTAGGACTGTCCTTCCTTAAATAGTTAGTAGACATTGGATGTCCTCAAGCTATTAAACTTCTGTAAAAGAGGACTAAGCTCTGATACCAATTGTTAGGTCCTGGAGACAACTGAGAGGGGGGGGGGGGTGAATTAGTTGTCAAATAAATTCAAACCAAAACAACTTAACCAACTTAATGCTTAATACCGATAAACCAGTTTAATATACCGGTAGACAACTTTAACAATTAATTTCTATACCAGTAAGGATTAGTGCATGAAACATAAAGACAAAGTCATCCACAACACATAACACCAATATTTGTACATGGAAACCCTGTAAGGGGAAAAAGAACAGTGAGAAACTTTACCCACAATCGGATGATACTACTACAGATAGTAAGTGTACATAAATGGGGTCTCCACATGCAGAAAGGCCAAGAGCCTATTTCTCACTGCTCAATCACAAAATGGGAGTCACACTGACTACAGTTGGATGGTTAAATCCAATAAGAATGTACTGCATAAAATAACATCTTCATATGCTGGATTCAGTATCGGTGTAGTTCTGATTGTCTTCACAAAAACCCTCCTTCAATCTTCAAATGATGTCTGCATGTATAGCTCTGCTTATTCTTGCATAAACCTTCACACAATCCTTTTTCGCATTCCACATTTGATCTTACAAATAAGATCTTACATTTATACCATAACCTAAGACCAATTTTAGTAGGTTGGCTCTACAAGATATTATAATAAAAACATTTTACAAACAATACAATATCCGATGCAATAACCCATTCAACATGTTAGCTTAATGCATTTACAACAATAATTAATCATCTCCATAGCATGCCGTGCTGATCTAGAAAAGATAAACCTGTTGGTGTAACCTGGACCTATTTGCCAGTAACAACAAATATGAAAATTCTATTGTACCGATAAACAAAACTCCAAAACAAAGTGTCCACACAATGTCTTCGACATAACCAAGTGTTTTCCATATTGTTCCAAGTGCAGGTGATCATTATATCTTGCTGGTGTACTAGATACCTATGACTGTGCATGAGTCACTTGCTTGTCGGTGAATGTTGCTGATTATCCAAAGTGCCAAAGTTGATAAGTGTTTAGTAGGTGTTGACATCAATGACAAAACCATACCAAAATACCAACACATTCAAAGATAATTGAGTAAATGAGATTGTGAGTGCTATTAAGTGTATTGGTGGTAAATTAGAAGAAAGTGAAGTTGTGAGAAAAGTTATTCTAACATTGCTTAAATGCTACAAACCTAAGAAATATTCTCTTTGATAAAAGCCATGATAGAGATAAGTAAACTTTGGATCTTGTATGATTCACTCTTTGCCCCTGGGATTGATAAGGTAGACGAGTTGCGAAAAGAGAAGGAAGATCCTGCATTCAAAGCTACTAGGAAGATTTAAGATGAACCCAAACCAAGAAATGATATGGATGGGTTAGAAGAAAACTTTGTAAGAATACTAAATAAAGGATCCAAAAAGTACAAACTTAAGTTACCCTTAAAATGTTTCAATTGTGGAAGAGTTCCAACCATTGTGCCTCTAGATGTACTTATAGTAAGACTATGATATAATACTTGATGATGATGATAAGGGAAGATATAATCATAGATGTAATAATAGAAATAGGAGAATAGATGATAAAGAAAAATCTAAGAAAATTTTCTATTCAATGGAGACTCATTCATTTGAAGAGGAAGATGGAAATGACTCAAATTAAGAATAATTGTTTCTAGATATAGAAGAGAAGAGTGATGAAATATTTGGTAGTTCGAAAGGAGTAGAGAATAGTAAAAAATCAATGAATGTGAATATTTAATTACATGTGAAATTTGAGCCTAAGGAATGAATTATTGATTCTGGATGCTCAAATCATATGACAAGAGATAAAGGAAAGTTCATTATTCTTGATAATTATGATGGTGGATCTGTAAAATTTGTAGGAGAGGAAGCTGCACCTATTTGTGGTAAAGGTACTATTTCAATTGATGGTAAACATAATATTGATGATGTTTATTATGTTAAGGGCTTGCGCCATAATATTCTAAGTTTGAGTTAGATATGTATTAATAATTATAAGGTCATATTTCGTACGTACATAAATGAAATTAGAAAAGGTAGTTTCGAAATATTAGTTGCAGAAGGTACAAGAACTAATGGCAATGTTTACTATGTGAAGGATAACAGTGGTAATAATTGTATATTGGTATAGAACAATGTATATTGGTTGTTCCACAAAAGGATTGGACATATCAATTTTGACAATATGGTGAAGATCAATTCTAGTCATGTTGTAAGAGATTTACCAAAGATTCTCGAACATGTTGATAATATGTACATGGAATGTTATTTAGGAAAGCAAACAAAGAGGAGATTCAAGAACAAGGAGTATTCAACTTCAATACCTTTGAAGTTGGTTCATATACATCTATGTGCACCTACAAGGACAAGAGGACTAAATGGTGAAAGGTTTTTTATGTTGATTATTAATGATTATTATAGAATGACATGAGTTACTTTCTTGAGAGAAAAATCTAAAACATTATAAAGGTTTAAAATATTCAAGTCAATGGTTGAGAATAAAGTTGATGCTAGAATCAACTGTTTATTAAGATATAATAGAGGAGGGCAGTTTAATTCAAATGATTTTGATATATTCTATGAAGTGCATGGTATTAGAAGACATATTTATGCTCCTAGGACCCCTCAACAAAATGGAGTAGTAGAAAGAAAGAATAAAGCAATTGTTGAAATGGCTAGAACTATGATAAATAATGCTAACTTGCCTAATGTGTGTGGGAAAGTGGTTGTGCATACTACTATTTATATAATTAATAGGGTGTAGAGAAGAGTGAATTAAATAAAGACACCTTATGAGCTATGGAATGAAAGACCTCCTATAGTCAACTATTTCAAAATATTTGGAAGCAATTGCTAAATAAGGAGAAATGACGATGATCTAGGGAAGTTTGATGCAATATTAGATGAATGCATATTCTTGGGATATTCTACAAGGAGTAAGGCTTATTGGTGTACAACAAGAGTCTAAACAAGATTGTGGAGAGTGAAAACGTTAGAGTCAGTGAAGAATGAAATCAAACAAAGATTGTACCTGAATTTGATATTGGGATAGAAGTTATTTTGATTGTTGCAGAAGAGAAGGCTTCTTTGAAAAAGAAAGAAGAGACAAGTGCAGAACAAAAGAAACTTGAACAGACTCCTAAGACACTAGAAAAGTATGTGAGGAAGAATCATTCTGAGGAACGAATTATTAGAGATAAGAATAAAGGTGTTCAGACAAGAAGAAGACTTGTAGAAGCTAGTGACTAATCAAACCATTGTTTCTTATCATAGGTGGAACCAAAGACTTATATGGAAGCTAGGAAGGATAAAAGTTAGATTATGACAATAAAAGAGGAGCTAAATCAAACAGAGAAAAATCAAACATGGGAACTGGTACCTAGACTGATGGATAAGAATGTGATAGGAACCAAGTAGGTGTTATAGAATAAGCTGAATGAAGGTGGAAAAGTTACAAGGAACAAGGAAAGATTGGCATGTAAGGGTTAATCAAAAGTTTAAGGTATAGAATTTGATAAGTTTTTTTCACGCACATCAATAGTCCCATGAAAAGAAATAAAGCAATCAAAATTTTAACCAAATATTAAAATACCAATTTTACACAATTATAATGCTTAGTAATAGGGTTGGACATAAATTTATTGAAAACTCTCATTGCTTTAATAATATCTAGTTAATACAAATAATTACACACATTAAGCTACCTATAACACTAGCATATGAACATTACACATATCTTCATAATAATCATTTGAATTATAATGTTTGTTCAAAAGATAACTATTAAGCTACCTATAACACTAGCATACGAACATTGCACATATCTTCATAATAATCATTTGATCTATGATGTTTGTTCAAAAGATAATTAAGTACTAATAGGAATAGGAACACTCGGAATTAAAGCTTAGATTTAGCAAAACTCCTCAAATTTTGAGGGTTTTTTAATATGGTGTTACAAGAAGCCTTCTAGAACAAATCAGACCTAATCATTGCATCCAAAGGATGCCGAGACTCTAGGAATGCTTGCTAATCCATTGTAAAGGAGGTTAATTTTTTAAGACATTTTTCATATAAAATATATCCATCTATACATATAGATATATATTTGTACAACTGTATGACACTATACATGTTTTGCACCATTAATCATTGTCTTGTATAATGTTCTAGTAGGGCTACACATTTTTTTTAGGGTCTAATGCATTTTTTTGGATATTGCTATTTTTAGTAGGTTTTTTTTTTTAAACTCACAATCTTTTTAATTAAAAATAGAAACCATAATCAATTCAACTTCAAGTATTGGGTTTTTGGCATCGAATCTAGGTTTTCCAAATTTTATCACCTCATTGACACCTATGACAACATTGTCTATGATAACACTACCACAAGTGGTGCACTTCATTACCCTCCACCCACTGATGCTCACTCTACCACTTTCAATAGCTCCTCATGCTTAGTTGTGGTCATATTGGGATCCAAGAGGAAACACTCAATGCCTAGTGATTGAGAACCCAAGTGAAAAGGGGCCTAGTTACTTAAGCCTCTGAATTTCCCACTGAGCTATTTTAGAGAACTTTTTTGAAATTGATGTTAAATTAGAAACATGGAGTCAAAAATTTGGTAAACAAATAGGGGTCTTAAATTTCATTATATGATGTACATAAATATTAAATTAAAATTTCTAGATTATTCATTAGGCACAAAAATCTAGTCTAAAGCGAACTCTTTCTTTTTGCTTTACAATTATATAAAAAAGTAACAGGGTTTTATTTCTTGCTATGAGGGGGTCAATTTTATTCCTAAAACAAATCAAAGGATTATGATATATTTAATTAGTCATTTTTTCAAACATAAAACTCAAGCACACAATGGTACAAAAATCCTCCATTATTCATCTCATGCTACACAACTATTACACCTAGAAACCTAAGTTGACTAGATTTCTCATATCTAGGGTATTATGGTCCACATTAAATTATATTCCATCTTACTTCATTTATGAATCTAAGGTATTTTTCTATAGAAACTAAATAGATTAGGCTACGGGATTAATTGCACTTTACGTTTCAATAACCTATTGTTTCATGTTGGGTCTTGTCACACTCCCAAGAAAACCTAGAATCAATACAAGGAGCTATTTGGTACTATTATTAAGCTCTAGAATTATGAATTGAGGTTGTTGAACATTTTCAGATGCTGAGAGTGGGGGGGGGGTTGTGAATCAACATATATTAATACTTAATCAGCTTAGTTTCCATTCATTATGATTACCATATTTTTAAAGAACTGAAACACAAAAGAGCATTCACACATGAACAACAAAATTTATGTGGAATACCCAATGAGGGAAAAACCATGGTGAGAACTATCCCACTATATGAAAATAGATTAAAAAGTTTTAGGCTCAAGGCCAAGGAAGCTCACCGTTCTTGATTTGACTTGCAAGACTAAGGTAGACAACTTTAGGACAAGATACAATAGACTTGCAAACACTAAAGATCACTTCTTCAGGGAAATATACAATAGATATGAATGCAATGAATCAATATAGATGAATTACGGAATAACACATCCTTTGAAATGCTGATTACAGTTCACTATTATCTGAAATTGACTTCATTACTTCTTAACTGCACTTGCAAAGCTTCACACTCACAAGATACACCATACACAACTTCACATCTCACATACACGATATATCATCCTCCAAATAGATGTTATCTTTATATACCATTTGTAACAAAAGGAACATAATTTAGTTTGGCCTAATTAGATGTAATTTGTGTGATACAAACAATCATACCAAAAAAAATCTCCAAGGAAACGCAAAAGGAAGAATGAAACATGTGAAGGATCACACCATGTCGAAACACCTTCCTATCTAACCCATATCCATTCTTATAACTCCATATGCTACTACAGGACCAAAAATGCACAAGTCGGCCCCAAAGGATAGAACTATTAAGGAAATTAAGCAATCTTACTCAAAACATGATGTAGACCACTGAGACTCTTGCATATGTTCAACATAGCATCATCTAACACCAGCATAGTCAAATCACTGAGTCTCACCACCATAATAATTTAAGGTGGGGGAATGCAACACTTTCCTGCAAACTATCACACTGTCACTATACAAGCTTATACTCAAACTATCATAACTTCAACTATAGATCAAATCAGAAAAAAAATGATATATATCAAGCATTTGCATCCACCAAAATCATAATACAACTGCAAGCAATGATGAAGCAATGAGCCACAATGCAAACCACAAAACTATATTCAGTGTGAGAGAATTTTCATTAGAATATTCACCATTAGCCATCTTCAACTACAAACCTTATAATACATCTCCAAAGTTCTAGAAAGGTCACAAGACAATGAGAAATACCATATGAAGCAATCTCCAAACATTCACACGAACTCATAACCAATCCACATATACTGCAATATTGTCCTCTGATACTATAATACTTTGGAACACAATTGATAAACCTTTTGGAACAAAGTTATCATCAATGACAAAAAGTTTAACATCAATAAAAACACAAAATCATATTTGTAATAGAGGAAAAATCAACTTACCTTGCATTTGATTCATTTCCTTCTATTGAGGAATTACTAGTCAAATTCAGTCTTTAAACACTATTGTAGGGTTGTGAAAAGATGAAGAATGTATCTTTTGGATCTTTCCTAAGCTTTGATATTTATTTGAATTCTTCTCTTCTATTTTCCATTCTACTATGGATGCATTTTGTGATACATTTACCATTACTTGTTTAAGAATTGTTGTGATCATTTGACATGGGAACAAGCTACGTTTGTATAGTTGGATTTAACTTATATTTCTAAAAACCATGCATCAGTTGTACAATTATCCGAAAGGAAAGAAAAAAAGACAAGGTAGCATAAGATAGAGAGAGTTACTTTAAGAAAAAATAGAAGAATAGAAACACCATCTCCACTCCTAAAAATGACAAATTTTCAAAATTTAATGTGTCTTCCTCGAAGGTAAAGAATAAATATAGAGAAACTTATAGGTTCTATGAAAAAGAGGGACATGCCATTATTAGATGTTGGAAGATACTAGAGGCTTTATAAGAATCCATGCAAAAACACATTATCTCATCCTCTTGGTCTTCTTCCACCAATATAAGCAAAGGCCATGCTCTTTTTTTCAAAGCCTTATCTTTAATAAATAATTGGATAGTTAACTCCAAAGCCTCACATTACATGAATTTCTCATTTGATCTTCTTGAGACTCTTCTTGACAATAGTACTTTTCATATTATAGTTGGAAACTCTTCACAAATTCTAGGTTTGGGGTTTGCGACTATATGGTTGAGATATGGGTTAGGGACTAATACTAGGGATAGGAAGATATTTGAGTTTTCTTTGTGACATGATATTTTTTTTCATGAACTTCATCATCTAGAGAAAATTATTGCTTCATGTAGAGATAATAATGAGTTTAGATTATATAGGATTCATTATCTTGAGTCATTTAGTGATATATCACACATTTTTCATGAAAATTGCTTAAGTAAACTTTGGCATGAACAATTTTTTCATGTCAACTATATGTATCTATAATAGTTGAGTACATTGGATGTGATATTCCATCTTACTTAGGTTTCATACATAGAGGGGACATTTGAGGCTATATTATTGGCAAACACCATGAAGAGTTATTTCTTAAGGGTAAGGTTCACCATGCTTCTAAATTAATAGACTTGGTACATAGTGACCTTATTTCTTTTCCAAATCCTTGTTCATGACCCAATCATGTTCATATCTTCATTGATGACTAATCTTGTCATACATGGTTGTACTTTCTAAAGTACAAGAGTGAGATATTCTCCACTTTCAAGACGTTTCGAGTATTTATAAAGAAGCAGTCAAGTTTTTCTATTTTATGGATACACAAAAATAATGGGGGTAATACATGCAAGACCAGAATTTTAGGACTACTACATTAATCATGACATTCATAATTATACTATATAAAATGGTGTTATTGAACAAAATATTGTTAAGTGAGATGGAAAATTGTATGCTTTAGCATCAATCTATTTCCCAATCCTTTTGGGCTGAAGATATTAATTGTGCTAATTATATTTAAAATCACATTCTTCACTACGCAGTTCCAAATATAACTCGAGAGGAGGCTTGGATTGTATGTGTATTTTCCTCACTCAAATCTTTGCTTTGATATATCTATCTCCACAATAATGAATAAAAATAGACACGTATGTGAAATATCCTCTCCTGAGTTTGTTCAGGAATAGTGAAAGCTATGAATGCGAAATAGTGTAACTAAAATGAAAGAGATGGGATATGATAATCTCAAGGTTCTTAGGGTCAAAATAAAATAAAAATATTTATAATATGAAAATAAGAACAATATTACTTGTAAAGGCTTGAAGAAGGTAAAGAGAGACATAGAGCTAACGTAATGTTGTGAGAGAATAATAGAATGATATAGATCTTGAGAGAGAGAAAACAAGGAGAGCCAAAAATAATAAAAATATATATTCAAAAAGAGAGCAAGGGGAAAGAGGAAGACGTTCAAGATATATGACGCTCTTTGATGGAGCACTTTAATGTGACCTTTTTGATACCTTAATTTTTCATGGGTTTACCCTAAACATGTCATACTTCCTTGGAACCTTCATCCATGGATTTCCTTGTCACTTATTTTCTTCACAAAGTGGCGACAAGCATATCCAAATAAGGCTATATAACCCCACCACTATATTTATATTTTCTCATGATTTAGGCAAAGGATAAAATAAAATAATCTTTATGTATTCTGCATCCAGTCTAACATTAATCTAGAACTTGAAATCAAATTAAAATAATTCAAATACTTAGAAACCAAATCTCCTTTTTTAATGAATAAATTTTTCTTTTCAAATATAAAACATTAAATAATAGTTTGGTTTGATAAAACTCACCTATTATTTTCCACAAAACAAATATTGTTTTTTTAAAAAACATTCAAACAAAAAAATAAAAGAGAGACAACATAATGGTTCCATAACATTTCTTGTCAAACTTTCTTTTATCTTTTTTGATACATCTATAATGTTGGAAACTTGAGCTGTTGTATTGTGTTGTCATTGATGTCAACCTATCGTGTTGTAATTGACATCACTATGTGTTACAGATGGTCCAAAAATGTATGCTTTGGTGTTGTTGGGTGGTTTGGTAGTGATATTGAGTAAGGTTGAGTTTTTTCTAGAAGATTGGTATAGTGGAAGTTCCACTATGTACGAAACAATATTTATGTAGGAAAGAGTTTTTAATGTCTCAGTGGAGAGATGCTTTGCATTCATTTGGTATGTGAAGATTATGGAGTGCGGTTTTGGATATAATGTTTATGATATGTGTATATGGTACTATCAAGTTTATAGGTCCTTTGTTGCTCATATGGTGGAGTTAGTTGTTGCTATTTTTGACAGTGGTAGTCTATCAGAACTAGTTTGAAGAATGCTTGATGATTCTCTAATTTGTGCATTCAAGTGTTTCATCTTTGAGGACATGTTTATTTGGTTTGTGTAGTGTTACAATTTAGTTTTCTAGTAATGGTTTAATCAGAAAGTGAAGTTATGGTGTTCTGAGTTCTATGTTGTTAGATGGTTTTATTTTTGATTGATTGTGGTGATGTATCCTATTTGAATCATGCTATTTTGGTGCATATGATTTGGTGGTTGTGTGTATATTTGCATTATTTTTTGTACATTAAAGAATGGTTTTGCGTCGATTGGTTGGCCTGCTATATTGTTGATCTACATGTTTGATTTGATGTGGACATTGGAGAATGCTTTTAGCATGTGTGATTAATTGGAATTGATTAGGAAGGATGTGTTGTGATGTATTTGGGTCCACTCTATCTCATGGAGTGGATTGGAATGGATGTTATATAGGTTTGGGTGGCCAAATCTATGTAATTTTGTATATTCTGAGGCTGACCTAATTTAGGATTTCAATGAATTAACTTGTATATATAAGAGAGAATATGTATGAGTTGTGTATGGTATGGATATTAATTCATGTGAAGTGGATTTGAATGATTCGTAAGTAGATTTGGTATAGTAGAAATGAAAAAGATAGTTATGAAGAACATTGAGACTGAGTTTGAAGTCATATGTGTTTGCCATGGCATTGGTCACTAGACACAGTGGTTCTAGGACAATTTAATGATTAGGATATATTTTTCATTTTAGTTCATTTGATCCTTTGCACCTACTAGAAGGAGGTGTGTTGCTTTTGGTAGTTTGTGCATCTTTGTATCTTTCCCTAAGGTTGTTCACCTTAGTCTTGCAAGTCCTTTTAGGGGCAATGAGATCCTTGACCTTGTGCCTAAACTTTCTAATCAGTTATTCATATTGTGAGTGTGATTCTCACTATAATTTTTCCCTATTTAAGGCTTTCCACGGAAATATAGTGTTCATGTATATATTGTGCTTTATGATTTCATTTTTCATAACTATAGTAATTAGTTAAGTATAGTTTGAAGTTTAATTGATCAGAAGTAAAGTGTTTTGAGGTTTATATTGATTGAACCCCCATCTCAATCTTTTGGTGTGTTGAACAATTGGTATTAGAATAAGGTTCCTCTTGGAGAAGCTTAACCACTCGAGGAAGATCCAAAATGGCACAAGAAGTTAATTACAAAGCACCAGGGTTTGATGGCACAAATTACTCTTATTGGAAGAAAATAATGGAATGTCATTTGGAACCCTTGCCAACTGGAATATGGGAAAGCATTAAGAATTGGTATAGTGGTCTAGAAAATGGTCCTTAGACTTCTAATGAGATTAAGGCACATGAGAAAAATGGGAAGGCTAAAGTTTTTATTATCAGCTGTCTAAGTAATACAATATTTTTTAAAGTTGTTGTGTTGAAATTTGCTAAAGAGGTCTGGGAAAATATAAGAAATGTATATGAAGGTGATGAGAAAACAAAGCAAGCCAAGTTGATAAATTTGAAGCACAAGTTTGAGAACCTAAGAATGTCCAATAATGAGAATGTTTGAACTTATCTAATTGAGTAAATGAGATTGTGAGTGCTATTAAGTGTATTGGTGGTAAATTAGAAGAAAGTGAAGCTGTGAGAAAAGTGATGCTAACATTGCCTAAATGCTACAAGCCTAAGAAAAATGTTAAATTGAAGAAAGCCATGGATAAATCTGAAGCACAAGTTTGAGAACCTGAGAATGTCTGATAATGATAACATTCAAAGCTAATTGAGTAAATGAGATTGTGAGTGCTATTAAGTGTATTGGTGGTAAATTAGAAGAAAGTGAAGTTGTGAGAAGAGTGATTCTAACATTGCTTAAATGCAACAAACCTATGAAATATGCTATTTGAAGAAAGCCACAATATGGATAAGTAAACTTTGGATCAGTTGTATGATTGAGTCTTTGTCTTTGGGATTGATAAGCTAGATGAGTTGCGAAGAGAGAAGGAAGATCCCGCTTTCAAAGCCAGTAGGAAGATTTAAGATGAACCTGAACCAAGCAATGATATGGATGGATTAGAAGAAAAGTTTGTAAGAAGACTAAATAAAGGATCCAAAAAGTACAAACATAAGTTACCCTTAAAATATTTCAATTGTGGAAGAGTTGCAACCATTGTGCCTCTAGATGTACTTATAGTAAGACTATGATATAATAACTGATGATGATGATAAGGGAAGATATAATAATAGATGGAATAATAGAAATAGGAGAAGCAAACTCTTAATGATATTATGGTGAAGTATGATGAAGCAATTCCTATTATGTATGATAACACAAGTGTTATTAACATGTCAAATAATCTACTAATGCATTCAAGGTCTAAACATATTGCTATCTAGTATCATTTCTTAAGAGAGAAGGAAGTCAGATTGGAGTATGTTCCTACTAAAGAATAGATTGAAAATATCTTTACTAGGGATTTGGTGAAGGATACCTTTGAGTATTTTCGACATAAGTTGGGGGTTATTACCCCTCCTTTAAACTAGATGAATTAAGTTGGTGCATCTGTCCAGGGGGAGTTCTAAAGTTCATATTTTTCTCCTAGATTGATGTAGTGGCTTCTTTGAAGGGGAGTAGTAAGGGGGAAATTATCAATGTCTTATCAGTGAGGGGGAGAGAGATCTTTGTAGAGTTCCCTTTGTTGTTGATGTCAAAGGGGGAGAAATATACAAAATGGGAGAAAGATTAGTTTGTAAAATCAGTTTTCTTTGTTGTTGGCTCGGTACACAGGTGTTGCCATCAACGAAAAAGGGAGAGAATAGAAAATTAAGTTGTTGTGATGTGTTGTCATTGATGTCACTATGTGTTGTATATGGTCTAAAAATGTATGTTCTGAAGTTGTTGTGTGGTATGATAGTGATATTGAGTAAGGTTGAGGTTTTTCTAGAAGGTTGGTATAGTGGAAGTTTCAATATGCTAGAAAGAGTTTTTAATATCTCAATGGAAGAATGCTTTACATTCCTTTGTGATGTGAAGGTTATGGAGTGAAATTTTGGATATAATGTTTATGATTTATGTATATTGTACTATCAAGTTTACATGTCCTCTATTGCTTACATGGTGGATTTATTTGTTGTTATTTTTAACAGTGGGGGTCTATTAGAACTGGTCTGAAGAATGCTTGTAAGCTATCTAACTTGTGGATTCAAGTTTTGCTGCTTTGAGGAAATGTTTATTTGGTTTGTGTAGTGTTCTAGTTCAGTTTTCTGGTGATGGTTTAATTGGCAAGTGAAGTTATGGTGTTTTGAATTTTGCATTGTTAGTTTTTTTTCTTTTCAGTTGACTATGGTGATGCATCCTATTTGGATCATGCCTTTTTGGTTGATATATGCTTTGGTGATTGTGTGTGGATATTGATATGGATCTCACCATGGTGTTTATAGATTTGCATTGATTTTCATGCACTGTAGATTGGTTTTGGGCTGATGTTGGCATGCTACATTGTTTATCTACACATTTCATTTGATGTCGACCACAAAGAACATTTTTAGCATGTGCAGTTCATTGGAATCAATTGGGAAGGATGTGTTGTGATGTATTTGGGTCCCCTCCATCTCTTGTAGTGGACTAAAATGGATTTTATAGGTTTGAGTAGCCAAGTTTATGTAATTTTGTATATTCTATCTGTGGCCAACCTAGTTTAGGATTTCAATGAATTATCTTGTATATATAGGAGTGTAGACGTATGAGTTGTGTATGAGATGGATACGAATTGATGTGAAATGGATTTGAATGATGCACAAGTAGATTTGGTAAACAAAAGTGAGGAAGACATTTGGGAAGAGCATTGAAATAGAGTGTGAAGTCAGATGTCTTTGCCATGACATTGCTGACTTGATAGAGTGGTTCAAGGACAATTTCATGATCATGAGATCTTTATTCATTTTAGTACATTTGATCCTTTGCACCTATTAGAAGAAGGTGTGTTCCTTTTAGAAGTTTGTGCAACTTTTTTATCTTTCCCTAAGGTTGTGCACCTTAGTCTCACAAGTCCTTTCGGGGGTAGTGAGCTCCTTGGCCTTGTGCTTAAACTTTATGATTAGCCATTCATATTATGAGTGTGATTTTCACCATGGTTTTTCCCTGTTTAAGGTTTTCCATGTAAATATTATGTTCATGTGTAGGTTGTACTTTGTGCTTTCATATTTCATAATTAGAGTAATTAGTTAAGTATGGTTTGAAGTTTAATTGGTTAAAAGTATTGTGTTTTAAGGTCTGGATTGATTTAACCCCCCCCCCCCACCTCAGTGTTGTGGTGTGTTCAACACATAGGTTTTTTTTAATACCACAAGTTTCTTTTAACTTTTTTCCTCCAAGAGCATTGATATTATAATCTCTAATTGAGATGTGCAAACCATACTTAAAATTGTTTGCAGATTATTGAGCGTAAGTAATTAAAATTGTAAATTTTGTTAATAAGAAGCAAATAAAAATTGCAACAAAATGATAGAGATATTCCAAACATATTAAAACAAGTCTAAAAATCTAAATCTTAAAAAAAAAGAAAAACAAAACCAAATAACATGAGGTGTGCTCGCTTGAAAACTTGTTGTAAGGGGTTTCAGGTCCCCTCAAAACTTGTTTAACCCATAATAAAAAACATGAGGTGTATTCCCAATGAATTGTTGAATTTTAAAAATTAATCTATAAATCAATTCAAAAGAAAGTTCTATTTCATCACATAGTTTATTCTAATACTTAAGAATTCACAATAGTTTATTGTAGTTTTCAAGAATATCACATGGTTTATTCTAATCTTGAAGAATATCATAGTTTATTCTAGAAGCATTATATTTTAATCATCTTTGAAATGATGCTACTACACAATATCACTTCAAAGAAGAACAATATATAAACACCTAAAACTAGCCATTCACATTTGGTCAATTTACCCCTATTTTGTCTAATTCTCCATCATTTATTTTAATTAAATAATATCTTATTATTTAACTAATATTTCTTATTTTCCTAAGACCTAACCTAAGACAAATTAACAATTTTAATTATTTACTCTTATCCTTATCCCTATCCCCTTTATTCCAAAAATTAAACAATTATTTATTTATTTAATTCATTTCTTTACATGTTCCATTGATTGAGTTGAACCAGAGTGGATAACATGTGCTTTACTAACAACAAATTTGAACTTGAATCCTTCAAACTTGATGTCGACAGCTCTTTAAACTCTTCATTTAAAATCTATACCAAAATGACAAAATATGTACCAACAATAATAAAATTAATCTAAAAATCTTTCTTTAAAATAATGAAAACGTGAAACAAACGTTAACACTAAGGCTACTGCCAAACCTATTATCAATGGATTGTCGACTTTTTAAGATTAGTTCATAAACCCCTTATTAAAAAATGACTTTTATTAGTAAATATTAGCATCTTAAATACAAATGCTTGCCAGGTATTTCAAGTGCTTGATCAATGCTTGCTAATGGAGTACTGAGTGTATTTTTCGTGTCATTCTTCCATGCCCAAGCCCACCATTCACCGGAATGGAAATCATCATCCTAACGTCTGGACTGATGATTTCATTCAGTCCCTTGCTTCTCCATATGGGGTATGAAACACTCATGCATGCCCAAGCCCACCATTCGCCGGAATGGAAATCATCATCCTAACGTCTGGACTAATGATTTCATTCACTCTCTTGCTTCTCCATATGGGCTATGTATGATAAAGTAAAAATCCATTTCTAATGGAGGCAAGTACTTTTCTATGAAAGGGAAGGGATTATCATTCAAGTTATTTTTATATATTTAAGAAAAAATAAAATTGGAATGAGGGGGGGCTTTCCTATCAAATCCTTGTGATTTTTTACAACTACAAATGATCAAATGATCAAACAATTGAACATCAACCTAGACCAACCATTTTCATTGTTCTAAAATTAAGATATTTAAAAATAGTTAAGAATGATATTTTAAATTGCTTAGCCACATATTGGCTGAATAGTGGTAATTATATATACATATCATATTTTTAATAATATGATGTCTTTTTCAGTTTGAGTACACTTTGAAATATCCTTGGAGAACTAGGGTTCTGAGACGGGAGGATTGGAACTTTATTCAGATATTTAGACAACAAAATTGCATTGGATCATTTGTCAATAACATTTATAAGTAAGATTAAATTTTATGTACGATCATTGGTACTTATTCTTCCCTTAAAACAAAAACTTGAAATAAACACAATCATTCAATCTACTATGTTATTTTGAGTTAATAGAAAAGAAAATAAGTTTAATGCTAACCATTCATGTCTATAATTTCTCCCAGGATTCCAAACACATATAGCCAAAAGCTATTGGAATTAGCAATATTGGACTTCAATATTTTACAAACTCAACATCAATCTGAAATGAAATTAATATCCACGTGAGTATTAGTCAAAATGAGTACATTAGCTCAATAAATATTCCCTTGAGCACTAGGAAAGATAAATATAGAAATATTCTAATTATTTAGTTATAGTTCTTATTATATTAATAATACATAATAACTAAAGTTTAATCATACAAGGAACGTCTAATAGTAAATTATTTTGAGGTTGATAAAGGTAAATCAAATGTCAAAATTGATTATTTTTTTAAGAATAGAATATAGCAATCTAAGAAAATGTATTTATAATCATAATGATATGCAATTTGTTTGTGCTAGATGGTGGAAACATTCAAGCGTAATTCAACTTTATTTCTTTCGACATCGCCACATTGAATTGTATTTTTTTTGGGTTGCTCATTATTTGTGTTAGACAACTCAGATAACCAGTGAACAACTGAGAGGGGGGGTAAATCAGTTGTTAACAAATTATAAAACTTTAAACATTAAAACCTTATAACCCGAGTACATAAACCAAATATCAGAATAGAAGATTTAATAGTTAAGCACAAATATAATCCACAAAACATTTACCAACCATCCACTAGAGATAACACCAAGATTTGTACGTGGAAAACCCGGTAAAAGAAAAAACCACGATGGGAAGCCTACCTATAGTTAGATAATACTTATGTAGTAAGTATGTGATTACATAAAGAGGGGCCTACACATGCAGGAAGGCCAACAACCTAGAGCACACTGCTCATCGCAAAAGGAGCCTCATTGACTATAAAATAAATCTAGCCTACAATCCGGAAAGAAGAATGAACTACAAGAATAACATCTCCTATGCCTGAATACAGTTCTAGTTAAGCTCAGTACCAGAGGTCTTAAACCTCTTTCACCAACCCAATTCGATCACCTATGATTGACCAAAACCTCTGCATATGATTACAACCTTGTTTGCACACAGATAAACCTATATCCCAAAAACCCATATGCCCATGATCTACAAAGAGATCTTACATCATATTTATACCAACTTGAGACCTAAACAATTAGGTCGGCCACCTACAAGATAATACAATAAATTCATAACATAAACCTACAAACCAATGATCAAGCAAGTTGGCCTAAGACCGAAACAACATAATCCAATCAATAGATCCAACTAGAAACACATCAGGATCATCCACCAACACATTACATAAACCGGTCCATAACTTAGCCAAATAAGATAGCATTAGGTCCGGACTCAAATCCAACACCATTGATCAACAAGAACATGAACAAGATAACCACCAACATCCCAAAATCCATCTAGAAGACGCGCCAACACCACTTATCACATGCATCAAAAGATCTTCAACAAAGCTCTGTCGATAGAACCCTTACCGGTGGCCAAAAGGATTACTAGAACAAATGATAGATCATGAGTTATCAAATCCCAAACCAACTGATCGTGATACACATCTGAATAGCATGAATGACAGATCCAAACCAATTCCACAAAATGAAGCATACCGAATCAATATCATAATCCAACCACTTTATCGAAAATCGGTAAACAACCAAAATAGCCGGTGTTGCCATCAATGACCAAACATCAATGCAACACATAATCAATTCCTCCAATTTGCCAACAATCTCCCCCTTTGGCATTGATGACAACTCTAGATGTGAAAAACATCCAAGTGCCAAGAAATGCCAAACAAGTCTCCCCAAAGGAAGACAACCAACAATATCCCATAGGATGATATTACAATAAAGTTAACAAACTCCCCCTATGAATGATATCCCTGTTAAGCTCTATTCTCTCCCCTTTGAATGATATTATGTTAAGTTCTATTTTTCACATATATCTCTCCCCCTTTGACATCAATGCCAAAAATATGACATGAACATCAAAGAAAAATCATAAATCCACTGAACCACACAATTGACTACCCCCCCTGAGTAGTAGCACCAACACATTAATTTAGAATGAATCGTAGCTCTGTAAATGCATATTGGACTGATGCCAATCGACATCACTTAGGTCTCTACCGGAGGGGAAAAAACCCCCAATCTATCTCTAAAGTACTCAAATGATTCCTTAGGAAAAGGTTTAGTGAAGATATCTGTAATAAGCTCTTCAGTGTTCACATAAACCGGTCTGACTTCATTTGCTTCCACCTTCTCCTTCAAAAAGTTATACTTGATAGATATGTGCTTTGTCTTAGAATGAAATACCAGATTCTTTGATATGTCAATATCAACAAAGTTATCACAGTGAATAACTATTGGTTCATTACAGTCCATCCTTATATCCTTCAACATTTGCTTCATCCATAGAACTTGTGTACGATTAGTAGAACCAAAAACATATTCAGCTTCAGTAGTAGATAAAGAGGCACATGAATGCTTCTTGCTGATCCATGAAACAAGTTTCTTTCCAAGAAAGAAAGATCCATCGGATGTGCTCTTTCGGTCATCAACATCTCTAGCCCAATCTGCATCTATGTATGCACATAGTGTAAAATCATCATTTTTAGGATACCACAAACCATATTCAGTTGTTCCTTGCAAATACCTGATATACTTTCACCACACTCTCATGATTCTCTCTAGGATCACTCTAATATCTTGATACAATACAAATTGCATTCATTATATCCAGTATTGTCTGAGTTAGATATAACAAACCTCCAATCATATACTTGTACCATGTAGGATTTACCGGTGCTGATGCATCTATCTTAGTCAATTTCTTACTTATAACCATAGGTGTACCAACCAGTTTGGAATTTTCCATACCAAATTTCTTCAACAACTCCCTAGCATACTTAGTTTGACAGATGAAAATACCTTTATCAGTCTGAGTAATCTGCAAACCTAAGAAAAATTTCATCTCACCAATCATAGACATCTCAAATTCATTCTTCATATTATCAGAGAATTCCATACATAACCTATCCTCACCTTCAAAAATGATATCATCAACAAAGACTTCAACAATCAATATGTCATCATCAGTGATCTTATAATATAAATTACCATCAGCATTACCTTTAGTGAAACCAAGCTTCAAAAGATATTTATCCAGTCTTGCATACCAAGCTCTAGGGGCTTGTTTCAATCCATATAAAGCTTTCCTTAACCTGCAAACCATGTTTTTATCATCTATAAGTGAAAATCCATCAAGATGCTCAATGTAAACTTCCTCTTCAAGATCTCCATTCATAAATGCACACTTATTATCCATTTGATAAACCTTGTAGTTCTTATGGGCAACATAAGAAAGAAATAATCTCACAGCTTCAATCCTAGCTATCAAAGAAAAAGTCTCATTATAATCAATTCCTTCCTTTTGAGAATATCCTTTACAAACCAATCTAGCCTTATTCCTCACAACTTGTCCATCTTCATTCAATTTATTCGTAAAAACCCATTTAGTCCCAATAACATTCTTATTTTTAGGCTGGGGAACTAAAGTCCATGTATTATTCTTTTCTATCTGATCCAATTCCTCTTCCATAGCTTTCATCCAACATTCATCTTTACATGCTTCAATTACTGATACTAGTTCAATTTGAGAAATTAAACATACCTCATCAACTGCCAACCTTCTTCTTGTCATCACTCCTTTATTCTTGTCTCCAATGATCTGATCTTCTGAATGATTTAACCCAACATACTTAGGAGTCTTCTAATTTTCTGTTTCTCTACTCTGATCTTCAGTTATTGTTGAATTTTTTGATACTACCAGAGTAATTGGTTCAACATTCTATTCCGGTGTAGGTTCTACTGGTTTAGTTATGATCATTTCCACTACTGATTCTCTCTCATAAGTTCTGATTTGACTTCTGTTCAGCTCATCCACCTTGACATTAGTGCTCTCCACAATTCTCTTTAATCTTTTGTTATAACATCTATATGCTTTGCTTTCATTAGAATAACCAAGAAATATCCCTTCATCACATCTAGGATCAAACTTTCCAATGGAATCATCTCTTTTGATATAGCATTTACTAGCAAAGATTCTAAAATACTTAACTGTAGGTGTATGATGAAACCATAACTTATAAGGTGTCTTACCAGTGTCTCCTTTGATATGAAATCTATTAAATGTGTATACTGTCATGCTCATAACTTCTCTTCACTAGATATAAGGTAGATTAACTACTATCATCATAGTTATAGCCACATCCAAGATAGTTCGGCTCTTCCTTTCCACAACTCCATTCTGCTGAGGTGTCTAGGGTGCAAATAACTATCTCCTTATCCCATTCTTTTCACAATAACTGTTAAATTAACCAGATGTGAATTCTCCACCCTGATCACACCTTAAGCATTTAATCTTCAATCCTCCCTCTGTCCCAACTTTAGGTTTAAAGATTTTAAACATTTCGAATGCTTCAAATTTCTCCCTTAGAAAAGTAACCCACTTCATTCTAGAATAGTCATCAATGATTAGCATAAAATATCTATCACTCTGAAAACTCTTGATTCTAGCAGGACTACACAAATTAGTATGAATAAGATCAAGAACACCATTAGATTTATTTTGCATACTCTTAAAAGAAGTTTTGACTTGCTTTCCCATTTTACATTCCTTACATACTAGATTATAGGACTTCACAATCTTAGGTATATCTCTAACTACCTTAGTAGAACTAATATTTACAATACAATCAAAATTCACATGACACAACCTCTTATTCCATAGCCAACTCTCATCAATTTGTGCAATCAAACATGTCTTCTCACCGAAGTTCAAATGAAATATGTTACCTTTAGTCTGAGTATCGGTTGGAATCTCCAGTCCAGATCCGTTGATAGTCTTGCATTTTCCATCTTTGAACTGTAACTGAACTCCCTTATCCACCAATTGTCCTACACTCAAAAGATTATGCCTTAAAAATTCAACATAAATAACATTATCAATATCATGCTTACCATCCAATGATATAGTTCCTCTTCCCTTGATCATGCATGCTTTGTCATTTCCAAATCTAACCAGACCGCCATCAAATTCTTGCAAAGATAGAAATTTCCTTTTATCTCCAATCATATGATGTGAACATCCACTGTCTATTACCCATTCATCCTTGTCTTCAAATTTAGCTACAAGGGACTTTAATTCAGGTGTCAAATTGTCTTCCTTGATAGCCAAGAATACCCATTCCTTTCCATTGGTGGAACCACTAGCTGAATCTTGTGTCGGTTCATCATCAGAATCAGTCACACTTTCCTCATCCGCACAGTAGCATGATTTTTCTTTGTTCCTCTTGTACTTATGCTTGTTCTCATAATATTGGTTAGGCCTAAAAGATTTTCTAGATCTTTCCTCAAATCTTGAATTCCCTTCAGGACATCTAGATGCAAAATGACCTATCTTATTACATGCGAAACATTTAAAAGGTGATTTTCCTTCATAGTTACTTCCTACCGGACCTTTAGGTAATCTTCTAGCAAATATGGCTTCAAGTTGCTTGAACTCTTCATCTTCTTTCTTCATTTCCTCTAGTTCCTTAGCATATAAGGCTTTCCAATCACTCTTGCCGGTAGATGATGTAGATGCATGAAAAGAAGGTTCAGATTTTGCAACTCCAGAAGAACCAAATTTCTCAAGCTCAAAAGAAGATAACTTCCAAACCAAGGTATCTCTATTAATAGAGGTGTTTGCCATTGTTCTCAACTCATTAGTTGCAGTAGCCTTCATCTTATAAGCTAGTAGCAAAGCTCTCAATAATTTAGAAACTATTTCATCTTCGCTCAGAGATCCATCACAACACTCAATTCCTAGAACAATTTCATTAACTCTGTCCATAAAATTAGTAATCCTTTCATCTTCTTCCATCTTCAGGTTCTCATATCTCACTCAGTAACCATCAAGTTTAGAAATTTTGACAGTAGGGTCACCTTCATTTAGAGTCTCCAATTTATCTCATATAGCCTTTGTAGTTAATTTGTTGATTAGTCCCATAATTTGCCGATCAGAAAGTGCACACAAAAGGGCTTCTCTAGCTCTACAATCATTTTCAATGTCCTTATCCAAGCCTACCATAGGACGATTTCTAGATACTGGATTATGAGGTATATATCCTTTCTCAGTGATCTCCCAAATCTCCTTAACAAGATATCTGAGATGAGTCTCCATCCAAATCTTCCATACCCTGTAATTTGTTCCATCAAGCGTAGGAATTTCTCTCCAAAAAACAGCTACAGATAAACTTGATGAACTTGAACTATTAGATGCCATAGGATCTTCCTCAAGCGGTTAAGCTTCTACAGAGAGGACCACGCTCTGATTGCAATTGTTAGACAAATTAGAAAACCAATGAACAACTAAGAGAGGGGGGGTTATATAACTTTAAGCATTAAAACCTTATAACCGGAATACATAAACTAAATACTGAAATATCAGATATAATAGTTAAGAACAAATATATTCCACAGAACATTTATCAACCATCCACAAATGATAAAACCAAGATTTGTACGTGGAAAACTTGGTAAAGGGAAAAACCATGGTGGGAAGCCTACCCACAACCAGATAATACTTCTACAGTAAGTATGTGATTACATAAAGAGGGGCCTGCACATGCAGGAAGACCAACAACCTAGAGCACACTACTCATCACAAAATCAACCTCACTGACTACAAAATAAATCCAGACTACAATCCAGAAATAAGAATGAACTGTAAGAATAACATCTTCTATGCCTGAATACTGTTTCAGTTAAGCTCAGTACCAGAGGGCTTAAACCTCTTTCACCAACCCAATTCGATCACCTATGATTGACCAAAACCTCTACATATGATTACAACCTTGTTCACACAAAGATAAACCTCTATCCCAAAAACCCATATGCCCATGATCTACAAAGAGATCTTACATCATATTTATACCAACCCGGGACCTAAACAATTAGGTTGACCACCTAAAAGATAATACAATAAATTCATAACATAAACCTACAATCTAATGATCAACCAAGTCGGCCTAAGACCAAAACAACATAATCCAATCAATAGATCCAATCGGAAACACATTGGGATCATCCACCAACATGTTACATAAACCGGTCCATAGCCTAGCCAAATACAATAGCATTAGGTCCAGACCCAAATCTAACACCACCGATCAACAAGAACACAAGAAAAATAACCACCAACATCCCGAAAGCCATCTAGAAGCCATGTCAACACCACTTATCACATGCATCAAAAGATCTTCAACAAAGATTTGTCGATAGAACCCTTACCAGTGACCAAAAGGCTTACTAGAACAAATGATAGCTCTTGAGTCATCAAATCCCAAACCAACTGATCGTGATACACATTTGAATAACATGAATGATAAATCCAAACCAAAACATACCGGATCAATATCATAATCCGATCGCTCTACCAGAACCTACCAGAAATCGGTAAACAACCAAAACAGCCGGTGTTGCCATCAATGCAACACATAATCAGTTCCTCTAATTTGCCAACAATTTGACCTTGAGTTTAGTACAAGCAAAATCGGTGTGGAAAAATTTCTTACCACTCTTTCCCTCCTTGATGATATTTATGACACAGATGGGACCATAGATGAATTGAGACCATTCACAATGACATTAATAAGGTATTTAATTAGTTAATAAACCTAGATTATGTTGAACATGACTTATTCATTTTCTAACTTTGTTTATTCATTTCTATTCTAGATGGGATATTTCCATGATTGATAATCTTCCAGACTACATGAAAGCTACTTTCAAATTTGTGTATGAGATACACAAGGAAATTGCAAGTGAAGCTAAAAGAAAGCATGGTCCCTATGTTCACAAATACATTCAATCTTGTGTAAGTACAAATTTGTTATTTTTTGGTCAAAGAATTTGGTTAAATCCTATTAGCTACATTTATTGTTATCCTATTACATATTCTTATCACATGTTTTAATTTGAGTACTTTAATTTTCATAAAATCAGATGGTTTGTTTACACCGTCAAACGTAAACTTCTAATAGCTTACTATTATCATAAATAAATTGATAAAAAATATTTAACATTTATTTTTATATTTTAAAGAAGATATATAAAATATGCTAGATTTTTTTTTTGTCTTTTTATCATTAGAACATAAATTGATAACTATCATTTACACAATATTGATTTCTAGATCAACAAATTGCATACTCATAAAATAATATTGACATCCAAGATTAGTTTTTCAAAATAATATTAATATTAAGTTGAATTTATTATGCATTTTCTTATGTAAATATATAAATTTTTCAAGTAAATGCTTCAATATTTTAGCATTCATTTTTAAATGGCCAAAATATTTTTCTTTTTATACTTCAAAGAGAATATTTGATATTCATTACTTTTTTTATATTTATATTGCCCTTTCTCTCCCCAATGTTCATAATATGAAATGCTAAATTTAGAAAAGTAAATTTTATATTATTATTTATATTAAAATTTAAAAAATATTATTGTATATGATTTGTAAATGTTTAAAATTTCATTTTCCATATGTATTTAATTTGTTTAAATCAAAATTTGTTTGTATTGTTTCAGTGGAAGATTTATATCTCATCTTATATGCAAGAAGTAGAATGGATAGCTTCTGATCATACACCAGGTTTTGATGAATATTTAATGAATGGACAAATAAGTGGTGGTATGAGAATGATAATGATCTATTCATTGCTACTAAAAAATGCTCCTTTATCTAATGAGATTTTGGAGCAACTTGATATCCCATCATCAAAGTTGCAAGCTCTTGTGTCATTGATTGCATGAGTAGTGGATGATATCAAGGATTTTGAGGTAAATGACATAAATGTTAAATACTTAAGTATAAAAATTATGATAATAATTTGAAGAAAATTGAATTAAAAGATATTATGCATTACTATTTTTTAAAAATAATTTTGAAGGATGAGAAAACTTGTGGAGAGATAGCTTCAATCATTGAGTGCTACATGAAAGACAACCATGGTTCTACAAGAGACGATGCTTTAAATTATGTCACGAATATTATTGAGAGTTGTGTACAAGAGTCAAATGAGGAGTTTCTTAAGCCTTACAATATACCAGATTATTGTAGGAACCTATATTTCAATGCCGGCATGTGAGGTGTATTTTTCATGTACAAGGATGTTGAAGGTTTTACAATTTCCCATAAAAAAGAGATGCGAGATGAAATAACAAAAATTCTCATGGAACCAATCATTTCATAGACTAATATTTAGAATATATAACTTATAACTAGTATCATTTCCCCCAAAATACTACTTTAAAACACTTTGAATAAAGTAGGTTATTTCCAAAATTGTAATTTGGACATGAGTATTGATTGAGATATCATTGTTGTATTGTCAATCATACTTTCAAGTTTATATCTAACACTTCTAATTAACACATTTGCTATTCTAGATGCTTAAAAAGGTTAAATTTGGAATTATTGATCATATGTACTAATAATATGTAGTGTGGATATTGTATCCACAAGTATATCTTAACACAGATAACAATGCAAGTGCACCCATAAAATGTGTTTGATTATAATTTCATTGTGGTTGTGTCATGTAGTCATGGCCTTTTGTATCTTTAGGTCTTTGTACTAATTGATGCATGTATATATGTAATTATTATTTTTTGGTTGATAAAAGGAAGAGATAGAATAATATATTGATTTTAAAGAGAATTTACACCATGAAACCACAAATTTCTAAAATGGCCCAGTAGGGCCTAAAAACTATGAAAAATAAAGCTATGTCCATGAGTACGCACAAATAAAGAAAACCACATCTAAAGCCCTAAAATTCTTTGGACTCAGAGTGCGATTTGAGTGTTGATTACAATTCATTTATCCTTTTCATAAAATCTATTAAAGCTTTTTTAAAATTTATAAGACTAATGCTATGTTAAAGTTTCTTTGTAAGCTTAAAATTGACAGAGAAATCAAAAGGAGCCAACTATGTGCTCTGTAGCAGCCTCAAAAAAGAACAGACCAACTAAAAACCTATATTTGTTTAATCCTCTCCTCAAGGCATGGGTGAAGGCATTGGGGCATGACCTCTTTTGAGACTCCTTTGTGGAGGAAGACCCCTTCCTCAACTAGAAGCACGACCAGAACCTCGACCACCACCTCGCCTACTATGCTCTGCTTGGGGACCCTCTGCTTCTATTTTGGGAGGCAAAACACCAGTAAGTTTGAAAAAGTGTAGGAATTCTTCTTCCCTTCTCGTGTCCTCTGGATTATCCCCTAGAAACCTCCATTTTAGAAAATTGAGAGCCATGGCAGCAAAGGATCTGTGCTTTTGTAAGTCCTTTCCCATCAGGTCTAGCAGAAAAGGATAGAATTTAATTAGCTCTCCCGGGACATTGAAGAGGATTCTCTGACTCGGACGCAGAGCGAAAGAGTCATGTCGTGCTTTGTTTAGGACTTCTTGCAATTCAAGCAAGATGTCTCTTGGGAAGAGTCATCTGGTGAGGTTCCAGACTTCCTGTTTATCAAGCTTGAGGTCCATCAGGGAGGCGAGAAACTGGGATAAAATGATCGTATTGTCTCAGGGGTATTCTTCTCTGTTGATATGCCTACTACCAAGAATGAGCTTAACAACTAGGATGACTATCGGCTCAGGAACTAGGATGAGCCTCTTCAATCTCAGGTCCATGATTTGTTTGAAAGAGACTTGGCCAATTGAGGCAGAGAGAGAGATTAAATAGATATGAGGACAAGGTTCAAGGTTCAAGGTTCAAAGGTTCAATGTGCAACCAAATATGAGGACAAGGTGATAAATAAAGCATATTGTGGGCAAAGTCTATAATTTTGAACCATTTGATTGAACCCCATAGGTTCAAGGTGTTGGTATTTTGGTATGGTTTTGTCATTGATGTCAACACCTACTTTGAAGATCCAGCAACATTCACCGGCAAGCAAGTAAACTGTGCAATAGTTACTGGTATATGGTTCACCGGGAGGATATATTGTTCACCGGTACCTGGAATGATATGGAAGACACTTGGTAATGTTGAAGACATCATGTGGACACTTTGTTTTGAAGAATTAATCATTGGTATATTCATATTTGCATATTTTCTTTTACCGGCAAATAGGTCCAGGTTATCTAGGGTTACACCGACAGGTTTATCTTTTCCAGATCAGCATGGCACGCTATGGAGATGATTTATTATTATTGTTAATGCATTAAGCCGACATGTTCAATCAGTTATTGCATCGGATATTACATTGTTTGTAAAATGTTTTTATTGTAATATCTTGTAGAGCCGACCTACTAAAATTGGTCTTAGAGTATGGTATAAATGTAAGATCTTATTTGTAAGATCAAGTGTGGAATGCAGAAAAGAATTGAGTGAAGGTATATGCAAGATCAAGCAGGGATATACACGAAGACATCATTTGAAGGTGAAGTTAGGTTTTTGTAGAAGCATATCAGCATTACACCGGTATTGAATCCAGCATATGAAGATGCTATTTTGTGCAGTACATTCTTATTGGATTTAACCATCCAACTGTAGTCAGTGTGACTCCCATTTTGTGATTGAGCAGTGAGCTCTAGGCTGTTGGCCTTTTTGCATGTGTAGACCCCAATTATGTACACTTACTATCTGCAGTAGTATCATCTGATTGTGGGTAAGGTTTCCCACTGTTGTTTTTCCCCTTACAGGGTTTCCACGTACAAATATTGGTGTCATGTGTTGTGGATGACTTTATGTTTATGTTTCATGCATTAATCCTTACTGGTATAGCAATTTACTGTTAACACTGTCTACTAGCATACTTAACTGGTTTACCGGTATTAAGCATTAAGTTGGTTAATTATTTTTTGGTTTGAATTTATTAGACAAATGATTCACCCCCCCCCTCTCAGTTGTCTCTGGGACCTAACAATTGGTATCAGAGCTTAGTCCTCTTTTGCAGAAGTTTAACAAATTAAGGAGATCCAATGTCTACTAATTATTTCAGGAAGGATAGTCCTAAAGTTGAAGAAACCAACTATGGGATATGGAAGATCAGAATGGAGAAACATCTGAATTGCATTGGTAAAGACATCTGGGAAGTTACTAAGAATGGTTATACTGCTGCTGTAGCTGGTTAGACTGCTCCAACTACCTTAGCTAAAGATGAAGAGAATGATTGCAAAGCAAGAGAAGCACTTTTGAGCGCATTATCAGATCAACAAATCATGGGATTATCAGATAGGTCTACTGCTAAATCTATTTGGGATCACTTGGAAACACTGAATGAAGGAGATTCAATAGTCAAAATTGCAAAACTTGAAAGCTTCCGAGTCAGGTATGAACATCTGAAAATGGAAGAAGATGAAAGGATTTATGCTTTTATGGAAAGAGTAAATGAAATTGTTTTGGGTATTAAATGTTGTGGAGGAACTCTGAGTGAGGATGAAATTGTTTCAAAAATCTTAAGAGGTTTGCCATCGGCATATAAAATGAAGGTTACTACTATAAATGAGTTAAGAACAATGCCTAATACATCTGTAACTAGGGATACATTGATTGGAAAACTTTTAGCCTTTGAAATTGAGGAATTTGGTCCTGTTGCTACTATAAAGACTGATTTGGCCTTTAAAGCATCAACATCATCTGCTCCATCATTTGACAAATCAGACTGGAGAGCCTTTTATGCAAGAGAACTTGAAGAATCCAGAAAGGAGAATGAAGAGCTTGAATAACTTGAAGCACTATTTGCAAGAAAAATGCCAAAAGGTCCAATTGGAAGTAAGTATGAAGGAAAAGCACCCTTTAAATGTTTTAACTGCAATAAGATTGGTCATATGGCTTCAAGATGCCCTGATAGACATGCTAGACTAAGATAAGAAGCTAGAAGAACATACAAGCCTAATCCAGAATATCAGAGATACAGATTTAAAAAGAACAAAGATAAATCTTGTTACATCACTGATGAAGGTGTGACTGATGATTCTGATGAGGATCCAATAGATAATGAATGGGTTTTTGTTGCTATAACAGAAGATCAACCGACACCTACTGCTCAACCAGTAGAACAAGCCCTAGCAGCTAAAGTTGAAGCAAAGGATAAATGGATCATTGACTTAGGATGCTCACATCATATGACTGGAGACAAAGGTAAATTCTTGAACTTTCAAGAATACAATGGAGGTTTAGTAAGATTTGGAGATGACAAAGCCTGTTCAATCAAAGGTAAGGGTTCAATATCTCTTGATGGTAAGCATAATACTGACAATGTCTACTATGTTGAAGGATTAAAGCATAATCTTTTAAGTGTTGGTCAATTAGTTGAGAAGGGATTTCAGTTACAATTTAAAAATGGAAAATGTAAAATCATGAATATAACTGGTTTGGAAATTGCAACCGGCAATCAGACTAGAGACAATATCTTTCATTTGAATAACAGTGAAAAGGCATGCTTAATTGCACATATAGATGAAAGTTGGTTATGGCATAAGAGACTATGTCATGTAAACTTTGATTGCACGGTAAAAATCAGTACTTCTAAGGCAGTTAGAGATCTACCTAAAATTGTGAAACCTCAGAATACAATTTGTAAGGAATGTCAATTTGGAAAACAAGTTAGAGCTATTTTCAAAAGTATTCCAGAAAAATCCAATAATGCTCTTGATCTAATTCACACTAATTTATGTGGTCCAGCTAGAACTAGAAGCTTACAAGGTGATAGATATTTCATGCTAATTATTGATGATTATTCTAGAATGTGTTGGGTTACTTTTCTCAGAGAGAAATTAGAAGCACTTGGAAAGTTCAAACTATTCAAAGCAATGGTTGAAAATGAAACCAGTAAGAAAATCAAATGTTTAAGATTAGATCAAGGAGGAGAATTCACATCTAAGGACTTTAATACATTCTGTGAAGTGAATGGAATCAAAAGACAGTTATCAGCACCTCGGACATCACAGCAGAATGGAGTTGTTGAAAGGGAAAACAAAACTATCTTGGATGCAGCTAGAAGTATGTTATCAGAAGCAAATCTACCACATGTGTATTGGAGAGAAGACCCCTCATGAACTATGGTTTGGTAATACTCCTACTCTTAAGTATTTTAGAATTTTTGGAAGTAAATGTTATATTAGAAGAAATGAGTATATTGGCAAATTTGATCCTAGAAGTGATGAAGGAATATTTCTTGGCTATTCATCTAAGAGAAAGGCATATAGATGTTTTAATAGAAGATTGCAGAAAATTGTTGACAGTACAAATGTAAAGATTGATGAACAACTCAGAGGAACTTCAAGATATATAGACTCTGAACCGGCAACAGAAATTGTGACAAATGAACCTATACTGAATCCACCAGTATAGAATGAAGATCCAGTTACCTTAGTATCATCAGAAGATTCCATAATAATTGAAGAACAACAACAAACTAAGACACCTTGGTATGTAAGATTAAATCATTCTGAAGATCAGATAATTGGAAATAAATGTAAAGGAGTTATTACAAAAGGAAGATTGACAAATGAAGAGGTATGTCATATTTCTCAAATTGAACCATCATCTATCAATGAGGCATGTGAAGATAAATGTTGGATTAAAGCTATGGAAGAAGAATTAGGATAAATTGAGAAAAATAATACTTGGACATTAGTTCCCCGGCCTAAAGATAAAAATGTAATTGGAACTAAATGGGTATTTAGAAATAAACTTAATGAAGATGGCAAGGTTGTCAGAAATAAAGCAAGACTAGTATGTAAGGGATATTCTCAAAAAGAAGGAGTTTATTACAATGAAACCTTTGCACCGGTAGCCAGAATTGAGGCAGTTAGATTGTTCTTGGCTTTTGCAGCTCACAAGGACTACAAAGTTTATCAAATGGATATTAAATGTGCATTTTTGAATGGAGATCTTGAAGAAGAAGTACATATTGAACAACTTGATGGATTTTCTTTGATAGATGACAATGATATGGTTTGCAGGTTAAGGAAAGCTCTGTATGGATTGAAACAAGCCCCAAGAGCTTGGTATGCAAGGTTGGATAAGTATCTTTTGAAGATTGGTTTTACTTAAGGAAATGCAGATAGCAATTTATATTACAAAATAACTAATGATGACATCTTGATTATTGAAGTATTTGTTGATGATATAATCTTTGGAGGAGAAGATGGATTATGTAAGGATTTTTCTCTTGAAATGCAACAAGAATTTGAAATGTCTATGATTGGAGAAATAAAATTCTTTTTAGGTTTGCAGATTTCTCAGACTGATAAAGGTATATTTTTGAGTCAATCCAAGTACTTGAAAAAATTACTAATTTTTTTTGGGATGGATAACTCTAAACCGGTAAGCACACCTATGACTACAAATGACAAATTATCTCAAAGGGATGAATCTATACCTGTCAATCCAACTAGATACAAATCTATGATAGGAGGTTTACTGTATTTGACACAAACTAGGCCTGATATTATGAATGCAGTATGTATTGTTTCTAGATTTTAGAGTAATCCTAGGGAAAATCATGAATCAGCAGTAAAAAGGATTTTTTGGTACTTACAAGGCACGACAAATCTTGGATTATGGTATCCTAAAGATGAAAATTTTGATCTATGTGCATACACAGATGCAAATTGTGTAGGAGATGTAGATGACAGAAAAAGCACCACTGGAGGAGCATTCTTTCTTGGAAAGAGATTAGTTTCTTGGTTAAGTAAGAAACAGAGTTGTACATCTTTATCAACAACAGAATTAGAATATGTTGCAGCAGCAACTAACTGTACACAGGTATTATGGCTTAAGAAAATGTTGAAAGACATAAAGGTAAAATGCAAGGAACCCATTACTATATACTGTGATAACACTGCAACAATTGATATATCTAAGAATCTGGTATTACATTCTAAAACAAAACATGTTTCTATCAAACTGAATTTTCTAAGGGAAAAAATTGAAGAAAAGGAGATAAAACTGGTTTATGTGAATACTAAAGAACAACTTGCAGATATTTTCACAAAACCTTTGCTTAAGGAGACTTTTGAATATCTTAGAGATCAGCTTGGAGTCATACCACCACTGGTAGAGACTTAGACAGTTGATGATTGTCATCAACCGACATAATTAAAAAGACAAATCTTTTATTTCGGTATTTGATGAGGAAACTACTTCTTAGGGGGAGTCGTTGGTATATTGAATTGGTTGGTATTTTGTATGAACTTGACTTTTTGTGACTTTTGCATTTGATGTCAAAAGGGGAGAGATATCTATGGAAAAACACATTATCTTTTTGGGGAGAGATTTTGAAAAACACATTATCTTTTAAGAAGAGATTGGTATCAAAAATAATCTGTGGTTAAACACATGTTACTCCTAGGGGGAGAAATGAAGATTGTTGGTTTTTGTATTTGGCATTTCTGTTTTGGCACTTTGATGGTTTTTCCATCTTGTGTTGCCATCAATGCCAAAGGGGGAGATTGTTGGTATTTTGGTATGGTTTTGCCATTGATGTCAACACCTACTTTGAAGATCCAACAACATTCATCGACAAGCAAGTAAATTGTGCAATAGTTACTAGTATATGGTTCACCGGTAGGATATATTGTTCTGGTACCTGGAATGATATGGAAGACACTTGGTAATGTCGAAGACATCGTGTGGACACTTTGTTTTGAATAATTAATCATTGGTATATTCATATTTGCATATTTTCTTTTACCGGCAAATAGGTCCAGGTTATCTAGGGTTACACCGGCAGGTTTATCTTTTCCAGATCAGCATGGCATGCTATGGAGATGATTTATTATTATTGTAAATGCATTAAGCCGACATGTTGAATCAGTTATTGCATCGGATATTATATTATTTGTAAAATGATTTTATTTTAATATCTTGTAGAGCTGACCTACTAAAATTGGTCTTAGGGTATGGTATAAATGTAAGATCTTATTTGTAAGATCAAGTGTGGAATGCGAAAAATAATTGAGTGAAGGTATATGCGAGATCAAGTAGGGATATACACAAAGACATCATTTGAAGGTGAAGTTAGGTTTTTGTAGAAGCATATCAACATTACACCGGTACTGAATCCAGCATATGAAGATGCTATTTTGTGCAGTACATTCTTATTGGATTTAACCATCCAACTGTAGTCAGTGTGACTCCCATTTTATGATTGAGCAGTGAGCTCTAGGCTGTTGGCCTTTCTGCATGTGCAGACCCCATTTATGTACACTTACTATCTACAGTAGTATCATCCGATTGTGGGTAAGGTTTCCCACCGCGGTTTTTCCCCTTACAAGGTTTCCATGTACAAATATTGGTGTCATGTGTTGTGGATGACTTTATGTTTATGTTTCATGCATTAATCCTTATCGATATAGCAATTTACTGTTAACACTGTCTACCGGCATACTTAACTGGTTTATCGGTATTAAGCATTAAGTTGGTTAATTAGTTTTTGGTTTGAATTTATTAGACAACTTATTCACCCCCGCCCTCTTAGTTGTCTCCGGGACCTAACACAAGGTTCACGGTTCAAGCCCTATTGGTTCAAGGTTCAAGGTTCAAGTTTCAAGCCTTGCAGGTTCAAGGTTCAAGACATGCATGTTCTAAGTTTAAAGTTCAAGGTTCAAGATTCGTAGGTTCAACGTATAGAAAAATGGAAAGGAAAAACAATCAATGAAGCATACTGTGGGTGCAATTTGTGTTTTTGAACCTTTTGATTGAACCTCGTAGGTTCAAGGTTCAAGGTTCAAAGTTTGTAGGTTCAAAGTGTGGATGTTTTTAAAAATGATCATCGAGCTGAGAGTAAAAGTGTTTGGATGAATTTTGAGATAGCGACACTAACACATACAAAGTCCAACCTTCATGTTACAGAGGAAGATTCAACTTCTTGAAAGATGAATTTAATTATTAATCCATATGTTGATAACAAAGGATAGCAGTTGATAACATTTTTAAAGAATTGTTTCAACAACATGGTATTACAAAAAATATAAAGAGTTACAATCCTCTATTAAAAAAAGATTTTTGTCATAAAATAGTGCTCATTCCTTCAAATGGTAGCTCAAAGTTGTGATCCATGTGCAAGTTTTGGCATGTATGTTGTTTATAGTTTTCAATGCAACCTATAACCACAAATTTTTTGAGACAAAAAAATCAGTCTCAGAGCGGGGAGAATAACTATTAATTGAATCGTTGGATTGTATTGAATGTTTGATATGTTTTAGAAACCCTAATTTTATAAATCCTCACCAGAGAGATTGGAAAAATATTATCTCGTTCAAAAGTTATTAATCTCTGAGTACGGGTCTATAAACAATTCTGAGATAAAAGATTTGAAGCAAAAAAAAGAAGATAAAAGATAAAAGAAAAGATTAATTAATAATCTTTTCAAGAATCAGTTATTGATAACTGAAAGTCTTAGAGGCTATATATATGTAATGAAAGAAAAGAGTAGGGGTTCTTTTTTTTTTTTTTTAATCTTTTGGCTGTAAAAAAGGGGCCAACATTGTTTTCTGGATGACATAGTTTTATTTTTCAGAAGTGTTGAGTTTGTGAGTTCACATTTTTGCATTGATGGAATGAAGAAGATTTTGTTGATTTGTGGATTTGTCAATAATTTATTTTGATTACAATGAGCTTTGTTTCTCTTGTGATTACCTTTCATTGCCTTTTCTGTTACATTAAATTATGTATGCATTTAATTCTGAAACTTTGATTTCAAAAATAATTTGTATGTGGAAAGAAATGTGTTGTTAGCTCTTTGTCTAGGTATTCTGATCCCCCTTGTTCTTTCAGGTATGAGAGAGACTCGATCAGAGTCCAAAGTATATTGACCTATTGAAAAGGGTATTTTCTTGGGTGTGGGTAATTAAACTGTGTTTTACTTATCTTCATTCACTTCATTATAAATTTGCTATTCGCATCTGTGTCATGGCTATGAGTAGATGTTAGTTGCCTTTATTGCTTTCCGGTTAAAAGCATATTCAGAAAATATACAGTTTTATCCAATGAAGGGAGTTGTACCTTCATATCAAAATTCAGAGAGCACTTGCACTCACCATTGCTAGTGACTCAACTATTTGTTCTTGTTTTTGTCTTTCAATTTGGGCATTTGGGAGTCATTTTTGAAAGGTATTTAAGAAGGACAAATCTATTAGCCAACACCTACAAAGGTGGCAAGGGATATCTATCTTTATTATGCCAAATCTTGAGGCTAAAAAATTGAGCTCTTTCCAATGGACAACACATGCCTCATACTTGCAATGATGATGGACCACATACTATCTTTTCTAAATGAAGTGGGAGAAATCACTTTTAGAAAGACCAAAATAAAGTGACATCATAGTTGATGTGACAATTTCACTTTATAAGTTGGTGGAAAAGTTTGAATTTGAAAAGATAGCCATTTAGACCAAGCTGGCAGAAAAGTTTTAAGTCTGACGTATGAAAACAAGAATCCACTACTAAGAACTGTTGATTTACTCTCTGTAGCTTTAACCATGATTAATGTTGTCCTTCTCCCACCAATGTAAAGAGAGGCCTTCTACTGCAGTTTTTGAGAGAGTTTGCTTCTGTGTTAGCCTCTCTGTAGACATGTTTAGCCTCATATTGCTCTAATTTGCTCAAAATCTCAATTATGCTGTCCAAAATTGCCTGTAGCCACTAGTTTGGGGTTCTTCTCGATTTAATTGCATTGATTGCAATCTCCGATTCTCCCTCTACTATGAGGTTTCTTATCCCATGTTTGTGGAAATCAAGTAAGCCTAGGAGCAAAGCTTTGAATTCTTCTATATTGTTAGTATCCGGTGGTAGTGGCATGGCCATCTTTCCAATTACTGTTCTTATATGATCTCTAACCACATATCCTATACCTAAAGCACCTAGGTTCCCTTTGGAGGCTCCATCAAAGTTTAGCTTGAACCTACCCTGCTTAGGGGGAGACCATATAGCACCCTTTCTTGCACTAGGTTTTATCCCAAAGGAAGGAGGAATCTTGATCCCTTGCCAATTATTTATTATACTATCATCCCAAGTAGAATTTTTTTTGCTAGAATCTATTGAGAAGGCTAGTTTGCAATTTACTGCCTCAACAATTGATGTTTCAATTAAGGATAAAACTGATTCAAATCTTCTTGCTTTGTCATCAAAAATTCTTCGATTCCTTTCTTTCTAGATTTCCCAAACAAGGTAAGAAGGAGAGATTTCCAAAATTTGACTTAAAGTGCTTTCCTTAGAAGGAAGTGGCAACATTGAAAAAGAGTGATTATATCAATAGGGAGGGCTGTTATCCACCTAGTTTTTGCACAAAGCCATCACCAACATTTTGAGGCAAATGGGTAGTTTAAAAGGAGATGGTCTACTATTTTTGCTTGAGCTTTGCACAAAATGCATCTTGAGGGCCCTTCATAGCCTATTTTAGTGAATCTTTCTGCTATGAGGATCCTCTTTTTGAAGGCCAACCATACAAAGATTCCTTCTTTTGGGATAATCTTGCTGCTCCAAAAGAGTTTTAGTGGAATATCTTGTTCCTCTTGATTCCCAAAGTTTGCTAGAACCCTATAGCCTTCTTTAGAATTATATTGTTCTATTTTAGAACAAACCCATATAAGAGAATCTTTCCCTCTTCTGGGGTTAATATTTCTTTCTCTAATGAGGTCTGATAGCTGGTTGATTTCAACAATAGGAATAGGAAGCCCCTCCAATAGCTTCCAACTCCATCTATGCATGTTAGAAGCCCTATCCAAAACCAAATAATCACTAACTCAAGATTCCCAATGCTGTTGAAGCCAATGCTTAGCTGTTAGAATATTGAGAGAGCTGTCAATGCTTGGATATCCTCCCCATGAGCCTTCCCAGAAAAGGCTAGATGATCCATCATGGATATCCCAAGACAAAGAGTTTGCAATTAAATTCTTGCATGTAACAATGAAATTCTAGGTCCTAGATCCCTTTGGATGAGAATTAGATCTTAGGAGGTTTTGAGGATCCCCATCTATAAGGTATTTTGTCACCATCATCCTTACCCATATTCCTTTATGGTCTTTAATGAACTTCCAAACTAGTTTATCTCCTTAGGATTTGTTCTGCAAGTGAAGATTTTTGATTCCTAGACCCCCCATGGACTTGGGTTTGATGATTTTATCCCATGCGATTAGAGCAATTTTATGTTTTTCTTTAGTGTTTTGCCAAAACAAGTTTCTCATCTTTTTAATGATGAAGGAATTTTCTCCAACAATGAGGGATAAAAAGGATAAAAGGTATATGGGTAGAGAAAAAATAACTACTTGGAGCATTACCGGCCTACCAGCCCATGAGAGACATTTCCCTTTCAAGGAATTAATATTCTGATCCATCTTTAACTTTCGAGGATCCCAAAGTTTTGAGTTCCTCAATCCTCTGTCTATTGGATTGCCCACATGAATATAGGGAAGGATTCCTATTTTATGGTTCAAAATTCTTTGGATGTTAACCTCTAAGGGGGTAGGGGTGGAGAAGAAGAATTTTTTTGATTTTTCTTTGTTGATATTTTGGCCTGAGGCCTTTGCAAAGGATTCTAGAAGCATTTTTCAGCTGAGTTGCTTCCTTGATCTTACTAGCAGTTTTCTTAAAATACATTTATCAATTCTCTCGAATTGATTTCCATCAAGTAGGCCTTTCATCTTTCTACCTTATGCAGACTGTACAGCCTTTGAATCATGGGCTAGTTGATAAGATATGTGAAATCTTATTCGATCCGCTCGGGAATTTTATTTTGGTAAATGAAGTAATGGAAAGTCGTAAAGTATGAAAATGGATCTCAGCGATCGTACCTTCATCGGATCAATGACTCACCTATTTGTCTTTGCAAGCATTTCAATAAGTTTTTTCATAATCTTTCATTTTTTTATTTTTTTTTATTTTTCTCTCTATCTATTTGTTCCATGTAAACCAGTTGATGAAATAACTGAATCATATTCATTCACAAAGAATATCAATTAACAATATTTTATTATTGAAAAAATAAATCCAGGGAACGATATTGAAAAAGGATGCTGTTATAGACATCAATGCTGATAAATAGCACGATATATATGTATATATTCTAGTTTTCTATGGATAGAATGAAAATGAATAGTAATATATTAATATAGATATTAATACACAAAATAAGGAAAAAAATATATACGAAGATATACGTCCCCCTCCTAAGCATCTCATTCCCTCTCCTACAAAAAGACCTAAAAAACCTACTCCATTTGGGATTCCATCAATTGCCCATTGATCAAATGAATGACTTGTTTCAGCTAATCCTCGTATACCTTTAATCAAGATTATGTCATAATATATGTCTATATAAGCTTGATAAAAAGACCAATTATATATAATATTAATCGATTGGTCCATAATAATCTTCATATGAGGATTTGTTTTATGATATACATCCTGTGATAAGAAGTAAATAGGTCTATATAGAATACAGGCAATCAATATACCGAGAAATGCTATACCAACTGAGGGGATTGTGTCTATGAAAAATTTGGACCAATTCTCCGGATGTTTCTTATCAAAAGGGGCCGTCGATGAAGCAAACCATTGAGATAATATGTCATACCTCATTCCGCTTCGAAAAAAAGGAACTCCTATTAATCCAACAAACAGAGTAAATATTCCCAATATAACTAAAGGAAATAGCATTGCCTTGCCCGATCATCTACAAATTGTTGATGTGTGACTACAAAATTTGTAGTTATTTTAACTCCTTCAAAGAGGTTGATAGATTGTTTTGATTTGATATCCCTCCCTAGAGCTTCCACCATGATGATGTAAGGAAATGGAGAAATAGGATCTCCCTGCCGAATGCCCCTTGATGAGGAGAAAAAACCAACTGGATTCCCATTTACCAAGATTGAGAATTGTGCGTAGAAATGCATTCAAATATCCAGTTGATCCAGTTTTTGTCAAACCCAAAAGCCTGCATAATTTTGCATAAGAATTGCCAATCCACATTATCATAAGCCTTTGAAATATCTAATTTGACAATCAAACCTGGTCTCTTCGTATTTTGGAGAGTGTGGATAGCTTCTTGGGCAACAATGATACCATCTAGAATTGAACGGCCAGGGACAAATCCAATCTATTCTTATGATATAATGCAAGCCATAAGGGGTTTCATTCTATTTGTCATAATCTTTGAGAGAATTTTGTAAACTGTATTGCAGAGTGAAATAGGCCCGAAGTCCCCTAATTTAGAAGCTTTCTCCTTTTTTGGAATAAGGGATATAAATGTATTGTTGATATCTTTAAGTAGTTTGCCCGATCTTCTTGCCAATTCCAGAGCCTCAACTAAATCTTGTCCAAAAATATGCCAGCATTTCTTGAAGAAATCTATAGGGAAACCATCTGGGCCAGGAGCCTTACTTGAAGGAAGCTGATTAAGAGCTTGTGTTACTTCTTCCAATGAAAATCTCTCTTTAGGCTTCTTATTTTGTTCATCTGAAATGATCCTTGGAATCAAGGCCAAGAAGTTTCTCTACTCTAAAAGATGAGAACTATCTTCATTGTTTAGAAAATTGAATAATATGAGGCTATTTCTCTCTTAATCCCTTTAGGGTCCACTATAGATTGGATCTGATTCAAATCCAGCTTTGAGATCCTATTCACGCTTCTAAGAATCTTTGTCACATTATGGAAAAACTTGGTGTTTTTGTCACCCATCCGAAGCCAATTTTCCCTGGACTTCTTCTTCTAGAAAAGTTCTTCTTTAGATAGAATATCCTCATACTTCATGAGCAACCTCTTTTCTTGATCAAAGGAATCTTGATCCATGCCTTCAAAGATAATTTTTGCATTTAAATCAGCCATTCTCTCTTCTAAAGATTTTTTGGAAGAGAAGATTTTTTTGAAGTGTTGGGAGTTCCATTGCAACAACTTCTGCTTAACATACTTTAGCTTTGAAATGAAGCAATAAAGTTTGGAGCCTTCAAATGTTTCTTCTTTCCACCAGTCTTCTATCAAGGTTAGGAAGTTAAAATGTTGCTAAAACCTTTTCTCCTATTTGTCCAAGTAAAAGAACTGTCTCCTAAGTCAATATCTAAAAGCCCATTCCTATCTATCCAATCATTGAAATCTTGCTGAGATCTTCCTAGCCTAATAATGCCTCCCCTTTTATCTAACGAATTCTTGATAGCATTAAAATCTCCTCTTATGATGACCTACTGATCCAAGAGTTGAGATATGAATCCATCAAGGGTTGACCAGAGGATCCACTTGTTGAGAGGAGATGTTGGTCCATAACTGTTGATGATAAAGAAGGATGTATTTGTTTGCAAGTGTGTGATCTTTACTAGCAGCCAGTTTCTATTAGAAGCAACACCTTCTACTTGAACTTGAGAGGGCTTCCAGATTATCATTAGACCCCTCGAGGCCCCTTCTGATGCAACTGAGGATTGGAGAGAAGCTTGAAAAAGAGAGCTAGTTCCCAAACCAAAAGATACTGCTTGCTAACAATCTAGCTTAGTTTATTGAAGGAGGGTGACATCTGCATTGACCAAGAGAATCTTTTTCTTAATCACCCTTTGTTTGTTAGGGGCATTGAGGCCCCTGACATTCCAAGAAAGGATTTTCATTGTTGTTCAGGAAGGGTATTACCCTTCCCTACTTTTCAAAGGTCTGTGTTTTTTGATTGGCTCTCTGTTGCCCCTTCTTGAGTTCTTGCTTCATTCAAAGATCTGTGGCCCTTCTTGGGAGGAGATAGAACATTATCAGGTTTCATCTTTCCATCTATCAACTGGTTTAATCCCAGTTTCCTTTTCTCCTTGATATTTAAATACATTATAACCAAGGGAGTTTCCAAAACAAGATCCATATCATCATCAATCATATAATCCTAGAGCAATTTATGTATTTTTAGGTCCAGGTTCATTTCCAAATCAGGTGGCATCATAGAAGGCGACATGAGAAGAGGGTTTGAAAGTTCAGAGGAAAGATTAAACCATTGTTTAGAAGATAGAGGATCAATGGGTGGGGAAGCCAAGAAAATATGAAGCATCTTTGAGGGGCTCCTGTAGGAGGGAGGCATGGGGCTTACATGCAAAGTGGCTTGAGCTCTAGCTAAAGTAACCTTTCCATCTATAGGTGAGATATCATATGCATCCTCCATGTCTTATATAATGTTATTAGCAATGATTTCCTCTTCCTATAAAATATTAGTTAGGGACGTAAGTTTTCCTTTGCTTGTCTCTATTAAAGAGGGAGCGCCCCCTTCATGCTTTTGCCTAATTTTGTTCCTTCTTTTGGAGGCCTTGAGAAAAAATATTGAAAGCCCCCCTGAGTCAGAGAAGGGGTTTTATTTTGTCTAAACAGACTCATCATAGTCTGGTTGGTTTGAATCTTAACAATCAGAGACAAAATGAGTGGGGGGATGGATTGGGGAGGCTGAGAAGAAGAGGGTGAAACAAAACCTAGAAGAGACTGAGATTTAAGATTCTCAATCAAAGCATTAGAAAGCCGAGAGGGTCTTGGGGTTTGAATATGGCATGAGGCAGCTACTACAAGCGATTCGATTTGAGACACAAATCTTATGTTCCCCATCTCAAGGTTCTTATCATCATTTTTAGAACTGCAACTATTTGAAGGGGAGAGAGAGGGCCTCTAGTAGCAACCATAGGACATTTCAGCACTATTTGGTTTCGAAGGATGCATTTGTCAGGAGTCTCCTTCCCCAGGCTCTGAAATTTTTTCTTCCATCTACCAACCTCTGAGATTATCTCCAACTCACTATAAAAGTCCTGATTTAAATCTATTTCCACATAGATATTAGCCACATTGCCCTTAAGCCATTTCAGAAAGTCTTCCTCAATGCCCAGTAGAGATTCTAAAGTGTCTCCTATCTTCAAAAGGGCCTTCAGATACCAGAACTTAGAAGGTAGACCAACTAAAGAAAGCCATACTAGGGATTTCTGAAAGATGTGATTTGCAGGGTCAAAGCCTGGTTTCCAGTCTAAGAAATGGAAGGTCGAGATGTGAAAGAAGAGAGGGCTACCTTTGATAATGGCTTCTTTCAGGGTGGAGTCTGCACATTCTAAAAAGAAAAAATCATTCTGTAGAGGTCGTATTGAGATCATTCCTGGGAATGAGGAAGTCCACCAGGACATGATTTCATTGCTATTCCCTCGATAGCCACACCATTGAGAAAATAGGGCATTCTCCTGAAAGAGAGCTATTGTTGGTTTTAAATAATTTGAGGGAAGTACAAACAACTTTCTCCCCATACCTTTCCTTTTTCATTTTTGAATCTTGTGGTCGAAAGGAGGGACTTGCCAAGGAGGAAAGGAATTTTTGAAATGCAAAGCCCCATGATCTCTGTAACTAGATGAATCTCTTAGTGTACTAAAATGAGAGTGGAGGTGTCGAGAATGTGCTTGCTTTTGAGAGGGAAAAACCTCTTTAGTCGAAACAAAGTTGGGATTTCTCATTTGAAGAGGAATTCTATTTGGACCAGTTGCCACTTTGCTTTTCGAAGAGTCTAAGTTAGAGAACTTGGTTGAAACAACATTCTGGTTAGGCTGAGGCCTTGATTGTCGAGGCATATCATGGTTCTGCCATTTCACACTCATTCTTCTTAGGCCTTTCGCATCTTTGTTTGTCCAAAGACTTTGTTCATGTGTTTTCCATGGACGTGAAAAGCATTGGCTGAGGGAGGAGCCCCTTCGAATCGAGCGCTGAGGAAGGCCTTCCCAGTTCCATGCCTATTGGATCCTCTGGCTCCTTTGAACAAAGCTCAACATGATCTTCAACAATCCCTTCTAAAAGATCTCCTCCCATGACACATCACTGGAATTATGGTTGTTACTGTTTTGAGAAAGAGTGTATATATAATTATTGATGCATGCGATAAACCCTAAGTGTGTTCAATTTCTTACTTTCATTATTAATAGTTAATAGAAGAAAGCATTCTTTAAATTAATTTTAAATAGAAAAATTTAATACATTTGAGAAATGGCGGAAATATTGGCATTGAGTGTTGTTTGAAGTAGCAATTAGTACTAGTCTATGTAATAGTGCTAACATGACCATTTAAAATATGTTTGAATATATTTTAATTGTGATTACATATCCTATGTGGTCACAATGTTATGTATGGTTAGGTTCTAAATTGTACTAAATATATTTATGTGCCTACTTACTTGTCATAGATATCTATCATAGTGAAAATGTTTGAAAATTCTAGTAATTATGGTTGCATGTGCATACCCTCTATTCTTCAAAAGGGAAATCATCATATTAAGTTGTTGTCTGACAATTTCATATAGTCTCTTTGTTATTCATATAGGGTATAGAATATTATTACATTTTGATTCATAAGAAAATATTTTATTTTCTATTGTGAAAGATGATGCAAAAAGCTTTTATCTTTTGTAATTAGAATTCTTCTTATTACAAGTGTAGGGAAATATTAATTAATGGGATTTATGAGATATTTTTTAATGGAGAAGAAGAATTTAATCTATTTGAAAGGATTTCATTTTTTGACATTCTACAAGGTTTAAGAATCAATCAAATTTTTAAAAGGAAATCAAAATGGCACTTGACTACATCCACAAGTATGTATTTGTCATCAATAAAATTTTCTACTATACATACTTGTCTATCTGATTTCAAAATAATAAATATCTAGAGGTGTATCAAATACTACATAGTAAACATTAGATTGAAGAATATTTGTGATCAAATAATATCATCATTAATAGGTACTAAAATCATAATATTATTGGCTATCTTAACATGATGACTCTAGGATTTTGAATACTACAATTGAATAGATACGATGTTTCCTTAGGTGATGAATTTTTGAATTTTTCTAGATTGTATTTCTATAGCAAAGTTTCTAAATCACCAGAATATTTTGGATATGCAAGTTGATGTTTTTAAAAAACTCAAAGGTGAATAAGGACAATTATTTGGCTTTGGACCTAGTCACAGAGACACAAAATTAGCAATTATGTTAAATTTATATAAAGTTTCAAAGATGGATTTTACATATGCAAAATCTTAAAATAAGCTAAAGTTTTCAAATTTGCATACATGCAATAGGATATGAAGATATATGATGATGCAAAAGAAAAGAAAAATCCAAGTAGATGTTTTGGATATGCAAGTAGATATTTTTCAAAAAATCAAAGGTGAATAAGGATAATTATTTGGCTTTGGACCTAGCCACAAAGACACAAAATTAGCAATTATGTTGAATTTATATAGAGATAAAAAGTTGGATTTCCTCTATGAAAAAATCTTAAAATAAGCTAGAGGTTTCAAATTTGCATACATGCAATAGGCTATGAAGATATATGATGATGTAAAAGCAAAGAAAAATCCACTTCTAATGGAGGTAATTACTTTTCCATGAAAGGGATTATCATTCAAGTTATTTTTAAATATTTAAGAAAAAATAAATTGGAACGAGGAATTTCCTAACAATTGCTTGCCAATTTTTACAACTACAAATGGTCAAAATTTGAACAACAACCGATCACCCTTTTTTATTTTTCTAAAATTTATAAATTTAGTAATAGTTAAGTATGGTATTTTCAATGGCTTAGTCACATATTGGTTAAATAGTAATGCTGATTTTATATATACATTGTCTTTTTAATAACATGATGCCTTTCTTAGGTTGAGTATTCTTTGAAATACACTCGAAGATCTAGGCTTCTAAGATGGGAGGCACATCAATTTTTAAATATATCCATACAACAAAATTGCAATGTCTCCTTTGTCAATAAAATCATTCCTTACCATTCTTGCTGTTGCTATGTAGGCAGAAACTCCGACTGAACTAATTTTAAATGTTGTGGTTCCCATTTCCTCTGTTGCACCGGGAAATGATGCCCCTGGTGTTTAACTCTATTGTGGCTACTCTATCGGTGGGTGCTAGTGATGGTACCCCACCTCTTCCTGTGGGTGCTAGTGTTGTGGCTACTTCGTCTAGTGTTGCTGCCATTGCCCCTACTGATGATGGTGGTACTATTAGGACTTATGCAGGTAATAAGGTCCCTCTTGGGCCTTCTTCTTTTGATGGTGGGGAAATATTTCTCACGTGGTTATATCATATGCTCATTCTCCTAAGGGGAATCATCTTCTTCCTTGTGCCAAGACCTCCCTTGTGGTGGTTTGTGGCCAGGACATGGTGGAAAAAGTTGGTTTCTACCAACACTGTGTGTAGATTTGATGGGTCCTGGCCTTCCCTCCCGAACCTCCATTGTTGGGTGAGTGATTCCTAGAAGCCCTTGGTTGCTGGTAGCATTGAGCTTTACCCTTGTGCTAAAAGATTTTTCTTTACTGCCTTTGGTTCTTCTCATGATTGTGACTTGGTACTGGGAAAGTTGTGTGTTGAGGAGTTATCTCTCTCTCTCTCTCAAGCCTTGGATAGATTCTTTTAACCCTCAAATTGAACCAATCAATGTTCATCCGATTTGGGTTTGTCTTCCTAATCTTCTCCTTCATTTCTAGGAGCATTCTTGTTACAAGGATGTTGGTAACTCTATTGGCCGATTCTTGAAGGTTGATGATTCCATGTCCACCATGGGTCATTATACCATTGCTCACATTTAAATTGACATTGACATCTCTATGCTCCTCCTTGTGGATGTGGTTCTTATGGTTTGGGATAGGCCATGGACTCAATAGTTTGATTATGAGGGCCTTCCCTTTTGCTATCAAAGATGATTCTCAATGGGTCACTTAGCTTCAGATTGTTCTCTCTCTCACCACAAAGGTGCTACTACTTGGTTGAAAGATACTACTATTGATCACTTGACTATCAAGGCTTCTAATTCTGATGTCTCCTCACAAAAGGATGATGACTCCTCATGGGTTGAGGTTGTGCCTCTTACTTCTATTTAGGCTATTATTGGCCTCCTCATTGCTACTAACGTGGCCTCCTCTATCCCTAAGGCTCCTATACTTGTTTCTCTTGTTTTGTAGAATTGGTTTGCTTCTAGTGAATCTACTCCTAATGCTGTTTTGTAGCAACAGTCTACTCCTATCACATATATAAACTTTGTAGGGATTTCCCTACTTGATCCTTCTTATGATGTTCCTAATAATATTATTTCCTAGACTATTGTCTATTGTAGGTGGAAGGGTAAGTTCCCCCCCCAGAATAAAAATCCTTTGTCAAGTTTTGGGTATCTCTCCCCACTATTGAGTTGGGTTTTTGGGCTATTGATGGTTTGGCAGGCTTTTAGCATTGGTCTTTTGACTTGCTATTAAAGGAATTCTAGACCTAGAATTGTTAAGGGTTAGCACCCTCATTTTTCCACCTTTCTTTTGAGCTACCTAGAAGATGCTTGTATAAAGGTTAAACACCCTTGTTTTGCTGCTTAATTTTAATCAAAAACATTTATAAGTAAAATTGATGTAGGGGCATCAGTAGCCTCATAAGAATGAATGATGTCACATTTTGGTTTATAGTGTGTTTAGGTGTTTTTGAGTCTAATGAGGTCCTTTAAGACCATTTGGGATCATTCTGATCCATTTTGGAAAGTTATAAGTCATTTGGTCAAAAGTTGCTACAAAATTGTCAATATTACAATAAAAGTTGTCAAAGTTGCTAACAAAGTTGTCAAATTATTGTAATTGTTCAAATATGGTTATATGGTGGTTAGAATAGTTGTGGAATGATAGAGAATGTATAAATGTGCCCTCCAACTCAAATTCCAAGGCTAGAGAAGATTGGAGAGGAAGATTTTTATTATTTTGCATATTGTTTTTCTGTTTTTCACACATTGCAGTCTAAAAACAATACTTTGTATAGCTTGTACCTTCTTGTACAAACCTGCACATGATTGTCATTTCTAGTAGGGTGAATGAGATTTCATTTTCTTCTGGTCTCACTGATTTTCATTAAGAATTGCAAAATATATCATATTTTATTTGTAGACTGCTAGAAACCCTACCTAGGGTAATCAGTGAGCATACAAAATGTAAATATTGACCCTCCATCAGTGAAAATTCCTACAAATGGGTGGAGGGGTATATAATGATGGTATGCATCATATTTCATTATTGCAAGGCCCTAGAATAAGGTTGGCACGTGCTACATTCTAACAAAGAGTTTGATATTATTTTGTATTAGACTGTCAAGACAAAAAGATGAAGAGTTTGATGTAACCAATCAATGAGTTGGTACTGTTTGATATAGATAAGTGAAGGAAGAATTGTGGAGAGCTCCTACAGACCCAAAACAAGTAGTTTTGATCACTTTGGAAGGTGTTTTTCAAGTTATGTTATGAATTTCCTAAGAGGACTATATATGATAGTCATTGCAACTTAGGCAGTCACAAAACAATTTAGAATTGTTGTGTGTGTCTCAGAATTGAATCTTCAGTGAAGTCACATTTGCGAGGTTGTTAAAAGACCTCCACGTAAAATTTGAGAGTTTGAAACAATCTGCACCTTTGGTTGGTCAAATTCCATTAGAGTTGTCTTTCTTAGTTTGACAAAACAAGAGTTGGAAGCCTCACGAGTTTGTTGCCCTATTCAGAGTCATCACAAAGAAGTTTCATGATCTTATAAACCCATGATAGGTTTTCCCATGCCATTTGCATTGTCCAAAGTATATTGTTTGAAATCTCCTAAAGGAGACCAATGCTATAGACTAGGAAAGTACACCTAATCTCTCCAATGAAGTTGGTATAGAAACATCTTGTCATTTTTGTTTGAGTTGAAGTAATATAAGGTCCTTCCTCTACATCATTTTGGTATCAGAGCAAGAAAGATCAATAAGAGAAAATAATAGAACGATAAACAAGTGAAGTGAAGATAAGTCAAGATGCCTCCAAGGGTTAATGTTGAGAGAGAAATGGAAAGAATGGTTAGAGAGATGAGAGCAATGAGAGAAATCCTCGATGTTAGACTCACAACAATTGAGATCAGTTAGAGAAGAGGAGTGGTCACAAGAGATTTGAGTGACCAAGAAGAAGAAGTTGGTGAATATAACCCACAACAAGAAGAACCCTAGGAAGAGAGGGATGTTGAAGAGGCAAGACTAGAAAGATTGCTAAAGATAGTCAAAGGAGAGGGTTCCAAGTTGAAGATGGACCTTCCAATTTATTCATGAAGTCTGAATAGTGAGGAACTCCTAGTTGGATAGGAGAATTGGACAAATATTTTGAGTTTGAAGATGTGCCTAAGGAGCAACGAGTAAAAATGTCAAGAACAAAATTGAAGGGCCATGCCTCTGTTTGGTTGGATTATGTGCAAGATGAAAGGAGGAAGAAGGGAAAATAAAAAATCACCTCTTGGGATAGAATAGTGGCAAAATTAAAGGGGAAATTCCTCCCTAATCACTATGCTACCCAATTGAATAGGCACTTATAAAATTTGAGGCAAAAGGACATGGATTTGAAATTCTATACATAGGAGTTCCATAAGCTGAGCATTAGATCAAGCCATATGGAAGATGACGTGGATAAGGTTTCCAAGGTACTTGAATGGGCTAAAGCCTAGTTTGCAAGATGAATTGAGTCTCACAAGCCCTAGGACTCTTGAATAATATTATCAATTAGCCATGAATAATGAAGACAAGTTGAAGAGAAGATGAGAGATAATTTAGAGGTAGGGGAAGAAAATTTAGAGGAAGAGGGACCTTTGCTGGTAGAGTACAGTCCCAAAAGTCTCAAGGAGAGACAAGTAGTTCACAAGAACAAACCTTAGAATCAAGAGGAAGTTTTATGGGAAGAAGACCCAATTATAGGGGCAGATTTGGCAACCAAAGAGGAGGATCTAGTGGTTTCAATAGAAAATTTTATAATTGTAATAAGTTTGCAGGTCACCAAGCATGGCAATGTCCTGAAGAAAAATCATCTACTTATTTTAGAAGTGACAAGAGGAATCAAGTAGCACAAGGTGGAGATGTGGAAAGTGTGAATTCTTCATCAAAAATGGTAGAACCGTGCTAGCCCAATTTGAAACTTGTTTCAAATGTCGATGAGGTATTTCAAAAAGATGCGAGGAATCATTAAACTCTTCAATAACTTTGATTGTTAGTGGCAAGTTGGTTAGTTTACAAAGTTATCGACAATTGATTTTATCATGAACACGCAAGCCTTTGGTGAGATAAGTGATATCGGCAAGTTTGTATATGCTCCAAAGCATCCGGTATATATTCATATAAGTGGCATATTTCTCTTAAGGAGCAATTTCTCTTAGTTGCAAAAGCCATTTAACATGGTGATAAGTTTGTTGATGAGGCTAAAAAGTTACAAAACGGTTAATATCTTTCATCCTTCTTTCAGTCCATCAAAGACAGCCAATTACAAGACCTACACAAAATGGATTTGTTGAGAATGGCCTCAAAACTCTCCAGAAAATGTAGTCTGCAGGAGTAAAAATAAAACAAATCCCACAACCTTTCTTACATCCTCCCAGGCCATGCAAAACCAAAAAGTCTTGGAACAAGATTTGGACGTTCGTCAAGAGTTAAAAAATGAGGCAATTTTGGTCAAATTGTCGTTGTTGTAATTGCCATGGTAGACATGCATGCAAAATGTGAAGCTATAGACAAAGTGCCTGAATCGTTTATGGAAAGCCTCGAAAGAAGATGTCATCTCATGTGTCAAGGATGACATGATATGCACAAAATGAACTTGGCAAAAATGCTTTAGAAATTTTCAAGCAAATGCAATTTTCAGGTGTAAAGCCATATTCAACAACTTCTGCCAGCTTTCCACCCGCCTCGTGCAGAATGGAAGCTTTCGAACAGGTTATGGGCATCCATCAAAATGTCTCAAATCGATGTCATCTCATGACATGCGATGATTGCAAGATATACAAAGATGAAACTTCGCAGCAAATGCAATTAGCGGGTGTAAAGTCAAATTCCACAATCACTATTGGCATTCTCCCTGCCCACACAAAAATGGAAGCTTCAAAATGGCGTATGGACATGCATCAAAATATATTGGTATCGATATTTTTGTCAGATTATATGGGGCGAATGATATCATAGATATGTATGCAAAATGTGTAACCATGGACAAGGCACCAAGGTTATCATCGAATGTTTTATTCGCTATTATCCTGACCAACATGAATGAAAAATGTGGAATCATATATGCACAGCTAAAGTGATTGTCCGAGCTCCTCAAGGGGATGTGATTTCAGGGAATGAAATAAAAAGGTTGCAGAACATGTATACAGAATGTGTCAAGAATTGTGATCTCACCAAATGTACGATTTCATCTTACATGTGACAGATTTAGTGAGATAGATTTGAAAAATTTTGTTTGCCAACATTAGTCATGCATGTATCAAAGTTATCGATGATATTATTAAGAGGTTTCATCAGACTTGTGGTGGTTGTGTGGACACAATCTTCTTTTATTCCCAGTAACACTATAGTATGTAGTTGGAACATCATACATGAAGAGAACTATTAGCAATAAATATTTGACATCTTGATGGACTGGAATTCATTACTCAATGGTGGAAGTGTGGGAAAGTTATAGTCAAACAATATCCTAACAATTGGATCATCTCATGATACAAGCTCCAATGTTCTAGCTTTCAAACGTGTGGCTTATGGTACTTTCAAAGGAAGAAAAAAAAGAGGATTGAAGGTTGTTGATGTATTGGTATTATTGCCTTGGATGTTTCAATATGTGAAGACACTTTGTAGTGCAATCAAAGAGTTTTTTCATTCTTATGAAAAGGTTCAAGATTATTTGCTCATATAGTTGATGATGAAATTCATAGATTTGATGGTGAAATGGTTACAAAGACCAAAGATGCACATGAAGATGGATAAGCACCTCACTTCAATCCTAACTTGAAAGCTTCAAGATGTTCTTTTGAAGAAGTGGCTATGTTACTCATGTAACTATAAGTTATAATTAGGACTCAATTATTGTAAAAGTTAGATATCCTAACTTGTTTCTAAGGAATAGTTATCCTAACTCATTTCTATGAGGATAGTTCTTTTTAGAAGTTACTTAGGTAGTCATCCTAAGTGGATTAGCCAGGTAGTTATCCTAAATGGTTATCAAAAGTTAGTTATCTTAAGTGGCTATTTAGGAAGTTATTCTTAGTAGTTATACAAAATGGTTATATTAAGTGGTTACCAAAAGTAGTTATGAGTTGGTTACCAAGGTCATCATTTGAAGATGCCTATAAATACAAGGCAATTTCATTTGTAAAGGGGAGGACTCTTACAGAAGGGAAGATGCTAGAGAAATTTTGGTTTTTTACATTTGTGCACATAATGCTTTTGAACTTGTATATTTTGAAGAGAATAATGAAGAATGCATTAAGTTCGTATGTCTTAAATGTATTCATAATTTATTATTACTAATTTTTCATATGTTAAATTAGTAATCCATTTTGTGTATTGGTGCAATCCATTGGTTTTCATTTCCAAAATATATGCATTTTGATGAAACCAATCATTTCCTGGTATCCTGAAATGTGTGTTAGTACAACTTATTTTTTCGTATAATGAGGTTTGTTGTCTTTCTTTCCTCAACATTTCATATCAAAAACATATCTCATGCTTAAAGCCCTTTTGTAATTGTTATTCATTTTGAATCTCAAATTATATTCATATGTCTAGCATTAGAGTTTCTATTGTTCACCTTTCTTTGGTTTAGTTTTGTCTCCTTTTTGTACTTTCAGGTAAAAAGTACATAAAATTCCTAAAAACCCCCATCATACGAGGAAGCTGCCCCTCTCAAATGCAGAGGAAGATTGTGGCTTCACCACAATCCCTCCAAGTGTTGGGATAGTTGTCACTGCTCTTCAGGCAAACAGGGTCAAGTTTAAAGGATAATTCACAGTGACAAATCTGTTTACCAATAGGTTTTTGGCGACTCTGCTGGGGATCTAAATACTAGTCTGCTTTGTTCCTCAGGAATTTTAAGGTACCTTCTTTAGAATGAAGGTTGGTGATGCTATCTGAAAGATCGAATTTAGAAGAACAATTTGGTACAAAGGAAAAACTGAAAGTGATAGTGAAAGTGATGATGAAGACTATTTATATCAGAAGAAACAAGTTCCTGATGAGCCCATACAAGCTGAATTTTTGAAGAGCTTTTATGGTGGCATGCAATTTACTCATGACAAGATTTATCCCTCTTTATGTCAAGTGTTGTGAAAGATTGAAGAAAAGGATGGAAAAGAAATTGGTTTTCTTGCTCGTGATCATTTACCCAAATCATCAACAATCAAGAAAGATGAAGACAAAAGTAAGTTTTCTCCTATACCAGTTTCTCAACAGAATCAAAGTCTTGATGATCCTAAACAAGTAATTGAAGAGAAAGAAGGAAGGGTAAAATTGTTTTTTTTCTCATGATCATTCACTTGAACCAGATAAGGACAACAACAATGATGAAGAAAAAGATTCTCCTGTTTCATTTGCTGCTCAAATAAATCAAGATGTTTATGATGCTTTCCAAGTTCAGTTTTTGAAAAGCTTTTATGGTGATAGGAAACTTGATCCTAACAAAGTGCATCCTTCCTTGCTTCAAAAATTTCAAAGATTGAACAAAAAGATGAAGGAAATAATTATTTTCTTGATGATGAACACATTCAAGATGAGATCTCTTGTGACCCAAGTTTTGAAAAAGATCCATCACATTATGCATGTGTTGAGGAAGATGAAGCCACATTATCTCATAAGGATACATTTCAAAAGAAAGATCAAGATGACGTGTGTGTTGAAGAAAAAGAAGATTGTGTTCCTGTATGCCATGAGAATTATGAATAGGAAGTGAGTGATGAAGGAAAACAAGATTGCATCCATGGATGCAATGAGCATTATCAAGATTATCACAAAAAGTAAGAAATCCTTCATCAATATAAAAACAAGGAGCTTGAAGATGATGAATCAAATTCTTTCTAGGCATATGTGCAGCCCAAGAATGAAGAGAATTGTGAAGAGGAGATGCATAAAGATGAATCTCAAGTAGTCTTTAGTTCCAGTTGGTTTCTCAATGCTCCAGATGATGAATTTCTTTGTGGAGAATACATTCCTATTATTCCATCACCAGTCAATGGAGATGATAGTAGCATTGATGAAGTCAAAGTTTCAGTAACTTCTGAGCAATCTTTGATTACCATGACCAATGGAGAGGCAACCACAAGTGGAACTTTGCAGATATCTTATTTTCATTCAAAAATGAAGACATTTACTTTTGAAGATATTGATGAAGTTCCAAACCGGTCCCAAGTGAAAGAAGATGAAACACTAAGCATCCAATCTTTATCATACATGCAAAATTGAATATGAAGTTTTCAGATTTCATGAAGAATGTCAAGGAGAAGAATCCCCGAGTCAAGAAAATATAGAATGCTATATGGATTTTGTTGAGAAAGCTGAAAGTAAAATTTATGTAGGTGTATCAACCTTAGTGAAAGTGCAATCTATGCCTTATGAAGAATTCGAAGTTCACAACAATCCACTTTTTGAATTTTTAGATCAAGAAGACTCACCTATATCAAAGGATATCTTTGGGAATTGTGCCAATAGAAAAGAAAGGAATGAAGTAATGGATGATCTAATGAAGGAAGCCAATGCAATTAAATCTCATAATGTTTGTATTCCAGATTGGTGTTTGAAGGATTCAAATTTTGATTTCTCCTTTGATGAAAGTGTCTACCTCAATCCTTTGTTTTTAGATGAGTGTGCTTCTATAAATGATTCTCAAGTTGATACTCAAGAACAAGATTCGATGGTTGTGCCTACACAAGTTTCTTCATGTCACAAGCTATATGAAGGTTGTCCTATTCATGGGTTAATGTCTTCCAATCCAAATCATCAAAAGGATCTTCAGATGGAGAAAGTTGATATTCTTAACATGATGCTAGAACATATAATCAATATCATAGAAAGTGGTACCCAAATCATTCAGGAGAGCCCATAGATTTATCATGAGAGATGGTTGTTTGGTTCATTGGACAAAGATGTTTCTCATCTTATACATGTTGATCTTGCTAACCTACTGGGATTATAGGTGTCACATGGATGCATGTCACTTTTTTGCAGAGGTGCCTATTTCTCTCACCCTGTGAATGGCTTCGTATGATCACCCTGAAGAAATTTGAGGTAGGCTTTGCCTATCATGTACATATTTAGTCTGAATTTTTGGTTGTGTTTGTCCCATTTTTGGTTTGTGTCTGGCCTATCCAATAAGTCTGTCTTGTTCTCTCCTCTTTTGGGTGACTCTGTTGACCACCGAATTATGCATTGGTTTTTGAGATCTTGGAATTCTCTTACCTCCTTTACAGTCCTTCGCCCCAGTCAAAGCCAGTTGTTAGCCCAATTTGAAACTTGTTTCAGATGTTGATGAGGTATTTAAAAAGGACGTGTGTTATCATTAAAATGTTTAATAACTTTGACTGTTAGCGGCAAGTTCGTTAGTTTAGAAAGTTGCCGACAACTGATTTTATCATGAACACGCAAGCCTTGAGTGAGATACGTGAAATCGACAAGTTTCTATGTGATCCAAAGCATCCAGTATATATTCATATAAGTGGCATATTTCTCTTAAGGAACAAGTTCTCTTAGTTGCGAAAGTAATTTAACATGGTGATAAGTTTGTGGATGAGGTTAAATAGTTACAAAATGGTTTACAAAATGGTTACAATCTTTCATCCTTCTTTTAGTCCATCAAAGACATAGCCAATTACGAGACCTACACAAAATGGATTTGTTGAGAATGGCCTCAAAACTCTCAAGAAAATGTAGTCTGCAGGAGTAAAAATAAAAAAAATTCCACAGCCTTTCTTACATCCTCCTAGGCCGTGCAAAACCAGAAAGTCTTGGGACAATATTTGGACGTTCATCAAGAGTTAAAGAATGAGGCAATTCTGGTCAAAGTGTTGCTGTTGTAATTGCCATGTTAGACATGCATGCAAAATGTGAAGCTATAGGCAAAGTGCCTGAACTGTTTATGGAATGCCTCGAAAGAAGATGTGATCTCATGTGTCAAGGATGAAATGATATGCACAAAATAAACTTGGCAAAAATGCTTTAGAACATTTCAAGCAAATGCAATTTTCAGGTGTAAAGCCGTATTCAACAACTTTTGCCAGCTTTCCTCCTGCCTCGTGTAGAATGGAAGCTTTCGAATAGGTTATGGGCATCCATCAAAATGTCTCAAGTCGATGTCATCTCATGACATGCGATGATTGCAAGATATACAAAGATGAAACTTCACAGCAAATGCAATTAGCGGGTGTAAAGTCAAATTCCACAACCATTGTTGGCATTCTCCCTGCCCGCAGAAAAATGGAAGCTTCAAAATGGCATATGGACATGCATCAAAATATATTGGTATCGATAGTTTTGTCAGATTATATGGTGTGAATGATATCATAGATATGTATTCAAAATGTGTAACCATGGACAAGGCACCAAGGTTATTGTCAAATGTTTTAGTCGCTATTATCCTGACCAACACAAATGAAAAATGTGGAATCATATACGCGCAACTAAAGTGATTGGCCAAGCTACTCAAGGGGATGCGATTTTAGGGAATCAAATAAAAAGGTTGTAGAACATGTATACAGAACATGTCAAGAATTGTGGTCTCACAAAATGTACGATTTCATCTTACATGTGATAAATTTAGTGAGATAGATTTGTAAAATTTTGTTGGCCAACATTATTCATGCATGTATAAAAGTTCTCAACAATATTATTAAGAGGTTTCATCAGACTTGTGGTGGTTGTGTGGACACAATCTTCTTTTATTCCCAACAACACTATAGTATGCAGTTGGAACATCATACATGAAGAGAACTATTAGCAATAAATATTTGGCATCTTGATGGACTGGAATTCATTACTCAAAGGTGGAAGTGTGGGAAAGTTTATGATAGTCAAACAATATCTTAAGAATTGGATCATCTCATGATACAAGCTCCAATGTTCTAGCTTTCAAACGTGTAGCTTATTATACTTTCAAAGGAAGAAAAAAAGAGGATTGAAGGTTGTTGACGTATTGGTATTATTGCCTTGGATGTTTTGATATGTGAAGAAACTTTGTAGTGCAATCAAAGAGCGTTTTCATTCTTATGAAAAGGTTCAAGATTATTTGCTCATATAGTTGATGATGAAATTCATAGAGTTGATGGTGAAATGGTTACAAAGACCAAAGATGCACATGAAGATGGATAAGCACCTCACTTCAATCCTAACTTGAAAGTTTCAAGATGTTCTTTTGAAGAAGTGGCTATGTTACTCATGTAACTTTAAGTTAGAATTTGAACTCAATTCTTGTAAAAGTTAGTTATCCTAACTTGTTTATGAGGAATAGTTATCCTAACTCATTTCTACGAGGATGGTTATTTTAAGAAGTTACTTAGGTAGTTATCCTAAGTGGATTAGCCAGGTAGTTATCCTAAATTGCTATCAAAAGTTAGTTATCTTAAGTGGCTATTTAGGAAGTTATTCTAAGTAGTTACACAAAATGGTTAGATTAAGTGGTTACCAAAAGTAGTTATGAGTTGGTTACCAAGGTCATCATTCCAAGATGCCTATAAATACAAGGCAATTTCATCTGTAAAGAGGAGGACTCTTACAGAAGGGAAGATGCTAGAGAACTTTTTGTTTTTTACATTTGTGCACATAATGCTTTTGAACTTGTATATTTTCAAGAGAATAATGAAGAATGCATTGAGTTCATATGTCTTAAATGTATTCATAATTTATTATTACTAATTTCTCATATGTTAAATTAGTAATTCATTTTGTGTATTGGTGCAATCCATTGGTTTTCATTTCCAAAATATATGCATTTTTATGAAACCAATCATTTCCTGGCATCCTGAAACATGTGTTAGTACAACTTATTTCTTCTTATGTTGAGGTTTGTTGCCTTTCTTTCATCCAATTCTTCCTTCAAACCAAATGCAATCAGCAGCCAATACCAAATTCCCCATGTGTTAGCAAAGACCAGAAAACTCCGGCATTCTCCCCTTTGCGGTGCTGGTTAGGCATGAAAGTTAGAAGGTTTCAGAACCTTCAAAGTAAAGTGAAATCGACTATTTTCAAATCAAATTTCCCCTCAACGTGGAGTTTGGGAAGCATAGAAACTTCCAAGTAATGGCCGACAGGTGTTTCCCACCTTCAGTAGGGTTTTCTCCATGCCCTACACCAGTCCTCCTTGCTGCACGTGAGGTGATTGGAATAAAAACCATAGTATATAACACCAACAACAAATGCAGATTTGGCAGGTGTTACAACAGTCAAACTCCCTCATGTGCCTCCCCTCTACGTGGTTTTTGAGCACTTAGAACTTTCCTAACAAATGCAGAAAGGCGTTGAAGATGGATGGAGTGGAGTTTGAGATTTTTTATCAGCTCCCAAGCTTGTGCATTGGCCAATGTAAAGGAAATGATCTTCTGTGTGGTTGGTATAAAACCCACCAAAGCTTTCAGGCAAATGCCATTGGCAATGATTGCTAGGTCCTCCTCTCTGCTTTGGTATGGATCCTCAGGCAACATGATACAAGGCGTTTAAACTCCAGTTTTCTCCCTCTTCTATGGTGTGGATCAAAGTAGCAGGTCGAAAATGCCATGAAGAGTCTCATAAAACCTTCACAAAATGTATTTCAGTCATAACACATTATCCCACATTGGCTGGGCGAGAGCATTTTTTGATATTTATATCCAAGCTCCACATAACCATAGTGTCAAAGCCTCAAGAGGCTTTTGATGGATGGTGCTGATGGGTGCCCAAGCAGACCCCACATGCGTGGGCACACTTCCCAAGGTGACTAAGGAGGCCGATTGAGCAATGACAAGGCGGACCCCACGCAGGCACGGATCCTGAGGCGGGCAAAATTTTGCAGACAAAGGGCAGATTAACCAGTGAGCAGGTCCCAAGCAGATCGACGGTTGGCATGATTTTGCAAGTCGAAGATGCTCGAAGGTTAGCTATTGTGAAATGGCGAAAAGCCTAGGCCAAAAATGAAGTGTTAAAGACCCTGTAGGTTCAGCGAGATCCGATGGTCGACGTGATTTCGTGAAGGAAAGGTGCACGTTGGTTAGCCATTGCAAAATGGGGAAATCCCAATGACGTGGCGCATAGTTGGTAGACACGTGGTGATGAGCAAGCAACCTAGTGGCAATGACGAGGCAGACACATGGCGAAGTGTTGAGGTGTCATCTGAGGTGGCACCTAGTGGACCCCATTGGCGAATTAGAGATCGCCACGTGGTAGGGCGTCGGGTCAAAAAAGAGGGAAAAATCAAAGTTAAATTATATAGTTGAAACTATATAGAAAATTGAAAAATTTAAATGATTGTGCACACATGAATGATTAATTCGCCCAAAGGTCTATTTTTGGTCAAAATGCTAAGTATTATATATTGCCGGAAAGCTCTCAAGATAAGGAATCCAATCAAGTAGTTAATTTTAACAGATATGGGATTTTTCGAGAGAAATTTATACGGGAAAGAGAAAGGGATTGGAATTTAGTTAGAAAAAAAAGGACACGTGGTAGTGTGTTATGCAAATCTGATCTTTCCCTCCTCTTCTTATTCTTCTCATGTTTAGGGGTTCCAGAATTATGTGAGGAAGTGCTCCAATTTTCATGGCTTCCATTTCTGAACTTTTTGACCCAAGTTTGTAAAATTCTTTGGTTTGTTTCAGTGTACAAAGTTTACATTGTAGGATAGCAGATGTTGTCTAGTTGCAGATCTTACTTGTGTCAGGCATGAGTAAATTTCCCACAGTGTTGTCTCTATGTATGTATTTCCATTATTATGAATTGAATCCTTAAGGAGGATGAAATTTGTCAATTTCAAGGAGATTGTGTGATTGTCTATAGGTATCCTTCAATGAAAGTTTTAAACTTTGTAATTAGTCATGAATAATGGAATGTGTCCCAGATCTGATAATTCTGTGAATGGAATTGAGTAATGCATTAATATATGGTGCTAATGCGGGAATATTGTTTAAGGAAAACCAATTTGTGACTAGTATACACTTTTGTAATTGTTTGTGTGACTCTGTTGTCCAATGAACAAGGCACTGGTCTTGCAGATTTGGGGATAGTTTTCAGATTATTTTAAATTTAAAGAAAATCTATTTCCCTTTATGTTTAGGGGTTTGTGTTCTATCCTTCCAAAGCTTTGTTTCACCCATTATTTGTACAAGATCTAGCCAATCTGTATGTGTTACCTAATTTGTTGAGTTTGTGGAATGGTTTGTCTGCTTTATTGATGCTGTCATGGTGAATGAATAGGTTTGATTCAGTGCATCAAAAGGGTGTCCCCCCCTAGGTCTAGCAGAACTTGAAGTGCAGGAGGATCATTAGGATCCTATGTTATGTTGTCCAAGCCCTAGAATGTTTTCATTGATTGAGATTGGCTTTCTCATAGATCAATTGCAGGTGTACTTGGGTTAACCAGATTTGGTGAACAACAAAAATGGTGACTCTGCTGGGGAAGCTGAATAGAAATTGCCTAATTTCATCCAGTTAGTCAATCCATTGAGATTGCACAGAGTAGAAGATGTCTTTTATGGTTGAGGGATTAGTAGATGATTTGATAAATCACATTGAGATACCGATGATTAAATTAGTTGTATGCTTAGATAAGTTCTTCATCATAAGAGTTTTATAAAAAAGTGCAGTAGCAAGATACATATAGATTTGGTGTTGATTTTCCCAGATCTATATGTTTGTGTCCTGGAAGAGTGTTTGTTGCAGCGAGATTGAAGGAGACAATAGAGAATTTAAATTTGTGTTGAATGGTATTTTGCTATTCAAAATGTCCGCTATGCAAGAGGTGGCGACTCTGAGGTAAAATATAGTACTGAAATGTGAAGTTGATCTTCAGATCTACAAGTCTTATCGCTGTAAACACCTAGGTATTTTCAAAGGTTTCAATGCAAGATGTTTATTCTGAAAATTTGAATGAGTAAAATAGTTTTTCCATTAAGTGAACAACACTAGTAAAGAGGGAAAGAGGAATTACAAACTTATTTGCATATCTATTTTGCTGAAATTCCAGCGTATATATTCTGTTGTAGTATGCAAATTTGAAGAAAGCTTTGTGTCAAGGAATGTTATGATTCAATTTGAATAATGATATGCACTTGAAGTGTTTCATTATTCATCCAAGGTTATATAATCATTTGTGGGAGTAAGAAGGAAAATGTGCAGTGAAGTTTTTCAGTCAAGTGTATTTCCACATATGACCATGCCTAGTGAAATGTCACAACCATGTAATAGGAAAGGTTTCAGTATGAAGTACTATGCTGCTCTAAATTTCAGAGATATTCCGGGTTACCCAAATCCCATACCCACAAAAATTAGAAAATACTTGCCCATATTCAGTGGGAAGAAATCACAATCAGCATGTCAACATGTAAAAAGATTTTTCAGATTTTATGGGAGAGTTTGAAATTTGTTAAGAAGACGTGTGTATGAAGTTGTTTATTCAATCACTAAAAGAAGATGCAAGGGATTGGTTTTCCTTTTTGCCAGTAGATTGTATTTCCTCATGGGAGGAATTGATTTCAGATTTCATAACCAATTTGATGAAAAAGTGAGTGATTATGACTTGCTGAAAGAATTCACTTACATACAAATTAGGGAAGATGAATTGGTACCAACATTTAATATCATATTTTCACAAGCTTTGTCTAAAATTTCCAGAAAATATAAGTTTGATGATAAAGTATGTCTGGATATCTATATGAGTGCATTTGATGAGAAGATGGGTTTCTTATTGAGAAACAAAGAACCCAAGACTTTGTATGAAGCTTTTAACACAGCTAGGGACATTGAAAATAATTTGAAATTTGGGATATCTAAGAGGTTTGTGTCCGATGTCGTTTCTTGTCAAAGCACCTTCAATGGTGAAGTACCATTTGAAACTGATCAAAACATTCTGTGTCAAAATATGTCAAGCCCTGCTGTTCCAAGTAGTTCTGCTGATATATGTGATTCAAATTTAGATGAGAGTCAAGAATCTCTTCTGTTAGTGCCGGTTGTCTCTCACAGTAATGATGGAATGATCAGTGGGAATTGTTGTGATAATGCTGATACAAAGATAGACATATATAAGGGATATGTACCATTTGATTTGTATGCCGGTTATGCTGATTATGCAACTGCAAACTCTGAAGTTAATTATGCATCTCTCAAGGATAATGAAAATGAAAACAATGATGGTGATGACCATTGGTCTTTACATACTGCTGATGTATTTGATGTTCAAATACCAAATACTCAAGGATCACTAAATGTTGCTGATTATGTAAGTAAAAATGTGCAATATGATGTAAATCAAATTTTGATTAAGTCTAATAAATCTGAAAATGAAATTGCGGATGATGCTGATAGTTTTTTCAATGCAAGTATACCCAGTGATGAATGTGTTTCAGAATGGAGTGGTGCTGCTGGTTATGAGGATAATGAGTTCAATTTTCAGCACCTTAAAGGTATACAAATGAACAATGAAGAGCAATTTCAGAGTAGGAATGATCTTGATACAAGCTTTTCACTTTCTTATGATCAACAAATGAATGCCAGTCATGCAGCTAATGATGGTTATGAGAATTCTTACTATTCATCTTGTGAAGATGATATAAGTGGAGACCAAGTTATATACTTCAGTCATGAATATGAAAACGAAAGTATTTTTGAAGATAAAAATATATGTGACAGTGTGGATAATGTTTTATTTTCAGATTTAAATGAACCCATATTTGAATGCTTTCAGAATTTGAAGTACCATGAAGAGAATGTGAATGTTGATAGTATGCTTGAGCCGGAGATGGAATTCTTTGCCTTTGATACTAATTTTCATGGTGCTGATTTCATTATGGAAAATGCTGAAGTTTCCCCTTGTGTTGAACAAGTTTATAATGCTAATGTAATTCCGAACAACAGTAACATGTGTTGCAAAATTTTACTTCATAATGAAGGTAAGAGGCATGGGTTGTGTGATGAACATTTCAAACCACAAATGGAAGTGTTTCAGGTGGATAGAATCCTGAATGAGAAAGATTTAGCTGAGGATTTGCTTCAGCCAGAGGTATGCATTCTTTTCCATGAATGGGATACTGAGAATGCAGATGTATTGAGTTTGATGAACAAGGAGAGTATAGAGTGTGATCAGCATAGTGAAGTATCACATCTGGACCAAAATGTTTATGTTCCTTGTTTGCATCAGTTGGTTAGTAGTGTCCCTCATTCTATTGATTTAAACGATAATAAGGCATGTGCTGATGATAATTACAGTAGTGAGATTGAATGCTTTATTTTTGAAATTCAGCATGATGATGCCTTTACAAATGATAGAGTTGATCGGGATAGTGAAATGTATGGCAGCTTGTGGGAAGGCCTCTATTGTGATTTGTCTCATAGTTTTACTTTTGAAGTAGTGTGTGATTACAAAGTTCAAAATTAGAAAAGAGGTATGCACACCAGCTATTACAGTAATGAGACAAAAGAGGTTGATTATAAGGATTATGCTCAGTTGTTATTGCAAGGTTCCTTTGTTTGAATCATGATGTCAAGTGATAAAAATCAGATTTTTGACAGAGGTAAATGCTAAGGTTGTTTGGAGCAGCTTATGGTTAGTTGTGAGTATGTTTGTATCTATTGTATAGTTGCTTTGCTTCAGTTGTCTAGTTTTCAATAAGGTGCCCTGCTGTTTGGGTTGAACAAGGGAGCCCTGTTTTTTGAGAAGAGAAGAGGAGTGATCTGTTTTGGGTGGTCTGCTTAACCATAGATTCTAGACTCTTATGTTGATCTTGCAATCAACTATCCCCAGTCAGAGCCACTATTGGGACTCATTAAATTTGAGTCAATTTTAGAGGCCCATTTCAAAATTTTGCTCTGCATTTCCAAATGAGTCAATTTGAATGGCCTAGTTAGAGAGAGGGCAAAATGGAGCCAGTTGATTTTCAAAGGGTAAGGCTTTGGAAACATGTCCTACACCTTTCATTTAGCATATTCAGTGATGTGCAACTTTCAGATTTCAGTTTGGATAAGTTTACCAGGTACCCATTTCGAGGGGTGAGCTGAAAGTGCATTTTAGGCACAAATACATATTTTATTGAGTAGCCTACTTTAAGTGCTTATATCTTTTTCCCTATTAATCGTCATGAAGAATTTCAAAATGGATTGAACCGTATGTATAAATGTGAGTCAACATGCAAAATTTCAAGTCTTTATAAATCCATTTGCTCAGTTTACCAAGCTTGAACTGTTTGCAATTTGAATGTTTTGACAAGTCCCTGTTTCAGGACCTAGTCGGAGCCCCGTTTTGCACAAGTGTAAAAGTTCCCTCAGTAGGTGGCATATCAGTATGTTTCTTCCAGGCTATTGTTGGTATAAATAATGAGTCATGTTTCAAATTTCAAGCCTCTGTCAGTCCGTTTGATCAGTTTTCAAAAGGGTTTCTTGGGCCATCTTTTTCTGTGGTCTGTACTTTCATTGCAGTATCAGTTAAAGTTACTATTTTCGTGAGTGCACCATTTCTACTTAGTCAGACTTTTGGTCGAACTGAGAATTCTAAGTTTGGATATGTACTTCAAGGTACTTGTGTTTCAAATCTGAGGGTCTACAGAGGTCGTTTGATATTTTTAAGAAATGCATCATGTGTTGCCTGAACATTGACTTCATCAGGTCCGCAGTGTGGACAAAGCCAGTTGGTCATGTTTGACAATTAATATCTCTTCACTCAGGTTTCATCTTGAGTAACCGTTTGGTAGAATTCATTCTTGTATATCAGAGTACATGCCAGTCAGATGGCGAGGTTCAAAAAGGTGTTTTGATTGGTTTGAAAATTATGTCTTCGCGATTAAATGCGAAAATGTGGCGTAAGTGCCTGAAAGTTGCAAAACTCGGTCTGATGATCCGAAAATGGTGCCGATTGATTCCAGAGGTAAGTTTAAGGTTCCTGAGGCATTTCGAAAGTTAGTTGCATGAAAACAATTTTTTTTTTAGCCGGACCCACTTTGAGGCTCGACCTGGCCTATGCCCATACATTGATTTTATTGGCGACTTTGTTTACTGAGGAAATTTCAGAATATTCAAATAATGATGAAATTCACAAGTCACATTTAAGTGAAGTTCATATTGGTAGCAACCATTGAAGATTCAAGGTTAAAGACACTGTGAATTTAAAGTTTAACAATATAGCTCAAATGAAGGAGATCATTGTCATATAGATTTATCATAATCTATAAAGACATGAATGATATGTACTACTTAATGCCATGACCTTTGCTAGGTTAAAGCCAATGCTTCCTTCAAACCAAATGCAATCAGTAGCCAATACCAAATTCCCCACGTGTTAGCAAAGACCAGAAAACTCCAGCATTCTCCCCTTTGCGGTGTTGGTTAGGCGTGGAAGTTAGAAGGTTTCAGAACCTTCAAAGTAAAGTGAAATCGACTGTTTTCAAATCAACTTTCCCCTCAATGTGGAGTTTGGGAAGCATAGAAACTTCCAAGTAATGGCTGGTAGGTGTTTCCCACCTTCAGTGTGGTGTTCTCCATGCCCTACGCTAGTCCTCCTTACTGCACGTGAGGTGATTGGAATAAAAACCATAGCATAGAACACCAACAACAAATGCAGATTTGGCAGGTGTTACAGCAGTCAAACTCCCTCACGTGCCTCCCTTCTGCGTGGTTTTTGAGCACTTAGAACTTTCCTAACAAATGTAGAAAGGCATTGAAGATGGATGGAGTGGAGTTTGAGATTTTTTATCAGCTCCCAAGCTTGTGCATTGGCCAGTGTAAAGGAAATGATCTTCTACGTGGCTGGTATAAAACCCACCAAAGCTTTCAAGCAAATGCCATTGGCAATGATTGCCAGGTCCTCCTCTCTGCTATGGCATGGATCCTTAGGCAGCATGATGGAAAGCATTTAAACTCCAGTTTTCTCCCTCTTCTATGGCATGGATCAAAGTAGCAGGTCCAAAATACCATGAAGAGTCTCAGAAAACCTTCACAAAATGCATTCCAGGCATAACACATTAACCCACATTGGTTGGGCGGGAGCATTTTTTGATATTTATATCCAAAGCTCCACATAACCATAGTGTCAAAGCCTCAAGAGGCTTTTGACAGATGGTGCTAATGGGCACCCAAGCGGACCCCATGCACATGGGTGCGCTTCTCGAGGTGACTAAGGAGGCCGATTGAGCAATGACAAGCAGACCCCACGTAGGCATGGATCTCAAGGTGAGCGAAATTTTGTAGACAAAGGGCAGATTAACTAGTGAGCAGGTCCCAAGCAGATCGACGGTTGGCGTGATTTTGCAAGCCGAAGATCCTCGAAGGTTAGCTATCGCGAAATGACGAAAAGCTCAGATCGAAAATGAAGCAAAAACGAAGTGTTAAAGACCCTGCAGGTTCAGCGAGATCCAACGGTCAGCATGATTTTGTGAAGGAAAGGTGCACATTGGTTAGCCATTGCGAAATGGTGAAAGCCTGGTGATGTGGCACTGAGGTGGCGCACATGTGGCGATGAGAAAGCAACCCAGTGGTAGTGACGAGGCAAACACATGGCGGAGTGATGAGGTGTCATCCAAGGTGGCACCTAGTGGACCCCATTGGCGAATCAGAGATTGCCACATGGTAGGGCATCAGGCCAAAAAAGAGCGAAAAATCAAAGTTAAATTATATAGTTCAAACTATATAGAAAATTGAAAAATTTAAATGATTGTGCACACATGAATGATTAATTCGCCCAGAGGTCTATTTTGGGTCAAAATGCTAAGTATTATATATTTCCGGAAAGCTCTCAAGATAAGGAATCCAATTTGGTAGTTAATTTTAACAAATATGGGATATTTTGAGAGCAATTTCCACGGGAAAGAGAAAGGGATTGAAATTTAGTTAGAAAAAAGGACACTTGGCAGTGTGTTATGCAGATCTGATCTTTCCCTCCTCTTCTTATTCTCAAATCTTCTCATGTTTAGGGGTTCCAGAATTCTTTGAGGAAGTGCTCTAGTTTTCATGGCTTCCATTTTTGAACTTTTTGACCCAAGTTTGTAAAATTCTTTGGTTTGTTTCAGGGTACAAAGTTTACATTGCAGGATAACAGATGTTGTCTAGTTGTAGGTCTTACTTGTGTCAGGCATGAGTAAATTTCTCACAATGTTGTCTCTATGTATGCATTTCCATTATTATGAATTGAATCCTTAAGGAGGATGAAATTTGTCAATTTCAAGGAGATTGTGTGATTGTCTATAGGTATCCTTCAATGAAGGTTTTGAACTCTATAACCAGTCATGAATAATGGAATGTGTCCCAGATTTGATAATTCTGTGAATGGAATTGAGTAATGCATTAATATAAGGTGTTAATGCAGGAATATTATTTAAGGAAAACCAATTTGTGACTAGGATACACTTTTGTAATTCTTTGTGTGACTCTGTTGCCCAATGAACAAGGCACTGGTCTTGCAGATTTGGGGATAGTTTTTAGATTATTTCAAATTTAAAGAAAATCTATTTCTCTTTATGTTTAGGGGTTTGTTTTCTATCCTTCTAAAACTTTGTTTCACCCATTATTTGTACAATATCTAGCCAATCTGTATGTGTTACCTAATTTGTTGAGCTTGTGGAATGGTTTATCTGCTTTATTGATTTTGTCATGGTGAATGAATAAGTTTGATTCAGTGCATCAAAAGGGTGTCCCCCCCTAGGTCTAGCAGAACCTAAAGTGTAGGAGGATCATTAGGATCCTATGTTATGTTGTCCAAGCATTGGAATGTTTTCATTGATTGAGATTGGCTTTCTCATAGATCAATTGCAGGTGTACTTGGGTTAACCAGATTTGGTGAACAACAAGAACCATATGCCAATGTCAAGGAAAATGCTGCCAAGTGGTCATTGATTCAGGGAGTAAGGATAAATTAGTGGATATTGAAATTATTGAGAATTTGAAATTGAAGAGATTACCATATGCTACACCCTATAAGCTTTCTTGGTTAAACAAGGGACAACAAGTGTTGGTGAATGAACAATGTTGGATCGAGTTTCAAATAGGGGGATACAAGTATAAGGTCTTGTGTGACATTATTCCCATGGATGTATGCCACTTGTTTCTTGGTAGAACATGGAAATATGATAGAAATGCCAAGCATGATGGAAGAAATAACACATATTTCATAGAGAAAGGTGGAGTCTCCTATACTCTAACATTATTGAAGGATGAAGACAAAACACCACAAGTGGGATCTAGTGTGATGTTGGTAGGAGAAAAAGAATTCATAAAGACCATGGGAGATGCGGAAATAGGGTTTTAAATCATGATCAAGCCAAGAAATATTATGACAATAGAAAAGGTTGATGATTTGCCTATGAAAGCTCAAGATTTGTTAAAAGTATGTTTACATTGTGGTTGATGAACTCCCAAAATCCCTACCAAAAATGAAGGATATTAACCATCATATTGACTTCATGGAAGGGGCTATCTTTCCTAATAAAGTAGCACATAAGATGACACCACAAAAAAATGAAGAGATTAAGAAACAAGTCTGAGAATTGCTTGATAAGGGGTTAACTAGAGAAAGCCTCAATCCTTCTGTGGTTCCCACTGTTTTAGCACAATAGAAGGGAGGTGAGTGGAGAATATGCACTAATTATAGAGCCATAAATAAGATTACAATCAAATATAGATTCCTAATCCCAAGGATAGAAGATTTTATGGATTGTCTAAGTGGAGCAAGCTACTTTTCCAAGATAGACCTTAAGAGTGGGTATCAACAAATCAGGATCAGATAAGGGGATGAATGGAAGAAAACCTTTAAAACAAATGAAGGGCTCTATGAATGGCTTGTAATGATTTTTGGTCTCTCAAATGCACCTAGTACCATCACGAGGCTCATGAATGAAGTCCTGAAGCCTTTTATTGGTAATTTTGTAGTGGTTTATCTTGATGATAGTTTGGTTTTCAGTTTTAGTATGGAAGAACATTTGTATCATTTGGATTTGGTTTTGAGAAGGTAAATGAGGAGAAACTAATGATAAATCTAAAAAAGTGTTTTTATGAAGACAAAGTTTCTCTATCTTAGTTCATAGTCACCCAAGGCACATTGAAGATGGATCCCAGTAAGGTGGAAGCAATCCTAAATTGGCCTACACTAAAATTAGTTGTTGATGTGAGAAATTATCATAGATTGACAAGTTTCTATGGGAAATTTATAAGGAGTTTTTTTAGTCATGTATGTGCATCCATCATTGACACCAAAAAGGGAGATATAAGAAAGACATTTTCTTGGACCAAGAAGGCTGAAACAAGCTTCCAATATTTGAAGAAGAGAGTAGCAGAGCTGTTGGATATGTTGTTGTCATTGATGTCAACATATTCTTGTGTTTTGGTGCTTCGATGATTATAGAGAGTTGATCTAGTTGGTTTATCTACTTGGGCTGTTGAATCAACTAGAGATACTTCATTCTTTGTTGATTTCAGTGATCCAAAAGTTTACCTAATCATATCATTTGATTCGGATTGAGGTTTGGTTTTTCTGTTCAGTGGTTGGCAAAATCTGATATTTGATCTATTGTGTTCCGGTATCATCATATCTTAATTTACGGATTTGGGAGAGTGTTTTGGATGTTCATGTGTATCTTCATTTTAGATGGTTTGTGATTTGGTGCTCCACAAGTTATCTTTGTAGTCTAAATTGTTGCTGTTAAGTATTCTTTATTGTTAACATGTCGATTGATGATTATTTGAATAATTGGTATTGGTCCAGCTATTGCAGATGGTTTGAATGTGCTTATTGGTGTTTCTTGATTGTGTCCTATTTGTTTTGGTGGTCCGTATTGGTCATTGTGCATGTTATTGAATATCTTTTAGGTCCGGTGACATTCTTCATGTTATGTGGTATTTTTCGGTGGTGTAGCGTGTCGTGGTTGATCTTAGCAAGATTCCTGATGATGTTGTGTTCTCAAGGATTTGATTTGGGTCCATTATATATAATCTATGGAAGTGTATTTGTCCGGTGGTTAATTTATGTATTGTGTGATGTAATTTTGTAATTAGGTGTTGAGGGTTTGAGTCAACCTTGTAGTCAAGGTTGATGAATTGTATAAATAGGTATTATATTCATGTAATTTAGGCATGGTGGTTTTGTTTGCATTATCAAAGAGTGGTGTATGTGCAGATAAGAAAATTCATCTTTCAGTATGGTATATTGAGCAGAGGATGTTGTAGAGCAGACAAATGTGCTTAACTAGAACTGTCATCAAGCATTAGGAGATGCTATTCTTTCATCTCATCTAAACTGGATTGTAGTCTGAATATTATTGTAAGGTAGTGAACCTTCCTTGACAGTCAGAGCCTTCTGGGTCATTGTATTTTGAGCAGTGAGATCTAGGAAATGTGCCTGAATGCATGTGCATTCCCCATTGTAATATTTACACATACTACTATAGAGTATTATCACATTGTGGGTAGGTTCCCACTATGGTTTTTCCCTTTACTGGGTTTTCCATGTCAAAATATTGGTGTTATATGTGTTGCTATTATTGTGTTTATATTTATTATTGATGTAGTTGATTAGATATGATAATGTTCTTAAATTGATTAATTCGGTGAAAACCGATTCACCCCCCTCTCAGTTTTCCTTCATTATTGTTGCCAACAATTGGTATTAGAGATAGATCCTCCGGAAGAAGCTTGACCGATTGAGAAGATCTGGGATGTCAAATTATGTGTTCAAGAAGGCGAGTCTGAGATTTGATGGAAATAATTACACTATATGGAAGGATTGGATGGAAATTCATTTGAAGTATCTTGGAGAAGAGTATTGGAAGATTACAAAGAATACCTATAATGTTCCTCAAAATGGACCGGTTACTGCTACTGAGACCAAGGATGTTGAACATAACATAAGAGCTAAGAAAGCATTTCTAAGTACCTTGATTGATTCAGAAATGACTAATTTGATGGGTTTGTAGAATGCACATGAGATCTGGGAGAATTTAGAGACCCTGTATGAAGGAGATAAACATGTCAAAGTTGCTAAGCTATAGAGTTTGAAAGGAAAGTATGAGATACTGAAGATGGGAGAAGATGAGAACATATCTATCTTTATGGCTAAGGTGAATGAACTTGTCTTAGGTATCAGATATGCTGGTGGAACTCTAGAAGAAGATGAGATTGTTGCTAAAGTACTGAGACCTTTGCCTCTTGCTTACAAGCCTAAAGTAGCTGCTATTGATGAGATCCTAAGTGTGACTACTATGATAAGAGACTTGTTGGTTGGTAAGCTTGCTACCTTTGAGCTGAGTGAGTTTGGAGAATCACATGGAAAATATGAAACTGCATTCAGAGCCTCTATATCTGGGAAGCAAAAGTATGATTCGAGAGAGAGTTCATGTTGGGTATCTAGATATGAAAGAGAAAAGTGAGAGATGGAAGAGCAAGAAAGAGAGCTAGATAATATTGAAGACCTTATTACGAGAAGATTACCTAAGGGAGCTCATAAGTATGATGGAAAGTTACCTTTGAAATGTTTCTCTTGTAATAAGATAGGACATTTTGCTTCTAGGTGTCCTGAAAGAATGTCTAGGTATGATAAGCATGATAAATATGATAGATCTAATAAGTATGATAGATATGAGAATCATGTTAAGAATGATAAGACCTATAAGCCTAACTAGAAGTACATAAATCAGAAGAGATGTTATTGTGCTGCTAATGAAGGTGTGACAAATGAAGAGTCTAAGAAATGGGAAGTCAGAAGATGAGTTTGTATTTATTGCTATCAAGGAAGATGGTCTAGTACCAGTGAATTCTACAAGCTGCATTGTTGAGGAGAAAACTTTGGCTGCTAAGATTGAAGAGAGAGATGAATGGGTAATTGATAGTGGTTGTTCACAACATATGACAGGTGATAAAAGAAAATTTGTGAATATGGAAAGGTATGATGGTGGTATAGTGAGATTTGGAGATGATAAAGCTTCTGTGATCCATGGTAGAGGTTCAATTTCCTTTGATGGTAAGCATAATACTGATGATGTCTTGTATGTTGAAGGTTTGAGGCATCATATTTTGAGTGTTGGACATATGGTTGATAAGGGATATGATTTTCAATTCAAGAATGGTAAATACAAGATTCTTAATGCCTCCAGAATTGAGTTTGCATCAGGGACTAAGACTAAAGGTAATATTTTTCACTTGAATGCTGGTGAGAAAAGTTGTTTGATTTCTCAGATTGATGAAAGTTGGTTGTGGCATAGAAGGACGTGTCATGTTAATTTTGACTCCACGATAAGGATAATCTCTACTCAAGCTTTTAGAGATTTGCCTAAAATTGTGAAGCCATCTAATCCATTATGTAAGGAATGTCAGTTGGGAAAGCTAACAAGAACTACATTCAAAAGAAAGCTGTATACATCTAATGGTTTATTGGATCTTGTGCATACTGATTTGTGTGGACCTACAAGAGTGAGAAGTGTGTAGGGTGACATATATTTTATGTTTTTAATTGATGATTATTCTAGGATGATGTGGGTTACCTTTCTAAGGGAGAAATCAGAAGCATTGGAGAAATTCAAGATATTTAAAGCTAAGTTGGAGACTGAGACAGGGTTGAAGATGAAGTGTACGAGATTTGATAGAGGAGGAGAATTTACATCTTGTGAGTTTGATTCATTATGTGAGAGGAATGGAATTATAAGATAGTTATCTTCTCCTAGAACCTCAACAAAATGGAGTTGTTGAAAGGAAGAACATAACCATTTTGGATGCTGTCACGACTATGCTGATTGAAGGAAATATTGCACATACCTTTTGGAGAGAAGATGCTAGCACTACTACTTACACATTCAACCAGGTGCATATAAAAGGTGATTCTAGTAAGACTCCTCATGACTTATGATTTGGTCATGTTCCTATAGTTAAATATTTCAGAACTTTTGGAAGCAAAAGTTATATCAAGAGAGATGAGGATATAGGAAAGTTTGATGCAAGATGTGATCAAGAAATCTTCTTGGGTTATTCTACTAAGAGCAAGTCATACCGGTGTTACAACAAAATATTGAGAAAGATAATGGAAAGTGCAAATGTGAAGGTCGATGAATGTCATGGAAAGCAGATCAGAGCATGCAAATATGAGTTCGATGATCAAGATGTTATTTCAAAGCCTATGTAGATTGAGATCTTAAAGAAGAATGCTCTGGTAGAGACAATTAATTCGGATATTGTTGCTGATGGTGAAGAAGTTCAAGAGCCTAACAATCAAAATAGTCAGAAGACTCTGAGGTATGTAAGATTGAATCATTAAGAAAAATCAGATTATTGGTGATAAAAAATAAAGGTGTGATAACTAGAAGAAGGATTGTTGCTGAAGAGATATGTTTGATTTCAAAGATTGAACCTAAAGATGTTGTAGAAGCATGTAAAGATGAGAATTGGATAAAATCTATGGAAGAAGAATTGAATCAAATTGAGAAGAATAACAAATGGGAACTTGTTCTGAGACCTAAAGACAAGAATGTGATTGGCACCAAATGGGTGTTCTGGAATAAACTGAATGAAGCCGGTGAAGTGGCTAGAAACAAAGCAAGACTAGTATGTAAAGGGTGTTCATAGATGGAAGAAATTGATTATGAGGAGGCTTTTTCTCTGGTAGCTATAATTGAAACTGTTAGATTATTGCTTGCATATGCTACTTACAAGAACTTCAAGGTATACTAGATGGATGTTAAGTCAACCTTTCTGAATGGTGATTTGGAAGAGGAAGTCTACATTGAGCAACCAGATGGATTTTCATTATTAGATGAAGGAGACATGGTATGCAAAGTGAAGAAATCACTCTATGGATTGAAGCAAGCCCCTATAGCCTAGTATGCTAGATTGGATAGGTATTTGATGAAGTTGGGATTATTTAAAGGTACTACTGATAGTAATCTATACTTTAAGATTGATAATGATAACATTTTGATTGTTGAAGTTTTTGTTGATGACATTATTTTTGGAGGAGATGATAACTCGAGTATGAAGTTTGCTAATGATATGCAAAAATAGTTTGAGATGTCTATGGTAGGTGAGATGAAATTATTCTTAGGATTACAAATTACTCAGATTGATAAAGGAATTTTCATTTCTCAATATAAGTATGTGAAGGAATTATTGAAGAAGTTAGGGTTAGATGATTCTAAACTAGTTGGAACTCCTATGGTGACTGGATGCAAGTTGTCTAAGTATGATGAATCTCAGAAAGTTAATTAAACTTTGTATAGATCTATGGTTGGTGGAATATTAAACTTGACTCAGACTACGCCAAATATTATGCATGTTGTTTGTCTTTTTGCTAGATTTCAAGCTTATCCTAAAGAGAGTCATGTTACTGCTATGAAGAGGATTTTTCAAATACTTGAAGGGGGCAGTTGACTATGGTTTATGGTATCTGAAGAATGATGACTTCATGTTATGTTCTTATACTAATGCTAATTGGACATGTGATGTGGATGACCAGAAAAGCACTATCGGTGGAGCTTTCTTTCTAGGAAAGAAGTTGGTTTCATGGTCTAGTAAGAAACAAGATACTATATCTCTATCTACTGCTGAAGCTGAATACAGTGCACAACTGTACTCAGGTATTTTGGATGAAACAGATGTTGAAGGATATTAGAGTTGTTTATAATGAGCCTACTGTTATATACTATGATAATTCAAGTGCTATCAATATTTCAAAGAATCTGGTACTGCATTCTAAAACAAAGCATATATCAATTAAGTATCATTTCTTGAGGAAGAAAGTCAATGATGAAGAATTGAAATTGGAGTATGAGTCTACAAAGGATCAGATTTCAAATATCTTTACTAAACCTTTGCCTGCAGATACATTTGTCTATTTGAGAGACAAGTTAGGGGTCTTTGCCCCTCTTGATGAAATCTAGGTACATGGAGATGCATCAATCTGATGGACTTAAGAGTCTTATCCTTTTATCCAGATTGATGAGTGGGCACTGCTACTAAGCTAGAGTAGTCAGTGTGTGGTTCAGAGGATTATGTTCAAATTTGTGAGTCTATCCTAAGGGGGAGAGATTGTCCTTCTTAGAGGGAGAGAATAATGATTTGTTTGTCTTTGGCATTGATGTCAAAGGGGGAGAGAATCATGTGAAAATTGCCTTATCTTTGAAGCTATGTGTGCATGATCTTAGGGGGAGTTCACTGGTGATTGCTGATGTTGACTTTTTCCTTTGCATTGATTGTTTTTCACATTCATATTGCCATCAATTCCAAAGGGGGAGATTGTTGGATATTGTTGCTATTAGGATATGTTGTTGTCATTGATGCCAACATATTCCTATGTTTTGGTGCTTTGGTGATTAGAGGGTGTTTATTTGGTTGGTTTATCTTCTAAGGATGCTGAATCAACTAGAGATAATTCATTCTTTATTGATTTCAGTGATATGAAAGTTTACTTGATCATATCATTTGATTTGGATTGAGGTTTGGTTTTTTTGTTTAGTGGTTTGTAGAGTCTGATATTTGATACATTATGCTCCAGTATGATCATATCTCAAGTTGAAAATTTGGGAGAGTGTTTTGGATGTTCATGTGTATCTTCATTTCAGATAGTTTGTGATTTGGTTCTCTACAAGTTATCTTTCTAGTTTGAATTCTTGTTGTTAAGTGTTCTTGAGTGTTAGCGTGTTGATCGATGAAGATTTGAATAAGTGGTATTGGTGCAGCTATTGTGAATGGTTCTAAAATGATTTTTGGTGTTTCTTGATCATTTTCTATTTGTTTTTGTGGTCTACATTGATCATTGTGTGCATTATTGAAGATATTTTGGGTTTGGTGATATTCTTCATGTTATGCAGTATTTTTGGTGGTGTAGCATGTTGCTATTGATCTTGTCATGATTTCTAGTGATGTTGTGTGTTTGAGGATTTGATTTGGGTCCATGCCATATCATCTATGGAATTGTATTGGTCTGGTGGTTAAGTCATGTATCATGTGATGTAATTTTGTAATTAGGTGTTGAGGGTTTGAGCCGACCTTGTAGTCAAGGTTGATAAACTATATAAATAGGTGTTATATTCATGTAATTTAGGCATGGTGGTTGTGTCTGCATTATTAGAGAGTGGTGTATGTGTAGCTAAGAGAATTCATCTTTTGGTATGGTGTATTGAGAAGAGGATGTTGCAGAGCACATAAATGTTCTTAATCGGAACTATCATCAAGCATTAAGAGATGCTATTCTTTCCGTTCATCTAAATTGGATTGTAGTCTACATATTATTGTAAGGTAGTGAGCCTTCCCTAAGGGTTGGAGCCTTCTAGGTCATTGTATTTTGAGTAGTGAACTCTAGGAAGTGTTCTTGAATGCATGTGCACTCCCCATTTTAATATTAACACATACTACTGTAGAGTATTATCTCATTTTGGGTAGGTTCCCATTATGGTTTTTTCCTTAACCTGGTTTTCCACATCAAAATATTTGTGTTATGTGTGTTTCTGTTATTGTGTTTATATTTATTATTGCTACATTTGATTACATATGAGAATGTGCTTAAATTTATTAATCCGGTGAAAACTGATTCACCCTCCCCCCCCTCTCAGTTTTCCTTCATTGTTGTTGCCAATAAGAGAAACCCATATTAACCTTACCAAATTTCAATAAGGTGTTTGCTATTGAATGTGATGCTAGTGGCTATGCTATAGTGGCAGTGTTGAGTCAAGAGGGTAGACCTATTGCGTTATTTAGTGAAAAAGTCAATGAGGCTAAGTAGAAATACTCCTCATATGATCTAGAGATGTATGCTATGGTTCAATCTTTAAAGAAATAGAGGCACTACCTTATTCCTAAAGAATTTGTGGTCTATATTGATATGCTCTCTAATTCCTTAATAGCCAAGAGAAACTCAGTCATAGGCATGTCAAATGGGTGGAGTATTTATTAAGTTTTACCTTCACCATCAAACATAAGAAGGGGCAGTCAAACAAGGTGGTCGATACATTGAATAGAAGGAAACTAATGGTGTAGGAGATTTCAAGGAGATTTATACATCTTGCAACCAATCTAATGGTGTTTCTCATTAAATAAGTTCTGATTTTTTGATTCAAGAGGGCTTGTTATTCAAAGGGCCCAACTTTGTGTGCCTAAATGTTCCATGAGAGATAATATCATAAGAGAGAGGAATTGTGGTAGTTTGGCAGGTCACTTTGGTATTGATAAGACCTTGGAGTAGTTGAGAAATCATTATTTTTGGCCTAAGATGCAAACTGATGCAATAAAATTTGTTGAGAAATATGTTATTTGTCAAAGGGAAAAAGGGAGTAGCACAAATGCAGGTTTGTATCAGTCTCTTCCTATTCCAAATAGGCCTTGGGAGTCTACAAGTATGGATTTTGTAATGGGTTTACTAGGAACACATAGAGGTTTTGATTCCATCTATGTTGTAGTTGACCGATTTTCCAAGATGGCACATCTAATCCCATCCAAGAGAACCAATGATGCCTCTTATATTGCAGGTTTGTTTTTCAAATAAGTAAGAATTCATGGTTTTCCTTTGAGCATTGTTTCTAATAGGGATAGTAAGTTTGTTGGGAATTTTCGGAGAACTTTATGGAAGAAAATTGGCACTAACCTTAGTTTCAGTTCTACCTACCATCCTCAAACTGATGGGTAGATTGCGGTAGTTAATAGGAACCTTGGAGACCTCCTAATATGTCTAACCAAAGAGCATTCTACTCAATGGGATTTGACCTTGCCTTGCAATTAGAGTTTGCATACAATGATTTAGTGAATAAGAGTGTGGGTAAGAGTCCTTTTGAAGTTGTTTATGGTTTGCAGCCTCGAGGGGGTCTTTGAGTTGAGGGATATCGATGTAATGGAGAGGATGAGTGCTGAGGGTGAACAATTTGTTGTGGCTATGAAGGAGATACATCAACAAGTCAAGGATCACCTACAAAGAAGTGTTGACAAATACAAGCAAAGGGCTGATGCACAAAGGAGAGAAGTCCATTTCAAGGTTGGAGATTTGGTTCTAACCCACCTTAGGAAGAAGAGTTTTCCCAAGGGATAATACTCCAAGTTGAAAATGAAGAAGATAGGGCCTTGTAGGGTTGTTCAAAAGTTTGGTCCCAATGCACATGAAATTGAGTTACCAAATGGGATTGGTATTTCACCTATATTTAATGTATCTGAATTGTACCCTTATAAAAGGGATGTTGTTGCAGGTAATAGAGAAGGTTCACAAGCATTTTAAGATGTTGAATGGATCCAAGACCTTCCACCTAGGAGACCTATGAAGTTGGAGTGTATTATTGACACTAAGGAACTCAAGAAGATAAGGATAAAGACCTATTTTAAGTACATGGTCAAATGGAGGGGTTTTCCTATGGAGGATGCTAAATGGATGTTTGAAGATGATATTATCAAGCATGGATATACTGCTATAGACCTACACTCATGTGTGACTTGTCTTTTCTTCCCCTTGGGTGTATGATGTAGGGGCATCAGGAGCCTCATAAGCATGCACGATGTCACTTTTTGGTTTTTAGTGTGTTTAGGTATTTTTGAGTCTAATAAGGTCCTTTGAGACCATTTCGGATCCTTGTAATCTATTTTGGAAAGTTATAGGTCATTTGGTTAAAAGTTGCTACAAAATTGTGAGGGTTGTTATATTGATGTTGGACCAGAAAGTTGATGCACCTTGTTGCTATCTTTTATTCCATGTTGATGAAGATTTGGTTGCCTTACTATGGATTGATGTTTATTCCAAGTATGAGGCTCAAGGTTACTTACTTGTTAATATGGCTTTTTGGATGTTCAAGCTAATGAGTATGTTTATGGCTGCATAATGAGGATTTTGGTTTTCTGATTTGTATTTTATTTAGAGCCTCCTACCTTTTGTTTTTTTGGGAGCATGATAGGTGAAGTGGGCTTTCATGTGATGACCGAAGTCACGAGAGATAAGCGGTTAAGTTGATAAGCCTTCTGTCTAGAGTGCTAGGGCACATGGGGGTTTTCTTAATGACAAGCAAGTGATAACTTAAACAATAAATTAGATGGGTTGGGTAACTAGGACTCACCTAACAAGATAATGAATAGTTTTGAGCCTCATGACTTGATCCTAGGGAGGATGTTTTAGGATAAGCGTGAGAAGGTCATGAAGATGGTAAGTGAAATCTCCCTTGATTCTCTCATGGGTAGAAATGACTCCACCTGTCTATCGGGGTTATGCCGTGAAGAGTTGTGTTGGAAATATTATGGGGGAGGAAAGCATGTGATGACTCTCCACTTCTACATGTGTCCTTTCTTTAGATGTATTGATGCCTTGTTGAGTTGTGCGCCTATGGGAGTTTCTATTTGTGCTTTCTTGTAATTGGTTCTTGCTTGAGTGTCCTTGTATTGTTTAGTCTCTTTGGTTTTAAGTATCAACCTAGATGTAGAGTGTGTTGGCCATTTGGTGGAATTGATTATGTGTTGCATTGATGTTTTGTCATTGATGCCAACACTAGCTATTTGGATGCTTTACCGACACCCTTCTAGTCCTAGTAGATTGAGTGGTTTATGGTTGATTTGGATCCGACATGATCCGGTATGCTTCAGTATAGTTTGGTGATGGAATTGGCTTATTCATGATACTCATGCTCATATTCGGTCAGTTGTTTTTGGTCTAGTGATTGGATGCTATCCTTCTTGCTTAGAAGCTTAGTTTCTAGTTCCGACGAGGGTTTCATCGACAAAGCTTTTGATGAATTGCATAAGTGGTGTTGGTACAAGTTCTGGTGGAGTTTCAGGATGCTGTTGGTGATCATGTTCTAGACTTGGAGGATGGAGATCATTACTATAGCGTGTGGACCTATACTAGGTCCTGGTTTATCTAGGTTATGGACTGGCTTTAATATAACATGTGGATTGGACCTCCCAATGTGTTTCCAGGATGTCTTATGTGTTGGATATTATTTGTTTGGTCTAAGGCCGACATGGTTTATAATTATGTAATTGGTTTATTATCTGGTGGTCGACCTAATTATTTATGGTCGAAAGTTTGTATATATAGATGTAAGATCTCATTGTAGATCATCATGGTTATGTTAGAGGTCATGGTCAAGGAATGTAATGTGCAAATAATGTAATATCATTTAGGTAGAGGATTTGGTTGGTCATTGGAGATTAAATTGGGTTTATGTAAGAGGATTTAGTCCTCCGATATTGAGCTTAACTAAAACTATACTCAGGCATAGGAGATGCTATCTTTTGCAGTTCAACACTTCTCTAGATTGTAGTCTGGATTTCTATGTAGTCAGTGGGGCTCCTTTTGTGATGAGAAGTGCGCTTTATGCTATTGGCCTTCCTGGAAGTGCAGGCCCCTCAATTGTAATTCACATACTTATCGCAAAAGTATTATCTGACTGTGGATAGACTTCCCACTATGGTTTTTCCCTTTACCGGGTTTTCCACGTACAAATGTTGGTGTCATGTGGATGGTATTTATTCTGTGATTATTGTTTATGCTTAATTGGTTTAACTACTATTCCCGTATTAATGTTTTGGGTTTCAGTATTGAAGTTTTAAATTGCTAATAGTTCCATTAATCTATGACAACTGATTCACCCCCCCTCTATGTTGTCTTCCGATTATTTGAACCATCTAATAACTGGTATTAGAGCTTTGGTCCTCTCTGCAAAAAGCTTAACTGCTTGAGGAAGATCCTATGGTGACTAACATTCAAGTTCATCTAGTTCTTCTGGAGCTATCTTTTAGAGGGATATTCCAAGGCTTAATGGAAAAAATTACACAATATGGAAGATTTGGATGGAGACTCATCTAAGATGTATTGGCAAGGAGATTTGGGAGATCACACAGAATGGTGTCATACCTTATAATCCAGGACTGGAAATCCTTTTCCGACAAACCTAGACAAGGAGCTTGAGAATGATTGTAGAGAAAGAGAAGCCCTCTTGTGTGCACTTTTTGCTCAACAAATAATGGGATTAACTAACAAATCATCTGGAAAGGCTATATGGGATAAGTTGGAGACTCTTAATGAAGATGACTGTACAGTGAATATTTCTAAACTTTATGGTTACTGGGTGAGATATGAAAACCTTAAGATGGAAGAAGATGAAAGGATTATTGCATTCATGGAAAGGGTAAATGAGATTGTTATGGGAATTCAATGTTGTGTTGGAACTCTGAGTGAGGATGAAATTGTTTCTAAAGTCCTGAAAGACCTACCACCAGCTTATAAAATGAAGGATACTACTATTAATGAATTGAGAACAATGGTTAATACATCTGTCAACAGAGATACTTTGGTTGGGAAACTATCTTCTTTTGAGCTTGAAGAATTTGGACCTTTTGGAGCTGTGAAGATTGAACCTGATTTTCATGCATCTACATCTAGAATCGGTAAGCAAGAATGGAAAAAATTATATGTAAAGGAATTACAATATATGAAGAGAGAAGATGATGATTTTGAGCAACTTGAAGCACTGTTTTCTATAAGAGTACCTAAAGGATCGATAGGAAGTAAGTATGAAGGAAAATAACCTTTTAAATGTTTTGTATGTAATAAGATTGGTCATTTTGCATCTAGATGTCCTAAAAGGAATTCAAGATTTGAAGAAAGAGCAAGAAGATCATTTAAGCCTAACCCTGGATATCAAAAAAAGTACAAGTACAAGAAAAACAAAGACAAATAATGCTACATAGCAGATGAGGAAGGCATTACTGATTCTGATGATGAATTGACATAAGACTTTGGTAGTGGTTCCGATAATGGGAAGGATTGGGTGTTCCTAGCTATCAAAGAAGATGTTTCAGCACTGGAAGAGAATGTACCTGAAGAGAAGGCACTTGCTACTAAAATTCAAGATAAGGATGAATGGGTAATTTATAGTGGTTGTTCACATCATATGACTGGAGATAAAGGGAAGTTTCTATCTTTGCAAGAATTTGATGGCGGTCTAGTTAGATTTGGAGATGACAAAGCATGTATGATCAAAGGGAAAAAAAATATATTATTGGTTGGTAAGAACAATAATAACAATGTTTATTATGTTGAAGGTTTAAGGCATAATCTTTTGAGTGTAGGACAATTGGTAGATAAGGGATTTCAATTACAATTCAAGGATGGAAAATGCAAAATCATTAATAGATCTGGTTTAGAGATTGCAACTAGTACACAGACAAAATGTAACATATTTCATTTAAACTCTGGTGAGAAGACATGTTTGATTACACAAATTGATGAGAGATGGCTATGGCATAAAAGGTTGTGTCATGTGAATTTTGATTTCATTATGAAGATTAGTTCAACTAAGGCAGTTAGGGATATACCTAAGATTATGAAGCACTATAATCCGGTATGTAAAGAATGTCAAATGGGTAAACAAGTCAGAACCTCTTTTAGGAGTATACAAGATAAATCAAATGATGTTCTTGATCTTATTCATACTTATTTGTGTGGCCCTGCTAGAGTTAAAAGTTTTCATGGTGATAGATATTCCATGCTAATCATTGATGATTATTCTAGAATGATGTAGGTTACTTTTCTAAATGAAAAATCTGAGGCATTTGAAAAGTTTAAAATCTTTAAGGATAAAGTGGAAACTGAGACAATATTGAAGATTAAATTTTTGAGGTCAGATCATGGTGGAGAATTCACATCCAGTGAGTTTAATAACTTTTGTGAGAAGCATGGTATAAGAAGAGAATTTTCTGCTCCCCAAACACCTCAACAGAATGGAGTTGTGGAAAGGAAGAACAAAACTATCTTGGATGCTACTAGAACAATGATGATGGAAGATAGTCTACCTCATATCTACTGGAGAGAAGTAGTGAGCACAACGGTTTATACATTCAATAGAGTACATATCAAAGGAGAAACTGGTAAGACACCTTATGAATTATGGTTTGTCAATACACCTACAATTAAGTATTTCATAATTTTTGGTAGTAAATGTTATATCAGGAGAGATGATATCATTGGGAAATTTGATCCTAGATGTGATGAAGGCATATTTCTTGGTTATTCTAATGAAAGCAAAGCATATATATGTTATAATAAGAGATAAAAGATAATTTTGGAGAGCGCTAATGTCAAAGTAGATGAGCTGAACAGAAGTCAAATCAGAGTTTATGAGAAGGAACCAGCAGTGGAAATGGGTGAACTCACAATACTGGTTCCCACTTTTTGACCAACTTTGACACTTATATGAATATTTTGAAAAAAACCTTCACTTTCCAACACCTATAACTTTTAAACCGTTAAGAATTTGAAGATGGTATAAACTAGTGATTTTTTAACATCTTGTTTGTAGATTCTAAATATATTTTTTTCAAATTTGTTTGAATAAAATTTTATTGATTTTTCCATCTCCCTCAAAAAGTAGTTTTTTACAGCAAACAACATTTTTTAAGAGTGATGTGTATCCCGAAACACATAATTTTTTTTCTATAAATGATAAAAACTTAATTCTTTTGAATTTTGGTTTGTAACATCAATACCCAGGGCATGCAATTGGTTTGATAGTGATATGTTGAATATTTTTCATTTTATTAAGTTTTGAAGTTCGACTAATTATAATTTAGATATAGGTGTACATTTGAACACATAACTTGTTCTATATATATCAAAATTCAATTTTCTTTTTTTAGTTAGAAAGAAAACATCAATACCTAGTGCATAGATATTTTTCAGAATTTTTTTCAATTAGTTTACTATTTTTCCCAATGCATTGAACAAAGAAGTTCATGTTCGGTGAAAAACCTACATTCATAAGAAATAAAATAAAAATATATTAATGAAATTAAATATATTAATTGTTATACTATTTGGAAATATTATAATAAGGACTAAATACTTTTAAAAAAAAAACTTTTAAATGAATTAATTTGACCCCCCAAAAAGCTAATGTAAAATTGGTTTTTTATCAACATTTGATAGATGCAAAGGAGACTCCATTGCAAGTATGATTTAGAAGTAGAAAGGTTCTATCCAAGAAATTTTGATCTAAGAGCCTTTGATTTAACTCTCTTCAATTAATTACTTAAAATGGGACCTCTTAAAGCTTAAATCATTATATTTTTTAAAAAATGTATGATTTCAGCAAAAATCAGGTCGTACCAAAAAGTGGGAACCAGCTTTGTGAGCTCACCCAAATGATTATATTTGAACCAGAAGCACTTTACCCAAACAAAGTGTTGAACAAGTTACGCCGGTAGTATCAGAGAATTGTACAGTAACTAAAGAACATGGAAGAGGAATAGAAAGTCATAAGAATCTTAGGTATGTGAGATTGAATCATTCAGAAGATCAGATCATTGGGGATAAGAGCAATGGAGTGATGACAATAAGAATACTGGCAACTAATGAGGTATGTTTAATTTCACAAGTTGAATTAGTATCAGTAATTGAGGCATGTAAAGATGAATATTGGTTGAAAGCCATGGAAGAAGAATTAGACCAGATTGAGAAAAATAACACATGGACCTTGGTTCCCTGACCTAAAAATAAAAATGTTATTGGAACTAAATGGGTTTTTAGGAATAAATTGAATGAGGATGGTCATTTTATAAAGAATAAGGCTAGATTGGTTTGTAAAGGATATTCTTAGAAGGAAGGAATTGATTACGGAGAGACTTTTGCACTTGTAGCTAGGATTGAAGCTGTAAGATTATTTATTGCCTATGTTGCTTATAAAAACTACAAGGTTTATCAGATGGATGTTAAGTGTGCATTTTTGAATGGGGATCTTGATGAGGAATTTTATATTGAGTAACCTGATGGTTTTTCACTATCAGATGATACAAATATGGTTTGTAGGTTAAGGAAAGATTTATATGGATTAAAACAAGCATCTCGAGCTTGGTATGCAAGATTTGATAAATATATTTTGAAGCTTGGTTTTACTAAGGAAAGTGCTGACAATAATTTATATTATAAGATCACTGATGATGATATACTGATTATTAAAGTATTTGTTGATGACATTATTTTTGGAGGTGAAGATAAGTTATGCATAGAATTTCTATTAATATGGAGAAATAATTTGAGATGTCTATGATTGGTGAGATGAATTTTTTCTTAGGTTTGCATATTACTTAGATTGACAAAGGTATTTTCATCTGTCAAACTAAATATGCTAAGGAATTGTCGAAGAAATTTGGCATGGGACATTCTAAACCAGTAAGTACTCCTATGGTTACAAGTGAGAATTTGACAAGAAAAGATGTTTCTGCACAGATAAATCCTACAAGATACAAATCTCTAATTGGAGGCCTGCTTTATTTGACTCAGACTAGGCCCGACATTATGAATGTTGTTTGTATTGTTTCAAGATTTTAGAGTGATCCTAGACAAAATCATGAGATTGAGGTGAAAAGTATTCTTAGATACTTGTAAGGTACATCAAAATATGGCTTGTGGTACCCTAAGGATGATAAATTTACTTTATGTGCATATACATATGGTGATTGGGTTGGAGATATTGATGACCAGAAAAGCACTTCCGGTGGAGATTTCTTTCTTGGAAAGAAGTTGGTTTCATGGATCAGTAAGAAAAAGTCATGTACTTCTTTATCTACTGCTGAAGCTGAGTATGTTGCTACTGCTACTAATTGTACACAAGTTTTATGGACGAAGAAAATGTTGAAGGATATAAAGGTGGATTGTGATGCACCAATAGTTATTCACTATGATAACTTTGTTTCTATTGATATATCAAAGTGTGTGGGGGAAAAAGAGAGACTAGGTTAATCATGCCCTAATCCTACCTTTTGACACACATTACGAAATACGAAAGAGCCTAGAGATATCGCACAATTGGCTACTTCTTTTTGTGAAAGAGAGAGCCACGGGATATCTATTAGGATTTCTATTCCCTTGTTGAAATTGTAAGATCAAGTAATGCAAGTTCAAACCCTAATCCCAAAATGCAAGTATGAACTAATAACAAGATTGCAGAATTGAGATTAAACAATGAACAGCTGTAAATACAAGGATGAAATAAGAATGCAGATGTGTACCCGGAGTCAAAATCAGACTGAAAATGTGCGGGACGGGGGTGCGGGCGCCACTGTCCTGAAAACTGCACCGGAAACTGCTATTCTGCACTCTGAAACACTGTCGGGAAGCTGTCTGAAAGCTGTCTGTCCGGAGGACCAGGGCGCCCAGTGCCTCTGTCCTAGGGACCAGGGTGCCCAGCTCCCCTGTCCTGGCAGGACCAGGGTGCCCAGCGCCCCTGTCCCAGTCTTCTGCTCTGCAATTTGATACAGAGTGTTGTCTCGACCTTCTCTCTCCGGATCTGTATCCCGCGGCATCGTCCGAATCCCGAAACCTGCAATGGTATCTGAAAAAAGGGTGTATGGGCGGCTATATAGGGTTTTGCCTTAGTCAAACCCCCGCTTCGGCGATTTCCACCTCCACGAATAGCCAAGTTGTTTTGTAAAATGTATTGTGTGTGCAGACCTAGTGTGTGTGCACGGTCCTAAAATGCAAGAAAGCAAACTAGAGCAACCTAGAAAGTAAACCCTAATTGCTTGTAAATGATAACGTAAATGCTCTAAATCAAGATTCAAAGTGATCTAAAGCATGAATAAATGATGTATTGGAGCTTACGTAAAGACATGAAAACAACATGAAATCATACCCAACCCTCAAGGGAGGAGTACAAGCCAATCTTCAGTCGGTAATCTCCTATTGTTCTTCAATGTCTTCCAAGCCCTAAGTGGATGAATGAATTTGATAGATGCTTGATAGAAGGATGTTGAATGTTGTTGAAGTCTTCAAAGATCTGCTCTTTCGCTGCATATGAAGTTCCTGAAAACAAAAATCCGATCCCTTCAAATGAAGAAAGAGAGCTCTTATGTATGAAACCCTAGGTCACAATTTCGTCTTTTGGCCGACCTAGAGATTGGATATCCTGCCAATTTCTTGGGGTTAAGCTTTATTTTATGATTGGATCGCGCTCCTAAAATTTCAAGAAAAATGTCCGGGACCGTGTGCACTCCGGGCGCCACGGTCCTGACAACTTTTCACCAAATTTTCAGGGCCGTCAGATATGATGATTTTAGAGAGAATCCCGAAGTTACAGGTGATTTCGAGATGCTTTGACCCCCGAAATCAAGCCCCCAAGCTCAGAATAGGGCCTAATTAGGGTTTTTGATTAAGTGATGTATTGGAGGAATAAAATGAAAGGGGCAAGCTTTAATGAAAGGGCCCGACTTTATGATGTGGAAAATGGTGAAATAGAACCTTTAGACCTAATTAATTCGATTAATTAAGTGCTAAAGGGAAAATGCCATGCAAAGTGCAACTGCGCCAAGGCGGGTGCTAAACTAGGTGTTAAATTGTACTACTTTAGCAAGTGCGTACAATTTATGACGTTACATTTAGCCCCCACTTTAGCGGTCATATGAGTACTATGTGCATATGCAAGCTAAAGTACAGAAAGTAAACATTATTTGAAAAAGGATATATCCATAAGTTGTCGGACGAAGCCCCCAGCGGCATCTGCAGTACACAGTTAGGAACCGCACCCTACAAAACACACGTTAGATCACAAAAATCACCTAATGCTTACTAAGGAAAGTGATGAAATTTGTGAGTAGCTGTATGCCCCCCCCTGTTTCGACTTGCTTATTAGGGAGGTGAAACAGGGTAGCATGTTTACTTACGACAAATTGTGTAAGAGAGTATTGATGAGGGATGTTCACTGAAAAGGCTTCATCAGAGAACTTTTTGGAACATCCCGAGAGTAGGGGAATGAAAATACGATTCCTACACAACAAACGGTTCGAAAATTGCATCTCCCAAACTCAAGTTATGATGAAATGAGTGAAAGAGGAAAATTAGGGTTTTGAAAATAAAGGTACAAGAATGAACGTATATACCTTGAAAGAGACACTTGCATTTGTCACTTTGTTGATTCTGAGTACTGTTCATTGCAGTGGAGCCCACATAGCTATCATCATGCCTTCACGACAACTGGAGCGTCCCACGAGGGTTGAGATCCTGCGCTAGGCCGTGATTGATGACGAGCCACTGGACGAGGTGAGTTGACTGAACTTTGACTTTTGATTTTCTGCATTTTGACTTTTCTGTGATCGTATGCAGGCCCTGAAGGTTGACCCGGGACCCACCCAGGGCGCCATGGTCCCTGTGGGGCGCCCTGGTCCCCCCAGGGCGCCATGGTCCCTTCAGGGCGCCATGGTCCCCTCAGGGCGCCATGGTCCCTGACAGGACACTATGGTCCCCAATCAGGGCTTGGCGAGGGGTTTTAGGACTAGCACACGATGTTTGACAGTTTGCATTAGCGATTTTGATGATCGAGTACTGATTACGGTTATGTTTTTGTGTTGCAGGGCCTTTCGTACATGAGAGAGCATACAGCGGGACATATTCTTCGCAGTTTGCGAGATCAGATTCCACGGCTTACTCAGTCAGAGAGAGACACACTATCGATAGTAGGATTATGGTATGTGATCCTCATGCTAGCCATTCGGTTCCATCCTGCGATGCTGATGGCATTGATGGAGCGATGGGGTCCTGACACATGCACATTTCATCTTCCAGTAGGGGAGCTGACGGTCACACTCGAGGATGTGTACCGTATACTTCGTCTTCCTATCAGAGGAGTGACTGTTACATACGCGACCGATCGGTCAGCAGAGGATCATCAGAGGGAGCAGGTATATTGCATAGGGAGAGTCATGCCGAGCGAGACGAGAGGTCGCATCATGGTCAGCTGGCTCTTACATCCTACAGGGGAGGTACCCCTTCTGAGATGCCTTATGATAGCCATCATAGCACTAGCCGTCTGCCCTAATGGGCAAGGGACGCACATGCATGGGGGTCTCACATGGTGTATCAGAGTGATGGAGAGACACAGGAGAGTGTATGCTTGGGGTCGGAGTATGCTTGCACATCTCTATCACGACCTTGAGGAGTACGTATTTGGATAGGGGTCCAGTTTGATGACATACACACTTCTGCAGGTGTGGATTTTAGAGCACTTCACATGCACCAGGACCGTCGGCTTTCTGCTGAGTACAGCAAGCGAGCGACCTAGGGTGTTTGCTTATCCACTTACCACCAAGTGGAGATCTGGAGATTTGTTATATTGGAGAGTGATTTTTGACAGACTGACAGCCGAGGTGACAGTGTGGAGACCTTACCTACGGATGCACAGATGGGATGGGATGGAGAGACAGTTAGCATGCCTACAGAGGAACCACCTACTGCAGGGACGATATTCACACATCATAGTCCCTTTCTACTTTGACCAAGTACGGAGGCAGTTCGAGCTAGAGCAGTGTGTTCCAGCCGATGTGCCCATCTATACTCGACACTCACGGGTCCTTCCCAGACCTAGAGCAGTAGCGAGACCGACGATAGATGACATCGAGACTACGGATATAGAGGGATCTGATCAGGATGTAGTCACTGATTATTTTGCAGAGCCTGGAGCACAGCGCAGGTATGTCTCATGGTTTATGAGATCATATCCAGGTCCTATCTTTCCACCAGATCACCCGACAGGCCATCCAAGCCCATGGAGACATGGAGACCGAGATGAGGACCAGGGATCTAGGTCAGAGGAGCCAGAGGAGGGAGAGGGTCATGAGGAGGCAGGAGATCCTGATCCACCTACAGGCGATCAGCGCAGTGCCGAGGAGGAGGAGGACACAGATGGAGATGAAGACGAGGAGGAGAGAACTGATGATGAGGAGGAGTTAGATGCAGATGAGGATAGAGATGATGAGGATAGAGATGATGAGGAGGAGTCAGATGCAGCTCCTCACCATTCAAGGGATGATACCATAGCTCTGGATCCTCCTCATATTCCCCAACAGGGGGAACATGAGGCGATACGGAGACCTGTTCCTAGTACCGTCCAGCCTACACCCATCATGCACAGATTAGTCGAGCGAGGGGAGCCTAGTAGATCCCAATCACAGATGCTACCGTATCATGATCCCTACTGGCGCGAGGGAGACCTAGGTATAGTAGGTTTAAATTGATTATTAATGTTTTGATGATATAGAATGGTACTAATACAAAAATCTATTCTACTGCCACAGCTAATGTGCAGGAGTGGCGTTTTTTGATTCAGCAGGTAGTGACAGACATTTCCATGATAGCACAGATCCCCAGTTCCTCACAGATTGCCTATAGGCCTCAGGGGAAGGCGGGTCGGCACAAGGACTTGTTTTCCCCATTTTGAGTTAAGGTAGACATATGGAGGGAGAGAGAGAGAGTCCTATCAGAGGACCTTCAGCGGGCGCGACGAGATCTAGCAGCGGCTCAGGCCGAGGCTACCACCTATCGCGCGATCCTTATGGATAGGGATCGTAGGAGTTCCTCTCGGAGTCACTCACGGTCTGTATCTCGCTACACACCCATGGGTCCACCTTCACGGCCAGATCAGGAGGGAGCGTCCAGTTGACACTCTCCAACCACTAGTCCTAGGGATAGGAGATGATTTTATGATGTAGGAGAGGTCACATTTTGGATGTATAGTGACCTATATTTGTATACGATCCACATATATATATGTATATATACATGCTTCTCTTTTGTCTCAAATGTGTTATCTTTAATGCTTAAAACAATGTATGTTTTGCTTTGATTAAATCTAATACATTTGGTAAATGTACATGTATGTTCAGAATTTAATTTCCATATGATTGATTTCTCAATGCACTATGATTAAATTGATACATGCGTGACTTAATTAAATATTTAATCAAGTACTACATTGATGATAGGGAAGAGATATGCATTAAGTCTAAGAATCATATAACTAACGTGATTTAATTTTGAACTTAAACACAACATGATACGATTCTACTTAACACATAAAGACACTGTATAATATGCTAGCACAATGGAAATGTAAATCTTTTACAACTTACATAAATGAATTCAAGACAAACCATGAAGTAAAGAAACACACTTGTCAAGAATGAAGCAAAACATCATAACATTTAATTCTATTTTGCTTTAATTAAGAGACACTAACATATTATCCAATGTTTGAAGAATTGAAAAGAAGATAAATAAGGAATGAAGAATTAAGCATAATATCTACGCAAGTGCATAGCATTTATAGGTTCTTTAAGAGGCATACCGTCTACATCCACTATTTTGTAAGCACCTGATCCATAATCCTCAATAACGATGTATGGTCCAAGCCAATTAGGACTGAATTTTCCCTTTTCTGCAGGTAAGGCATTCACATTGCGCTGATTCTCATAGAGGACTAAGTCACCTACTGAGAAGGAACGTTGAATAACCTTATCATTATAGCTTCATTGTAGAGTTTTGTGATACGCTTGAATATGCTCAAGAGCGTTTATACGCTGTTCATCAAGCATCTCAAGCTGTTGAAGTCGTTGTTCTCTATAAGAGTCATCATCTACTATACCTTTGAGAGAAGCCCTAAGTGATGGAATCTCTAGCTCTAAAGGCATAATAGCGTCAGCACCATAAACAAGATTATAAGGAGTAGTTCTTGTGGCAATTCGTACACTCGTTCGGTAAGCCCAAAGAGCATAGATTAGCTGGTTACTCCAATCCTTACCATGCTTATTCACAGTTTTGTGAAGAATTTGTTCAATTATCTTATTGGATGATTCGGCTTGACCATTTGACTGAGGATAGTATGGTGTAGAAAATCGATGTTTGATATGATACTTCTCGAGGAATTTCTTCACGTCCTTGTTCTTAAATGATGTCCCATTATCTGAGATTATAGTAGAAGGTATCCCGAATCGAGAAATGATGTTTTCTAGAAGAAATTGACAAATCACTTCAGCAGTAGTAGAGCGAAGGGGAATAGCTTCTACCCACTTCGTAAAGTAATCTATTGCGGTTATAATGAAGGTGTGTCCTTGAGATGAAGGAGGAGAGATTTTACCAATAAGATCCAAACCCAATGCGGAAAAAGGCCAAGAAGCTACTTGAGAACGGAGTTCTTGGGCAGGAGCATGAATCAGGTTATTATGTTGTTGACATTGATGACATTTCTTAACAAATGAAAAAGAATCCATCTGCATAGTTTGCCAATAGTATCCCATACGAAGCAATCTATGAACCAAGGATTTGCCTCCAAAATGCCCCCCACAGGCACCTGAATGCGCCTCTTCAAGAGCAACGGGGATTTCTGATTTGTTAAGACAGCGAAGGAGAAGACCATCATAACCCCTTCGGTAAAGGACATTAGAAAGAATGATATATCTAGCAGACAACTTGCGGATTCTAGCCCTATTGTTTCTATTAGCAGAATCAGGAAAGGTACCATCGGTCAAATATCTTACGATATGCGAGTACCATTCATCTGAGTCTATAAAATCACAACATGTTACCAAGCTAGAATCGTCTACAATAGCTGGAGAAATAAGGTTGTGAATAATGAATTTAAGATTGACCACAGGGTCCTCTAAAGATACCAGAGAAGCCACACATGCTATTGCATCCGCATGTCGATTATCTTTTCGAGGAACGGGTTCCATAGTATAAGAATCGAAATTTTGTAATAAAGAGATAGCAAGGTCTTTATATTGTGATAATTTGTCTTGTTTTGCTTGATATATTCCTGTTACTTGTCTTATAATCAATTGCGAATCTCCATAGATATGTATGTGTTTTATATTCAGAGCTAAGGCTGCTTTTATTCCCGCTATAAGAGCCTCATACTCAGCAATGTTATTGGTACACAGGAAATTTAGACGATAGGATAAGGGAATGGGTTTCTTTGTAGGAGAAATCAGAACAACACCCGCCCCCGATCCCGTACGACACTTAGAGCCATCAAAGTATAACTCCCAAGTTTCATCTTTCTCTATAGAAAGAATGAAGTCGTCAGGAAAGGACTCAGGGTTAGGGAAGGAGAAAGGTGAAGGGGCCTCAGCTAAGTGATCGATCAACGCTTGCCCTTTAATTGCTCTTTGTGAAACAAATTTAAGGTCAAATTCAGTTAACATCATAACCCACTTAGATAGGCGTCCTGATAAATCATTTTTAGAGAAAAGATGCTTCAACGGATCAAACTTTATCATGACGTGGACTTCTGAATTTAAGAGATAATGTCTCAATTTCTGAGTCGCAAACACCAAGGCCAAGCATTGTTTTTCTATCACAGAATATCAGGTCTCATAATCGAGTAATGTACAACTTATATAATAAACCGGACACTCCTTACCATCTTTATCATGTTGTGCCAATAATGCTGCAAGAGCATGAGAGGAAGCAACCGTATAAAGAAGGAAGGGTTGAGAAGGTTCAGCCGGTCGAAGGATAGGAGGATTGGTTAAATACATTTTTAAATCTTCAAATGCTTTCTGACAATCCTCATTCCATTGAAAAGTGATATTCTTTTTGAGAAGTTGAGTGAAAGGAAAAGTACGATCCGCAAGTTGAGATACAAACCTACGAATAGCTTGAATCTTTCCTTGTAAGCTTTTAAGTTGAGACACATTTCTAGGAGGTGGCATGTTGACAATAGCATCTATTTTCTTAGTGTCCACCTCAATCCCACGATGCAAAACTATGAATCCTAATAGTTTTCCACTATCCACACCAAAAACACATTTTCGGGGATTCAAGCGCATGTGATATTTACGAATCCTTTCAAAGATTTGATGAAGGATTTTAATATGATCCATGCGAAGAAAGGATTTGGCTAAAATGTCATCAACATAATCCTCTAAAATCTTATGCATATAATCATGAAAGATAAGGGTCATCGCTCGTTGGTAGGTTGCACCGGCATTTTTAAGTCCAAAAGGCATCATTATCCAACAAAACGTACCCCAGGGAGTAGTGAAAGCGGTTTTGAATTGATCTTGAGGGTTAATAAAAATTTGATTGTATCCTAAAAAGCCATCCATGAAGGATAACAAGGCATGTCCTGCCGTAGAATCAACTATCATGTCAATGTTTGGAAGAGGAAAATCATCTTTTAAAGAAGCCTTATTTAGATCCCGAAAGTCAGTACACATTCTTATTTTGTTATCTGGTTTAGCCACAACGACAATATTTGAAATCCATGGGGAATAGTCAATAGGGCGGATAAATCCAGCCTCCAATAACTTTTCAATCTCAGCCTTAACAAGCAAAGCTACCTTAGGATTCATTTTTTGAATCTTTTGTTTCATGGGCTTAGCATCAGGAATTAAGACAATGTTATGAGTAACAATCTTAGGATCTATACCAGGCATGTCAGAGTATGTCCAAGCAAAGATCTCGGGGAATTCATGCAATAAATCTTCATATTGTTTTTGTTCCTTTCCATCCAAACATTTTCCAATTTTAATAACTTTCTCTTTATTGCAAGGGTCCATCTTAACATCAGTGGTGTCACTTATGAGAAGATTGCTTTATTGAGGAGTATCCTTTAGCTGAGGGAATTCTTTCACAATCTCATCATTATCCATCTCTTTTCCAAAGTAGGCTTCAATGTTCAATAAATAAGGGAGTCCCCTATTGTGATGATAACAAGGAAGAGTGTCATATGCTCCTAAAAATTCAGCTAAAGCGTCATCGGTAGGGAAAACGTCAAAAGCACAAGCACACGAAGGATCCCCATCAATGTACTCAGGGTGTTGTATTGATAGAGAAGTAGAAATAACATTAACACTAATGCATGGTCTTTTAGAAGCTTTAGTGCGCTTGCAGGGATTATAGCCAAGTCCAAAGGCATAACTGTGAAAATTAGTCTCTAGAGGAACTTTTATCCCTTGTTCATGAGCACCGCAACCATTTCCATGATACCCATGCTTAGCAAAGATGCGAAAACCACGACCATAACGATCAGCCATTTCAGGAAGAGAAGGTGGTTTTTCATAAGACAAAGAATCAAACTCTTCATAATTAGACGTGTGAGAAGAAGACGTTTGAGAAGCGGCCACAAAATTATTAATCATAGTTTCGGGTAAGATTGATTGATTTTTAGCTTCTTCCTTCTTTTCAACTTTAAGCTCTCTAGAAGAAACCTTATATTCACCCACAAAGGTAGGATTAAAATCAAGGGATCCCCAATCGTCGTCTTCGAGGATCTTCCCAGGATCAAAATCCTTCTTATGTGTAGTTTCAAGTTGAGAAGAATCTTCTCCAAGAGCTCCAGACTCATCCAAAGAATTTTGATCATCGGAGAGCGAGGATTCACCGATAGGTATCTTATTTAAAGATTCATCACTAGATGAGGACGGCTTAGAAGAACCCCCCTTAGAAGTGGATGTTTGCAAACAAGCTTGAAAATAAGTATCACCTATCAAGGTATATGTCTTATTGTTATAAATAAATTTAACTTGTCTATGCAATGTAGAAGGGACAACTTGCATACTGTGAATCCAAGGTCTCCCCAGTAGCAAGTTGTACGTTAGATTTCCCGACATAACATGGATAGGTGTAGGTAAAGTAACAGGCCCCACTGTGATGGGTAAGGTGATAGTACCTAATGAAGTTTTAGCAACATTATCAAAGCCTCGAATAGGACGAGAGTCCGGTTCAATTAAGGATGTATCCACATTCATCTTATGCAAAAGATTAATGCTACACACATTAAGACCAGAGCCATTATCTACTAGTGTTCGCCTTATAGCAGTGTCTTTCATGATAACCACAATCATCAAGGGATCATATTGATGTTGGATTTCACTAGTAGGCAACTCATCTTGGGTAAACACAATTTGAGCTTTAGGATTCATCATAGAGTTAACCAAAGATGCTATATTACTAGATGTATTTGGTGGAGGAACATTCAAATCTCTCAAGGCATCTTGTAACATTCCATGATGAGCGGAAGAAGTTTGAATCAAATCCCAAAGGGATATCTTAGCAGGGGTAGCTTTAAGTTGTTCTATGAGATCATATTCCTTACTAAGAACTTGCGAAATACGGGGAGCTTGTGGAAGAATTGGTTGAGGATTCGGAAGGGAAACTGGGATAACAGGAGGAGGACTAGGTTGCCTATTATTTCTGGTATGATAAGTATGGGCAACCGCATGATAACTCTCTCTAGTTATTTGCTTGGCATAATTATAAGGACTTATAGGTTTTCTTCCTTGCACCGTGATGATTGGTTTATTCGGAGTATGAAAGGAATCATGATCATACCCTCCTTGGATAGTAAGGAGAGGTGTCTTAGGACCTTGAAAGGTGGGAGAAGGATAAGCTCCTTGGACTTCAAAGAGAGGCTTTTTATGCTCATTCAAGTTTATCATGTTAACTAATTTAGAAGTCTTGTTTTTGTTTAGAGATTTCGATAAAGCCACAAAGTCATCAAGAGCATCATCCAACAAAGCATGATCATATCTATTAAAAGGTTTATCTTTTGATTCAAAAGGAGACATCTCCTCATAGAGGGGATTGTTGAAAACAACCATGTTACTAGATTTAGTGGAAGAGTTGATAGGAATGTACCCTTGAGAGGACTCATTCAACTTATCTTTCTCATCACAACGAAATGGCATAGTAACAAGGTTTATGAGTTTTTGGTAAAATGAAGGTTTGGCATCTTTAGGGTTCAAAAATTCATCTAAAGCTTCATCTAATTCATCTTGGCTATACTCATAATAATCATCGAAAGCATGAACATTTTGCAAATAAAAATCTGACATTTTGAAAAGATTGCACAAAACTTAAACACCCAATGCAAAGAAACACACTTTTTTTTTTTCCTTTTTAATGAAAATGAAATGAAAACACACTAAATCTAGATCTAGATCTAACAAATGCAATGCAAGAGGAAGCAATGATAGATTCACGTCGGGTTCACCAAAATGTGTGGGGGAAAAAGCGAGACTAGGTTAATCATGCCCTAATCCTACCTTTTGACACACATTACGGAATACGAAAGAGCCTAGAGATATCGCACAATTGGCTACTTCTTTTTGTGAAAGAGAGAGCCACGGGATATCTATTATGATTTCTATTCCCTTGTTGAAATTGTAAGATCAAGTAATGCAAGTTCAAACCCTAATCCCAAAATGCAAGTATGAACTAATAACAAGATTGCAGAATTGAGATTAAACAATGAACAACTGTAAATACAAGGATGAAATAAGAATGCAGATGTGTACCCGGAGTCAAAATCGGACTGAAAATGTGCGGGACGGGGGCGCGGGCGCCACTGTCCTGAAAACTGCACCGGAAACTGCCGTTCTGCACTCTGAAACACTGTCGGGAAGCTGTTTGAAAGCTATCTGTCCGGAGGACCAGGGCGCCCAGCGCCTCTGTCCCAGGGACCAGGGCACCTAGCGCCCCTGTCCTGGTAGGACCAGGGCACCTAGCGCCCCTGTCCCAGTCTTCTGCTCTGCAATTTGATACAGAGTGTTGTCTCGACCTTCTCTCTCCAGATCTGTATCCCGCGGTGTCGTCCGAATCCCGAAACCTGCAATGGTATCTGAAAAAAGGGTGTATGGGTGGCTATATAGGGTTTTGCCTTAGTCAAACCCCCGCTTCGGCGATTTCCACCTCCACGAATAGCCAAGTTGTTTTGTAAAATGTATTGTGTGTGCAAGGTCCTAAAATGCAAGAAAGCAAACTAGAGCAACCTAGAAAGTAAACCCTAATTGCTTGTAAATGATAACGTAAATGCTCTAAATCAAGATGCAAAGTGATCTAAAGCATGAATAAATGATGTATTGAAGCTTACGTAAAGACATGAAAACAACATGAAATCATACCCAACCCTCAAGGGAGGAGTACAAGCCAATCTTCAGTCGGTAATCTCCTATTGTTCTTCAATGTCTTCCAAGCCCTAAGTGGATGAATGAATTTGATAGATGCTTGATAGAAGGATGTTGAATGTTGTTGAAGTCTTCAAAGATCTGCTCTTTCGCTGCATATGAAGTTCCTGAAAACAAAAATCCGATCCCTTCAAATGAAGAAAGAGAGCTCTTATGTATGAAACCCTAGGTCGCAATTTCGTCTTTTGGCCGACCTAGAGATTGGATATCCCGCCAATTTCTTGGGGTTAAGCTTTATTTTATGATTGGATCGCGCTCCTAAAATTTCGGGAAAAATGTCCGAGACCGTGTGCACTCCGGGCGCCACGGTCCCGACAACTTTTCACCAAATTTTCAGGGCCGTCAGATATGATGATTTTAGAGAGAATCCCGAAGTTACAGGTGATTTCGAGATGTTTTGACCCCCGAAATCAAGCCCCCAAGCTCAGAATAGGGCCTAATTAGGGTTTTTGATTAAGTGATGTATTGGAGGAATAAAATGAAAGGGGCACGCTTTAATGAAAGGGCCCGACTTTGTGATGTGGAAAATGGTGAAATAGAACCTTTAGACCTAATTAATTCGATTAATTAAGTGCTAAAGGGAAAATGCCATGCAAAGTGCAACTGCACCAAGGCGGGTGCTAAAATAGGTGTTAAATTGTACTGCTTTAGCAAGTGCGTACAATTTATGACGTTACACAAAGAATTCGATATTTGATTCTAAACAAAGAACATATCTATCAGTATAACTTTTTGAAGGAAAAGGTGGAATCAAATGAAGTTAGACTAGTTTATGTGAACACTAAAGAGTAGATTGCAAATATTTTCACTAAACCTTTGCCCAAGGAATAATTTGAGTACCTGAGAGACAGATAGGGAGTTTCTGCCCATCTAGTAGAGACTTGATTGATGCGGTTTGGCATCAGTCCGACATGAATTATCAAAGATACTATTCATTCCGGCACTGATGTGGGATGCTACTGCTCAGGGGGAGTAGTCAGCTTTGTGATTTAGTGGTTTATGTTTTTTCTTTGATATTTTTTGTCAGATCTCTGGCATTCATGTCAAAGGGGGAGACATATTGATGTGAAAAAACAAATAAAGAAAAAGAAACAAAAAATTAAAAATCATTGCGGGAGAGATATTGGCATTCAAAGCTGTATGTGGGAGATTATTGACTGTGTTCCATTGGGGGAGACTTGTTTGACATTTATTGGTACTTAGATGTTTTTCACATCTAGTGTTGCCATCAATGCCAAAGGGAGAGATTGTTGGCCATTTGGTGGAATTGATTGTGTTGCATTGACATTTTGTCATTGATGCCAACACTAGCTATTTGGATGTTTTACTGACACCCTTCTGATCTCGATAGGTTGATTTGTTTCTGGTTGATTTGGATCCAACATGATCCGATAGGCTCCAGTATAGTTTGGTGATGGAATTGGCTTGTTCATGACACTCATGCTCATATTCAGTTAGTTGGTTTTGGTTAGGTGATCGGATGCTATCCTGCTTGAATAGAAGCTTAGTTTTTGGTTCTGGTGAGGGTTTCATCGACAGAGCTTTTGATGAAGATCTTTGATGAATTGTATAAGTGGTGTTGGTGCAGCTTATGGTGGAGTTTCAGGATGCTGTTGGTGATCATGTTTGAGACCTGGCGGATGGAGATCATTACTGTAGCGTGTGGACCTATACGGGGCCCTGGTTGATCTGGGTTATGGACTGACTTTAATGTAACATGTGGATTGGACCTATCGATGTGTTTTCGGGATGTCTTATGTGTTGAATATTATTTGTTTAGTCTAAGGCCAACATGGTTTGTAATTATGTAATTGGTTTATTATCTGGTGGCCAACCTAATTATTTATGGTTGAAGGTTTGTATATATAGATGTAAGAGCTCATTGTGGATCATCATGGTAATGTTAGAGGTCATGGTCAAGGAATGTAATGTGCAAATAATGTAATATCATTCAAGGAGAGGATTTGGTCGATCATTGGAGATCAAATTGGGTTTATGTAAGAGGATTTCATCCTCCAGTATTGAGCTTAATCAGAACTGTGCTCAGGCATAGGAGATGCTATCTTTGCAATTCAACACTTCACCGGATTGTAGTCTGGATTTCTATGTAGTCAATGAGGCTCCTTTTGTGATGAGCAGTGCGCTCTAGGCTATTGGCCTTCCTGCAAGTGTAGGCCCCTCAATTTTCATTGACATACTTATTACAGAAGTATTATCTGACTGTGGGTAGGCTTCCTACCATGGTTTTTCCCTTTACCGATTTTTCCACGTACAAATCTTGGTGTAATGCGGATGGATTTATTTTGTGATTATTGTTTATGCTTAATTGGTTTAACTAATATTCAGGTATTAAAGTTTTAAATTGAGAATAGTTTCGGTAATCCATGACAACTGATTCACCCCCCCCTCTGATTTGTCTTCTGGTTATTTGAATTGTCTAACAGAGTGTGTGTTGGGACCTTGTGTCATCTCCTAGCACAAGGGGTGGTTCCTTTGGTTCCACATGGTCGGGTGGTTGATTCTTTTAAACCATTTGGATATTCCTATCTTTGGATTATTCTTGCATGGACGAGGATGCCTCTTAAGATAGTTCATGGATAATAATCACAACAAGAATGTAAATGATGATGTGATTTATGTAATAAAATTATCATGTAATGATTGTAACAGAAATCATGCTTATGAGAAATGATTATGTTGTTATAGTTATAGTGATAGCTATGGGTTATAGTATATGATTGTAATGATGGATCTTGAGCTGTATTGTAACACATTAATATATTAAATGAAATGGATGCATGAGATGTGGATAAGTATTATGGTTGGAAATTAAATGATGCAAATTGTATTCTTGATGAGCCATGTTAAAAGGAAATTGTGCAAATGTTATGATAATGGTAATAGCCTAGAAATGATGTCTTTAACTAATGCTTTAATTAGAAGAAATGCTATGCCTTGGTAGGATGTATAAGTATGCATAATGATAGAAGATATCTTAGGACATGTTTATGATTTGTGATTGAAGAATTTGAACTTATAGTATCATACCTTGTAGTCAGTGATCTAATGATAGGATTGAAAGCTTGTAATACTTGTGTTGTAATTGAATGTTCCTTATGAAAATATTGTATGGATGTTCTTAATGAATGAACTAATAATCTTATTGATGGAAATTACTAGTAAGTGTATGGGCAGATGGTAAAATGAATGCTTGTCTATCAAAGGATTATATTATATTATATGTTATTGTTTACGATTATAACTCCATTTGGTGGATGCTATTAGTTGTTATGGATAATTATCGTATTTTAAGTTGTGTCGAGTTGAATTCATGTAGTTACTTAATTTTTAATAAGACAATGTTGGTTAATTGATATAGTGTAAGAGATTTTATGAGTACTAAATGAGCTATGGATTAAATATTTAGGAAGACTTGTGATTGTTGCATTATGTACTTTAGGAATCATGATAAGGTGATAGACATGCTAGGAGCATGGAATCATAAATGATTATGTGGAAGTTAATTATAAGTGGAAATTATGTTAATGCAATGTAAGGTTTAATCTTGGTATGTGAATGGTAATCATAATAGTCGAAGGTTGGTTAATGGTAATAGGAACATTTGGACTTGGTGTATAAAATGAACCTAGAAAAAAAAAGGGAATAGCTATGCATTGAAAATAGAATCTCATATTAAATGAATGGTTAAGTAGGTTTCATATCATGAGTGTTAGGTATTGCTATGTTGCACCTATGCTTGAATAATGAATAAGATTATTGAGTATTGATCTGGAAAAAAGTAAATTTTTATTACCTATGTAGGTAGATTACGTAATGGCATTGAGATACCCTAGGGATTTAGTAGTAATGATTTATTATATTCTACTTGCGTAATTGATTAATAGTTTGGGTGAATTATTCTATGCTTGTAATATTTAAATGTTGATGAGTGTTGGCTCCATTTCTTAAGTGATGTTATGTGTTGTATTGGTAAATAAATTTATTTTATTAGTGTGTATTTAGCTATATTTCTCTAGGGTATTTTGGCAGGCATTACAGATCACCTATGATCGACCAAGACCTCTGCATATGATTACAACATTATTCATACACAGATAATCCTATACCCCATACGACCACGATCTACAAAGAGATCTTACATCACATTTATACCAACCCAAGACCTAAACAATTAGGTCAGCCACCTAAAAGATAATACAATAATTTCATAACTTAAACCCACAATATAATGATGAACCAAGTTGGCCTAAGACTGAAACAACATAATCCAATCAATAATTCAAACCGGTAACACATCGGGAGTATCAACCCACACGTTACATAAACCGGTCTATAACCTAACAAAATAACCACCAGACCTAAAATAGGTTGTCATAAGCCAAATGAAACACCACAAACAACTGGAACACGAACATGATAACAATCAGTATCCTGATAACCTTCTAGAAGCTGCACCAACACCACTTATTAGACTCATCAAAATATCTTCATCAAAGAGCTTCCGGTAAAACCCTTACCGGTAACCAAAAGGCTTACTAGAACAAATGATAGCTTCTGAGACATCAAATCCCAAACCAACTGAATGTGATATGCATCATAACACATGAATAACCAATCCAAACCAATTCCACAAAGCAAAGCATACCGGAGCATACCAGATCAATATCATAATCCAACTACTCTACCGAAACCAACTATAAACCGGTAAGCAACCAAAATAGTCGGTGTTGCCATCAATGAAAAAACATCAATGCAACACATAACCAATTACTCCAAATTTCCAACAACCTAAATGTGAGTGAAGGTTGGAATTTGGAAAATGGCAAGAGGAGCTGGAATAGTTCATAGGTTCCACCCCAAGAGGAATCAACACTAGACCTACAACTTAGGAAAACCAACAAGAATGTATTCAAAAAAAGAGGTAAGTGTTGGAATCCAAGAACACTGAGAGGGGGGGGGGTGAATTAGTGTTCTGCTAGTATGATCAATTTTAACCTTATTAAAACATGCATACACCAACTGATATACTGGTACATATAAAATTGAAAGAATTAAAGAAACCAATAAGCCAATCATATAAATGAATACCATAACACATAGAGTTATACATGGAAAACCTCAAAGAGGAAAAACCACAGTGGGATTTGTGACCCACAATATCAATCCATTGGCCATATGAAGAGATATTACAAAATATAGGGTCCTACACTTGCAGGAAGGCTTACAGCCTAGAGCACACTAATCAATCACAAAAGAAGCCTCACTGACTACATATAAGTCCAGAAAACAATCTGGAAAAATGATTGAACTGCTAAGATAGCATCTTGTATGCTAGAATACAGTTCCGATTAAGCTCTGTCTGTTCCGATCTGAAACCCTAAACCTTTTACCGAAATACCCCTTTACAAAAATATCATCACATACATAATCTCTCTGATATATTTTGCATCTCCTTCATTATTTCCTTCCTAATTACCCATTCACAAATTGATCTCTCAACTAACTTATATTGATCTCTCAACTGACCTATATATCCTATATAATTTATCATGCCTTATGTCGGCTTACAAAGATAATTACAATATCAATATACATGTCGGCTAGATAACATAAATACATGACTATAAAAAACAATTTCCGATGCTAGATCCAAGAGATGTCGGCCTCCAATACTGATAACCTTATGCTAAACCATGTCGTCCTACATTGCCGGTAACCAAAAAAATTCTTCCATCTTGCCGGTACACAACTGAACCAAAACATGAAGCCAGAACAAGATACCGTGTTGCCATCAATGCCAACATATTGAAACCAACCAATTGAGTCTCAATTACCAACAATCTCCTCCTTTGGCATTGATGGCAACACTCATGTGAAAAATGATCATGGTTTCATCTGCCGGTTTCATCCAGAACTTGCTCCCCCTGAGCTGAATATTCATCTATGATCATAATAAAAAAATACTCCATATCTCCATATCTCCACATCTCCATATATCCCTTTAAGGTACACAAGTCCCTTTTTCTTTTTCACATCTATATCACTCCCCTTTTGACATCAATGCCATCAAAATTTCCAAAAAGAGTACCAAAAATCCAGAATTGTACAATGAATATCCCAAAAGTACCTTACCGGAGCTTAACAAATTTAAATTTTTTTGGATATGCCTTCTCCAATAGCTCAAAATAAGTATCCTAACTAGATTTGAAAGTGCCAGAAATAGATACAAGTCCATTTAGTATATGATAAAATGACTCTTTCTCACTTAACTCTGCTAGTGTGGGCTTACCAACCACATCCATACACTCCTTCGTATGTACACTGAGTGAATCCAACTGGGGACTCACCAAGCCTTTAAGACTTCTGGCTCTTCTTATTATTTTGTCTTTTTCTTTCTCAAGAATTAAAATTTGGGCTTCGAAAACCAAAATATGACCATCAATGGATGTAGTCAATGAATTCAATCCATCAAAAGAATTGGCTATACCTACAATTTTCTCTTGAAATTCCTTAATCTTCTTATCCAAATTAACTGTAAGTACATTTCTATTACAACATACCCTATAAATATTTGTACACTTCTTTAAATAAATGTCTATTAATTTCAACTTTTAATTAATCTTCTTCCTCTTAGACTCAATTAATTGATCAAATGTAGCTCTTTTTTCCTGTGTGAACCTCTCCAGTGCTTGCTGGTTTGAAATCTACTACAAGGATTGAAAATATTTTGAAATGTACTCAGTAATTGTCTTAATCTTGTCGGATGGGCTTGCTTCTCTATCAAAATTGCACTCTAAGACTATTCTACGAAAAATAGTGATAGACTGATCAATAATCCCTTTATCCATAGATCCCTCCTTCATCAATTTCTGTGTAGCCACCATCATGAGTTCAGTAGGACTCATCTCGGTTATGTTTTTCTTTTCAACCTATGAGGTGTCAATTGTCAATAATGATGGACTCACTATCAGTTTCCTGTCAGATTCCTCTTTCTTCTCCTCTAATGTTTAATCCTTTATAGATTCCTCACTTACACCGGTGGCTTTGCTACTTGGTGCAATCTCTGTAGCTGCCAGATCCTCTCTAGGAACTATAACCTCATTGTGTACATCTATATCCGGAGGAATATTGTCCTCAACATTAGTATCTTGTACATTATCAACCTCTACATTCTTTGTATTTACTGATATCTCAACATTTTCTGTATATTTGTATCTACTAGGGGTTTAAGTTCCACTATTTTAATGTTTTTCAAAATTTAGGGCGAAGTACCCATAATACCCTTTCCTTTTCCTTCAACTGGGGTGTCCGTAGTTTATATTTTTTATTCCGGTGAAGTATAAAAACCACGGTTCTCTTCAAAGAAATTAACCCATGTGTTGTTGGTATCCTTGATTATCCCATTTACTCTTCCTAACATAAGACTAGTTATTCTATGTTTGTTGTTAAAGATTTTTCTATCTTCCACCTCAAGTGTCCTATCCATTTCTTCTGGAGAAATAGAAACACAAATAGATAACAACTCTTGTATCTTAATATGCTTGTCCTCTTGCATTGCTAATAGTCTCCTAGCATCTAATATATCATACAATTCTGTCGATATTTGGTCTTCAATTTATATCAAGGCTTTCTTATAGATATCCAAATATAACAATATTGCTTCCTCTATTTCTCTTTGTTCATCCTCCTCTAAGTTTTCATAATAAAACTGTACATTATTTAACATACCATCCTTAGTAATCTCATCAGTTAATTGTGCACAAGTTTTTGGTGGAATGATAGTTACATTACCAGATTCAATTGCCAGATCAATGTCAGCCTTCTTCTTCCTTCTTCCAGTACCAGATGGAGCTGAAGGTGTTACTTTTGGTTCTTGCTTCTATGTCGGTAACTTGAATGTAAATTTCCTAACCGGTTTCTTTTTAGTCTCTACCTTGGTTTCTTCTGTTTTATTCCTTATAACCCTTTTGAAAGCCAGGGGTGTGCCATCCTCAGATGTAGACTCTTCTATAATAGACTCAATGAATACTTCTAGATCTTTTCTCTTCCTCTCTTTCTCTGAGACAACATCAATCAATTCTTTGATATCATGTGAAACATTTTCTACAAACTTACTTGCCTTACCTTCCTACTTTTCTCTCTTCTTTCGGTTGAACTCAGTTTCAACCTCTTATGTCTTCTTCTTTGTAGTACCATAGGGATTCTCAACTTCATCAATAGCTGAATCAATCAACATTTTTGCATTAGCATCAAGGATCTATGCATCAACTACATACCCATCTCCTCAATCCAGATCTTTTGAGGTTTGACCGCTTCCATGAGTGTTCCATCTTTCTTCACCATGAAGCATATGCCAGTTGAGTATTTTTCAACAATATGCTTAGGAACCCTTTCTCTAGATTTCATAGCCTTCTGGAATGCCTTAAAATACCCCCATACTTTGTCATCCCTTGACTGCCCAACATAGAATTTGACTATTTCAATTGCCTCCCTACCGAGATATCAAATGCCCATTATCTCTTCCCAAAACCAGGAGTCGCATTCATGAAAAATAACATTAAGCAGACAATTAGGTTACCATACTGGAAAGTCCCTTTCTTTTCTCCTTTAATCTTTCCTAGGTTTATCAATAGTTCATCCAATATCCAACCACATAGATCCAATTTCTCATTTTCTCTCATCATCTTATGAGCTACGAAAATGCAGGAGATAGAAATAAAATTCTGTCAGTTTGATTGAGTTACCTTATAACCGATGACCATGCTACTGAATTTGATGTCTGTGTTGGTGATAGTGCTTATTCTCCTAGATTGCCCATTCGATGTTGTGCCAATAATCTTGTTAACATAATCATTAGAAACCTTCTTACCCAGACGTTGCCTAACCTATGGTAAATCAGTGATCGCCCTGATGGCCTCCTTTGTAATCTTATATGGTCTATCTAACTAGATAAACTCTCCATGTACTTTGCTGAAAACATACCTAATGATTTCATCTTCGAATTCTTAAATGCTTAGAATGTCGGTAAACCCTAGATCCTCAATGTGCTTGTACTTAGGCTTAATCTTTCCAGAATCTCCCATAAGCTCACTCATGCACATGCCCTTGATATCAGATGTTCCCAAATCCTCAATGTGATAATGAATGAAATCCCTTACATCTTCAGCATATAAAACTCCTTCCGGGACATGGGAAAAAGAACCAATCGAATCTTCCAGGGTAGCCGCATGTGGATACCACTTAAAAATCAGTGTGGGATGGTCCTTGACCTCAACTAGAGTTGGATTTGCAACAAAGATAGGTACATATGATGATCTCGCTTCCATGATTAAAGAAAAATACCTATGAATCGTTGCTGGTGAAAAACCCTAAAGACTTCTTCCAATCGTCGGTGAAATCGCTCAAGAAGATATCCGATCGCACTAAATCGCCTTTAATCGCTATGAATCACTTTTAATCACACTGAATTGCTCTGAATGCAAGGTGATCAAGAATGAAGTATATTTAACTTTTTATCCTCCAAGAAAAACCCTAATCTTTCATTGACATCAATGACTTCCGGTGAAAGATACTGGATCTTGAACAAAACATATTCATGCCGGATAAGCATCTCCAATGTCTGGAACATCTTCTAGAACATATTCCTGGGGTATATGGAGCATATTCATAAATTTTGCCTACCCTAAGGCATCTGCCTCAGTTACCAGATGAGCTACTTGCCAGTGCAGGAGCAACCTCCTCTACCAGATAAGTAACTGGTGCATTCCCATCCGCTGATTGATCTTCAGTCTTTTTGACCCATCTCTAGGTATGATCTTGCCAGATTTCATTAACCTTTTCCTTTCCTTTATCATTTGATCCTCCATTACTAACTGGTGGATTTATGCTTCTACAAAATTTAGCAATATGTCCAACCTCATTACATGCATAACATGTAACATTGTTCTTTTGAATTGCTTTGCTAAAATCGGTATAATTGCTTGACCTGCACTGATTAGCCATATGTCCAAATTTTGCACATGCATAACATTTTACATTCATTCTGCAATCTTCTATCTTATGACCATACTTATTACATTTAGAACATTGGTTGGGACCAAAATCAAGGTTTTGATTTTCTACGTTTCTACATTGCCTAGCCATGTGACCAAATTTATTGCAAACAAAACATCTACCATTAAATTTATAAGCATTGAACTACCTTACCAGTACCTTATGGTTTTGATCTTCATTTTTAGTATAGGAACTCTATCCTTGCTCAAATCCAAATCCACTGGAATCTTCATTCTGCCTTTGTCTCTTCAATGACTCATCTAGCTGTGCTGACCTAATCTTGAAATTTTCTTTATACTAACTTGTAATATTCAAATCTTCTCTTAGAATTGTCATTTGTATCTCAAGCTCTTGTTCATTACTCTGGGATTGTACTAAATCATTTCTCAACATATCATTCTCATGAACCAACCTACCACCTTCTTCAAATTTGTTCTTCAGAGATACAACAAGATTTTCTTCCTTTTTCTTCTGGTCCTCAATCTCTTTAGACATTCTCATAGTTATAGCTTGCATTTCATTTCTCATAACCATGTTATTCTGACTTAGCTTCTGACACTGTTCCTTAAGTGCATCTTTCTCTTCATCATCTTGATTTTGCAAAAGTTACTTCCTCCTAGCTTGAATAGTTGACAACCTCTCCTGTAGGACAAGAATGAATTCCTAAGAAAAATACAATTCATCTTGTAGCTTTAAGTTCTTCATCCTTTCAACATCATAATCTTCAAGTGCCATCTCAAATTGCTTTTCCAAACCCATATCCATGGATTTTGGATTCAAGATCTCCCTCAAGCTGTTAAAATTCCTCCAAGGTACAAAGATTTGATACCAATTGTTGGAATCCAAGAACACTAAGAGGGGGGGGTGGTGAATCAGTGTTCTACCAGTATGATCAATTTTAACCTTATTAAAACATGCATACACCGATTGGTATACCGGTACATATAGAATTGAAAGAAGTAAAGAAACTAATAAGACAATCACATAAATGAATACCATAACACACAGAGTTATACATGGAAAAAATCAAAGAGGAAAAACCACAGTGGCATTTGTGACCCACAATATCAATCCAATGGCCATATGAAGAGATATTACAAAATATAGGGGCCTGCACTTGTAGGAAGGCTTACAGCCTAGAGCACGCCACTCAATCACAAAAGGAGCCTCACTGACTACATATAAGTCCAGACAACAATCCAAAGAAATGATTGAAATCCTAAGATAGCATCTTCTATGCCAAAATATAGTTTCGGTTAAGCTTTGTCTATTCCGGTCTGAAACCCTAAACCTTTTACCGGAATACCCCTTTACAAAAATATCCTCACATACATAATCTCTCTGATATATTTCACATCTCCTTCATTATTTCCTTCCCAATTACCCATTCACAAATTTATCTTTCAACTGACCTATATACCCCATATAATTTATCATGCCTTATGTCAACCTACAAAGATAATTACAATATCAATAGACATGTCGGCTAGATAACATAAATACATGAATATAAAAAATAATTGCCAATGTCGGATCCAAGAGATATCGACCTCCAATACCAATAACCTTAGTCTAAACCATGTCGACTTGCATTGCTGGTAACCAAAGAAATTCTTCCATCCTGTCAATGCCGGTTCCAATGCTGGTTTTTGTGAAGTGCCTCCCAGTACACAACTGAACCAAAACATGAAGCCGAAACAATATACCACGTTGCCATCAATGACAACATAGTGAAACCAACCAATTGAGTGTCAATTGCCAATGGTAAGGCATTACACAAATTGAGTGAAATGAAATGAGGCAAATAAAATAATTTTATTCATGATAAGGCAAGGCAACTTGTACAAGTGCAAAGAAACATGAAGAGTTCTAGAGAAGAAAAAGAAAGGAGAAGATCCAATCAAAATGTTACAATTTTGCCTTTATAGATTAGGCATAACTTAGATGATTTCATTCTGAGAAAACCCTAACCCCACCCGGGTTAGCTTACAAAAATATTAGAGGAGAGAGATCAAATTGACAGATCTGATGGAGTGGTGAATATGGCCTCTGGAGGCATCCTCTACCTTTAGAAGAGCGGAAATCCTAGCAAATCAGGGAAAACCCTACATCTGAATGCATCTCTATGTACTTACAGAGCCCAAAAGTCTTTGAAATGCATTGAAGAGGGAATGGGTGGCATCTAAAATCATCCTACAAGGTCCAATCTAGAGTAAAGGTGAGCAAATCCAGTGGTTGGAGTGAGATCGGGTCTGAAATGGGGCACCAAGCGGGTCCAAAAAATATCCTCAACCATCGGGTCGACAACCACCCTGGACAGAGAATTTAAAACTCATTGGACACTACAAATTCAAATGTCCACCATCAATCTGAGAGATTCACATGAATATGGATGTGTGATATCTCTCCACATAGGCATCTAGCAAGTGCACTATGCAATTAAAACATGGCCATCAGATCGAGCCTTTTTGAAGATCCAACTACTGCAATTGGTTGATGATGAGTTCTTATCCTGCATGGGATAAGGGGGAACAACCATCCCCTTCAGATTTTATTTGTCTTCTTATCCTACGGTTCCCTTTACACTTCTTATTTACCTCGTGGGGTAAGATTTCTTTGTTTCTACCTTGCTGGATAAGCCTTTCTTGAGTTTTCCTTTATCGACCTTTACTGTCTCTTATCCCATAGGCTCCTTCTTAACCCCTTTTATCCTCACAGGATAAGAATTCCTAGTTTTGTCTTCCTTGTTTTCTTATCCCATGGCATTACCTTTGTCTTTGTTCTATTTTGCGGGATAAGGGTCTCTTTGATTTACCTTCATTTTCTTATCTGATGGGATGGGTATTGGGATAGACTAGCTTAGTCTATGCTCTTGGATCCTTCACTGGGATCACCTAGTGTTCTCTCTACACCCTAGGGTCTCTAATAATTCCCTTGCTTGAGGAATCCCTTGACCTTGCCCAATCCATCCACCAATGAGTTGCAATGCTGCTCCTAAGGTCTCACCTACTCATGAGACTCAAAACCCCTTACTATGGCTAATAAGGGCTAGGCTTGTTCCACACCTTCCAAGGTCTTAGAAAGGTTATATCAGGTATATTTTATGGTCTTTCCACCCATTCATGTGCCCCCAAGAGGTTTCAAGCCTTCAACCTCTTACCGATTTTACTATTTTGTGTTTTTGATTACAAAATAGGGCTAAAAGGATTAGGACCAATTAGGCCTCCTACTTGGTCCTTTAGGGCTCCCTCTCACAAACGATGCACAAACAACCCAAACTCCCAAAAATGGACTACCATTCATTTAGAAATTTCTCAAGGATTTTCTAGGTTTTAGGCCTCCAAGTGGTTGTACAGTGCCTTGGGCAAATTTTGGGGTTTTAAGGGTTTTGTGAGGGTTTCATGGTTTGCCTGGGTCACAGTGAGTGTTTTGTGTTTTAGCCACCTTGTATGGATTGGTGGAGCCTCCTTCTTCACAACAATTATTCTTCAAACACTCCCCTACACCTCCTCCAAAGAGTGCTCTCTTCTCTATCCAACCTAGCTCTCCAAGACCTCTGCAACTTAATCCTTCCTAGCCGGGCACTGTCTAGTCTCGCCTAGGATTGGGTCTCTTGATGGCCTTCCTACATTTTCAAGGGCCTTGCTTGTTTTTTAGTATGGTACAAGGTCTACACTCTCATTCCCCATGGTTTCATGGTGGTTCCACATTGGGGAATGGAGTTATGCAACCATTTACACAATCCTGTCCAAAACTGGATAGTAAGAAGACAATTTACAAACTATTTACAAACACACTCAATCTGCAAATAAAAACCTAGTCTAAATGCTTGAGATGAAAGTATTTACACCATATAAGTCACTCCACATAGTTTTGCATGCAAATCAATCCATTAACTTGCTCGGTAGCTTCATTCAAACTGACTAGTAACCAACAAAAGAGTCACAGTCAATTCAGTTTGCTTGAGCCGTACAATGTCTGACATCCAACCCATTAACTTAGGGTTTGGAAATACTTATACTACCTTTGCCTCAGTTTGTGTGCCCATACTAGGGTTTTCCACGCTAACCTAAATAATTTGACATCATGGTGGAAAAGTTGCTTGACAACTTTTAAAAGTTGTCATGCAACTTTTGCAACTTTTGAGCAACTTTCCCAATGTTGCTTTTCATGACTCCTAGACCCACATTGGGCATACCTAAGGACACCACCATGCTATAAAGGACCCCTAAACACCTCCAAGGCACACATACCCTCAATTTTCAATAAATCCTCAATCTTGACTTATAACCCTTAAGACCTCAATGAGGACCCTAACTAGGACCTATGAGCACATGGCTCATTATTTTATATACAAAGGCTTCAAAAGAAGCATAACACCAACAAAAAAAGGAGGGAGAGCTTGGAAGGGTGCTCGTACACCATTATCCCATGAGAATGCATAGGATAAGAAATTCCTTTGGTTTTCTCTTTATTCTCTTATCCAACATCACCTTTGATGCCTTTTTTTAACCTTGTGGTATAAGAGAGGCTGACCCTCTTCTTACTTGTATCTTATCTCAGAAGGCCTTCTTGTTGACCTTTTCACCCTGCGGGGTAAGGGGAAAGCCTATACTTTGTCCCTGACAAGCTTATCCTGCATGAACCTTGTTGCATTTGTTTTATCCCATGAGATAAGGGAAAATATTCCTCACCCTTTTTTATTTTCTTATCCCGCGGGTCACTGCTGATGTCTTTCTAACGCTGTGGGATAAGGAAAATGCTTATCATTTTTCTTATCCCACATGAGCTTATCCTGTGAGACCATTGTTCTACGTTGTCTGAAGATGCGGATTGGGACCCACCACACCTTTTCTCCATGCTGGATAATAATTTTTCCCTTTTAACTCAATCACTTCTTATCCCGCGAGACCACATTATGTCCCTTTTAACCCCACAAGATAAGGGAAAAACACCTACCTTATTTATTTTCTTGTCTTGTGGGTTGTTGTTGATGTCTTTCTAACTCCACAGGATAAGCATTCTAACTATCATTATTCCTTATCACACGTCGTCCTTGGTGCATCTATTTTACTCTGCGAGATAAGGCATAATCCCACCTACCTTTGACTTTTCCTATCTCGCAAGACCTTTATTTTCTTTGCTCCCTGTTAAGTTTGGCACAAAAATTGCCAACATTTTTGGTGACTTGGAGGGGATTGAAAGCTTTCTTGACACATTGATCAGTAGCCTTATGAAGTCCATTGTGGGTGGAGTCAAAAACTGAAGCAAAAAGATAATCTCTACCATTGCAACTTGGATTACATCAAAATTTTCTGCTACACTGAAAGAGCAGATTGTGCTCGAGCACTTCTTGGAAAGCAGAAGGACATAGATTAAATACAATTTTCTGAATCACTTGGAGGAAAAGAAATCCTACACTACCCTACTCTAGCCAATCAACTTGAAGCAACTAAACAAAACCATTCACAGATTGGTTAAAGTAGCTTCCCTCCCTAAATAAGCTGGGGTGATTTACATGGCTACAGAGAAAAATACAGAGCTCAAAAAGTGAAGGCATAACCATGAATAGTTGCAAGAAACCTCGTAACCTAGAAATAAAAATAAATACCCCAATTTGTTGATCAAACACACTACTAGTTTGAGATACACTTGGGACTTGGGTATGTGGCTCCGCAACTTCCTGCTTGGCCCAAATCATGGATATATATTTGATTGGGCAGCCCCTTCATATGCCAAAGGTTGAGTTCTCTCTGGTGGCCTGCTCTCGCTCAACTATCTCCTTCATCAAAATCTGATCAAGCTGACCAGATTGCCCCCCCCCCCTGAGGGGATGAACTCAACTTCACTGAGGTTGGCACAAGAAGTGTCAATAATATTTGATAATATGTGGAGATCAAGGTCAAGATCAAACTTTATATCTTCAACATGTTCTACCTCAACCTCATCATCAAAATTAGAGAAAAGAATATCTTCTCTCTCAGTTAGCTTTGATTTATGTTCTTGTTCACCTTGAACAAATACCTCATGCAAGTCATCATCTTGACTTTCCAAAAGCTGAAAGTCCTCATTTGATTTCTCCTGGACCTGCATAGGACAAGGTAGAAAAGTGTCCAAACCTAAACAAAAACCTTTCAATTCATCCCAAAAAGAGTCCTCTTTCAACTCCTCCTTGCTCTTAAAACATAGGGGATTGACTTGGGTGATATTGCAGCTCTCCCGAGGGACTGAAAAAATGGGAGTGAGAGCAGAACAAATTTCTCCCAATATCCCACTTTAACTAGGGCTGTCCTCCACCCAAGATGCTTCCGACTCAGGCTGTCTTGCCCACTTCACCAAGTGCTCCATGTAGACCTGGTGTCTGGTGGACTTCTTTACTCTAGATTCCAAGATCTCCTCTGCTATTGGCTTCTTCACCTGTGGTAAGGAATTAATATCTAGGTCTTGCAGTACCTTAGCTTGGTTCTTAGTCTGCCCTTATATCTCACCCTTGTACATGATCAGGTCAGCTACATTAAAGACTAGTGATATAGCTAAATCTGAAGGTAGGTCAACCTTGTAGGAATTCTTACCATATTGTGACAGGATTCTACAAGGTCCTACCCTCCTCCTTTGTAGTTTGGTAGGCTTACCACTTTGCATCCTAGCTTTGCTCAAATGGACCATCACATAGTCCCCCACCTTGAACTGAACCTCTCTCCTTTTCTCATCCATTTTTACCTTCAGTTTCTGAGTGGATTCAAGGATGGCCTTCTTAACTTTCTCTTGAACTTCCATGATGGTTTGAGTGAAGTCCTCTGCTTGCCCACTATTTATTTCCAAACTACCAAGGTCTCTTAACTCACATACTCCTCTTGGATGTCTGCCATACACAACCTCAAAAGGACTTCTACCAGTGGTCCTATTCACACTGTCATTGTATGCATACTCTGCTTGAGGAATGATTAGGTCTCATGTCTGACCATACTCCTTAGTTAAAGACCTCAACAAGTTACCTAACACCCTATTGATGACTTCAGTTTGACCATCTGTTTGTGGATGGTAAGATGAGCTAAATGACAAGTTAGTTCCTAGTCTCCTCCATAATGTTTGCCAAAAATGGCCCATGAACTTGCTATCCCTGTCTGAAACAATGCTTAAAGGGAGTCCATGAATTCTAACAATCTCCTTAAAGAAGAGATGTGCAACATAGCTAGCATCATGTGTAGTCTTACATGGAATGAAATGGCTCATTTTGGAAAATCTATCTACTACCACATAGATGTTGTCCATACCTATTTTTGTCTTGGGAAGTCCTACGACAAAGTCCATACTTATACATTCCCAAGGCCTATTTGGAATCGGTAATGGTTGATAGAGACCAACATTGCTTGATCCTCCTTTTGCTCTTTGACATACACCACATTGCTCCACATACCTCTTTACATCTCTTGGAAACTTTGGCCAATAGTAGTACTTCTGTACTAAATCCAAGGTTTTGTTGACTCCAAAGTGTCCACTTAAACTGCCATTATGTTTCTCTTGGATGAGGTTTTCCCTCATGGATCCTCTGGGTACACACAATTGATTACCTTTGAACAAGAGACCATTTTGGAGAGTGTAATCTGCATACTCACCATGAAAATGGTTCTCAAACTCCTTGCAAACCTTGTAAGCTGATGAGAAGTCTTCATCTCCTTCATAAAGGTCCTTGAAACCTTCTATTCCCATGCTCTACAACTATAGTTCTTGAAATGTCAACATCTTCCTGCTTAATGCATCTGCCACCTTATTAAGTTGCCCCTTCTTATGCTTGATGGTGAAGGTGAAGGATTGGAGATATTCCATCCATTTCAAATGCTTTTTGCTAAGCTTCTCTTGAGTGTTAATATAACTCAATGCCTGGTTGTCTGTGAACACCACAAATTCTTTTGGAAGTAGGTAATGCCTCCATTTCTTTAAAGACTGCACTAATGCATACAGCTCTAGGTCATAGGTTGAGTACTTCTTCTTTTCTTCATTAAGCTTCTCACTGAAAAATGCTACAGGTCTTCCCTCTTGACTCAATACACCACCTACTGCAATTCCACCTACATCACACTCCAAAGTGAATAGCTTATCAAAAGTAGGTAGGAGAAGGATAGGTTTTGTGGCTACTTCTTGCTTCAACAATTGAAATGCTTTGTCAGCCCGTTTAGTCCATTCAAACTTAGTTTTAAGACCACCTTTAATAGTGTCAAGGACTGGTGCACATATGCCACTGAAGTTCCTCACAAATTTCCTATATAATTGAGCTAATCCATGGAAACTCCTTACCTCAGTCCCTATTCTAGGTGCAGGCCAATTCAAGATTGCCTCCACTTTGCTTGGATCCATCTTCAAGGTTCCCTTAGACACCAAAAATCCTAAGTAGACTAGCTCTTGCTTTAAGAAGTCACACTTCTCTAGGTTGATGGATAACTTTTCCTCATGCAACCTCTCTAAGACTAACCTCAAATTCTCAAGGTGCTCCTCTTTGGTTCTACTATAGATGAGAATGTCATCTAGATACACCACCACAAATCTGCCTATGAAATCCTTCAACACTTCCTTCATCAACCTCATGAAGGTGCTTGGAGCATTAGTAAGTCCAAATGGCATCACAAGCCATTCATACAATCCCTCTATGGTTTTAAAAGCAGTCTTCCACTCATCACCCTCCTTAATTCTTATCTGGTGATAACCATTTTTGAGGTCTAACTTGGTAAAATACATAGCCCCTCCTAAACAATCCATCAAATCCTCTATTCTAGGAATAGGAAACCTATACCTTATGGTGATCCTATTGATTGCCCTTGAATCAGTGCAAAGTCTCCACTTGCCTCCCTTCTTTGATGCTAGCACTACTGGGACTACACATGGGCTGATGCTCTTCTTAATTAGTCCTTGTTCCAATAACTCCTGCACTTGCCTTGCTACTTCCTTATTCTGATAAGGTGTGAGCTTATATGCAGCCTTGTTAGGTAAGGATGCACTAGGAACAAAGTCTATTTGATGGCTTATAGACCTTCTAGGTGGGAGTGTTGCAGGTGCTCCATCACTCACTATGTCCTTATAATCTTGCAACATTTGCTTCACCTCCTTGGGTACTTCTGCCTACAACTTGTCTACTACCTCCTTTGGTTTCACAAAGATGGCACACTTCACTATCTCCTCCTCATGTAGAAAGTTTAAAAACTCTTTACCAATAGCCATTAAGACACTAGGTGTTCTTGAAGTGCTCTCTTCATTCTCTGTCAAAGATTGAATCTTGAAGGTCTTGCTATCCTTCTTGAATGATATGGAGTTTTCCTCTCCATCATAGATCACCTTCCTATCAAATTGCCAGGGTCTTCTTAGTAGCAGATGACAAGTATCCATAGGCAACACGTCACAAAGGATATTATCCTTGCATCCTCCAATAGAAAACTCTACCCAAGTCTGTTCATTGACTAGCACACTCTGCTCATGGTTCAACCATGTCACCTTGTATGGGTTGTTGGCATTTTTGATGTTTATGTTGTGATTGTCATTGATGGACACACACTTGTACTGAGAACCCCTTTATATGTATGAGCTAGAGCTCAACCAGTATTTGTTCCAACCGGTATGTTGTATTCTAGTCTTTAGACTAATGATTTTGCAGAATGTGTTTCCCGGTCTGAAGTGGCATGACGACCCCAAGTGGTTTGTGGTTCTCAACTGGTACAAGGGAGCAAAGCGGCATAACACATTCTTACCAGTCTTTATTTTTGCCAAACCAACAACCGGTATTTTGTATGAACCGGTAATACTCTGTGATGAGTTACCAACCAACATTTTGTGATGAGTTACCAACCCACCGATTGATTGATGGTGCCGACACACTGACGGTTCTTTTTGTGTCGTGTTACTGAGTATGTCTAGATTCATTGAGCCTAGGAAATTGTAATGTAATCCTATTGGACCAACATGAAATCAGATTCCTTTAAAAGGACATCATGTCTAGGGTTTTGTGTTGTTGTTGCTATTGCTGAAAGGGTTTATGTTGTGGCTAGGGTTTAAAGTGATTGTGGAGTTGTTGTAAGAGTGATCTTATCTGAGAAGATGAAGTTGTAAATAGAAAGAGGTAGAGTAGAATAAAGTAATGCTGAAGTGCATTAGCAGTGAACTATACTGGATCTAATCAAGCAGTCTATGCTATAAGATAGATCAAACACTTGTTGATTACTCACATCTTTGACAAGTCTGTAGCCCTTAATCGGGTAGGCCTCAAAGCCTTTGTAAAATCCTCTAACAAGGTGGTTCACTTTTGTGAATCTGAAATCCTCTAACAAGGTAGTCTTTAATCGAACTTATCTCCTAACAAAGATTGAGATTCCTAACAGGATCTATTCTGGTGAAGAACATTGTAAGACCTTAATCGGTCTGACCTTAACCGGTCTGGTTTCTATTCTGCAAATAGTGACTTGTGAGTTCCATCTCACCGTGGTTTTTCCTAGTTGGGTTTCCACGTCAAAAATCTTGTGTTATGGTTGTATTGCTTTTGTGGGTGAATGATTTATTCGCATTTTGAATTTGCATGTGTGATAACCAATCTATCTGTTAGACTGTTTTACCAGTTTATCTTCAGACTGTGTAAGTGTTTAAGTACAGAGATTTTGGCATACTAATTCACCCCCCCTCTTATTATTCATCAATTGGTATCAGAGCCTACCTTTCTATAAGTTTAAACACTTGGAAAGAGATATGGGGGAATACACTTTGAGGGAACTTACTCAATGGCTCAGTAAGTCTGAGAAAGCCTATGATGATCTTATGGTCAAATACAAGGCATCTCAAGAAAAAAGGAGAGAACATGCAAAAAAGATGATGGAGCTATCTGAAAGTAGTTATGAAGATGAAGCTAATATGGAAGCCATGATTGCAGAAGTAAATAAGCTGAATGATTCAAACTCCAATCTGAGAAAGGAGTTGGAAGGACTGACCATCCGGTTTAGTCAAGAGCTTGAGAACCGTAGGAAAGCTGAAGATCGGATAAAGGATAGAGATCATGAGATCTCCAAGTTGAAACAAGAGATTAGTGCACTGACTGCTCACCTTCATGAGAGAAGGATGGAAAAGGAAGACATGCAAGGTGAACTGAACATAGCCATCTCTGAAAATGCAAGTCTAATGGAGACAAATACTACTATTTCCAAAGAACTCTCTGAGTCAAAGGAAATACTTGCTAAGTTTTGCAAAAGTATTGTCAAGATAGAGCAAAAGCTTGAGTCATCTAGACTGGTAAAGAATACCAATGGTCTTGGTTTCTCTGGACATGAGGAAGGAGAATCCTTAGGAACAAATGCTGAAGCATCAAAGAAGCAACCGACACTCAAAGGAAAAGGTAAGCAAAAATTTAAACATGTTTGCTTTAACTGTCTTAAAGAAGGACACACTGCCAATGTATGTAGGAGAAAAGCCTCCAATAATTTTCCATACTTTATCAACAATGTGTTGGCATATGGACACTCCAATGAGATATTGTGTGTGATTGAAGGTTTTGTCATTGATGGCAACCTTGCAATCCTATAGCACTGGTAAGACACTATACCGGCAAAGCATTACACAGGCAACCTTGCAATCCTATGGCACCGAAAAGACATTATACTGGCAAAGCATTACACAGGAACCTTGCAATCCTATGGCACCGGCAAGACATTCTACCGACAAAGCATTATTCAAGCAAGACAGTGCACTGGCATCAGCAAGAACACTCTACACCGGCACCGACACTGGCACAGGAGAAAAGATGTATACCGGCACAGAGGCCGATAGGATTTTTGATATGTAATATTTTGTTTATTATTGTAAGCCGACTTGGCAAATTGTAAAATGACTCTTGTATATAAAAGAGATCATTGTAGACATTTGTAGGATATGGATAGAAAGCATAAAAGAAAATTATTAGGCAAACCTAATGTGCGAATTATAGGTCAAGGGTATATGCAAAGAACAAGAGAAAGAACCGGTACTGAATCTAGCATTGAAGATGCTATTGTAAAGTAGTACAAAATATTGGATTTGTATAATCCTCATTGTAAGTCAGTGTGACTTCTTATTGAGCAGTGTGCTCTAGGAAGTTGGCCTTCCTACATGTGCAGGCCCCTATTGTAAGTAATATTCTCTTATTGGCCAGTAAGTGAATATTGTGGGTCACAAATTCCACCGAGGTTTTTCCCACACCGGGGTTCCTCGTTAAACATCTTGTGTTATGGTGTTCTTTTCATGTGGATGTTTTTGATTCTATTAATTACATTAATTCTTGCATACTGGTATACTGTTACTTTATGTTCTGCTTGTTCTGTTTTAAGGAAATCTCATTACCGCTCAGATACTGATTCACCCCCCCCTCTCAGTATCTGTGGAAACCCTAACAATTGGTATTAGAGCCTAGTCCTCTATTTTCAGAAGCCTAACAGCTTGAGGAAGATCTTGACACCGGTAAAGATGGAAAATCTGATGAAGCAACTTGAAGGAGCTCTTACTGACTATGATACAGAGAAGTTGAAAAATATCAAATTAGAAGATGATTTAAAAGCAGCTCAGGATATCATTCAGGCACTTCAAGAAAATCTTACTGTTACAAGAAATAAGAGAAGAGAACTTTGCGAAAAATTGCAAAATGAGAATGATGAAAAGGAATCACTTAATGATATGATAAGCAAATTGAAACAAGAGATCATGACAACAAAAAATGAAATGCAGGATATGACTATGAGATTTTGCAAAGAGATTGAGGACATAAAGGAGAATGAAGAAGAATTGACCAGAAGACTAAGTGATGTAGCAAATGAGAACACAAGACTTAGCTATGAAAATGACATGTTGAAGATAGATCTGATGCATACTTAGAATGACTCAAATGAACTAATGAGACAAAAAGAAATCTTGGAAAGGGAATTGGAAACTGCAAATCAACACAAAGAAAAATTCAAAAACCTAAAGGTGACACTTCTGGAATTGGATTTGAAGTTGGAGAAAGCTCCGGTACTGCAAATACCCAGGATCACAGCAAACCGGTAAGACCTTCTAATACCTACAAATTCAATGGAAAATGCTTTAACTGCAATAAATATGGTCATAGGGCAAATGAATGTAGATCTAGGAATTATCAGAATATCAATCCTCCCATCGGTCAATGCTCCAAATGCAACAAAATTGGTCATAACTCTGAAAACTGTAGAATGAATGTAAGATGTTATGTTTGTGGAAGATTTGGACATTTATCAAATCAATGCAGAACACAAACCGGCATAGGTTATGGGAAAGCTATTCAGAAAAATAATGTAACTTGTTATGCATGTAACAAGATTGGTCATATTGCTAAATTTTGTAGAAGTAAAGGTACACCGGTAGACAACAAAAGTACTAGCTTGAAAGGTAAAGAAAAGGTTGAAGAGGTTAAGCAAGAATTCTCAAAGCAATGGATCAGAAAAGGTGATCTAAATATTGGGAATACTCCTCCACCGGTAGAACCAACAAATGCTCCATCGACAGGACAATGTAATGCTCCACCGGCAGGACAATGTGATGCTCCACTAGTAGGACAGAGCAGTGCTCCACTGGCAGGAAGTTCTTCATCAAATTGAAGAAAATTATCTTGAGGGTTTGGCAATCTAATGACACATGTGCTATTATTCCCTTGGTTAGAGAAAAGAAGTTGAAAATCACTCATTACCGGCAAATAAAGATAAGCTAATACATTATCGAAAAGCGATTAATGTGGTAGGTATCAGAAAAGACTTTATAGAATAAGGTTTTGGCTCCATTTCATTTCACCGTGATTTCAAAGTTTCAGAGAGCGCGAAGATTTCCGAGCTAAGGCATTTCGAGCAAAGAGGCAAAGCATTTCAGTAATCAATCCATCCAAAGGAAAAAAAAGGCATTTATCATCATGGCATCCTCCTCTGCACCTGAATTCATAGAAAACCCTACAGTAGTCGAGGTTAAAAAATGCCCTAGGCCCGTATTTCAGCTAGTTCTCGAGATAGCTAAGAAAGATGACAATACAGGTGCTTTTTCCCAAATTTCAAAAGGTGTTGTTTATGGAGAAGATCCTAGAATGTATATTCATTGCAACATAGAGGAATTAGGTGATGAAGAAATTAAAAACATGTATAGGACTGTTATATGTGACAATTCCGAAAATGTGAAACCTGAACATAAAGTTGTTGAAACCCTAGGATTCAATGAAATCCTCTGCATTCCTGAATTTCCCAAGGAAGTGGTTAGGATAGTTTTAAGAAGGGTACATGGTTCATTCTTTTGGCTTGATTTAGGTCACAAAATTACAAAGGAAGTTGTGAAAGCAGTAACAGGGTTACCTTCCACCGGTAATAGACCCGACAAGACTAAGAAGGTCTCCAATGACCTAGTAATAAACTTAACTGGTGCAACATCAGACAAAAGGTCTCTAAGGGTTAATGATGTGAATGATATAAATGTTAGATTTGTTAGCATGATTTTAGGGTAAAAAGCAACTCATGCAAACAGACTCAACTTAGTCTCCAGTTTATGCATTAAGAGTGCTCATGATATGGTAAAAGAAAATGTGAAAATTGATGTATGTGAATTGTTAAAAGATGAGTTGATTGATAAGTTAGGGAAAATCAAGAAAGATAAGAAAGGAACTTTTAGATTTGGAAATTTACTTGTATGCTTAATGCTACATATAACCAAACAGGTTCCTAGTATAGGCAACAAGAATCTTGGATTCCACATACCAGTAGGAAAACAATTATCAGACTTATTCAACAACATGGGTGAAAACAAGGAAAAGAATGTCAATGAGTATTTTCAAACACTAAAGTTCAGAATGAACAAAAGAATCAGACTATCATAGGAAATTGTCAACAAATACAAGGATGATATATGTTTTGTAATTAAAAAGGATGAGATCTTGATGGAAGCAGTCATCCCAAGAACAATTTGGGTAACGGAGATGGGTTATGAGACTGATGATCATATCATTGAAACTTATGCTAAAGCACTTCTGGAAGCATCCAGGGAACCAAAAGAAAAAGTATTTGGTAGTGCTAAGACCATAGAAAGTCAAATTCAATCTAAGAAGAGAGTGAAGAAAGTTGAGGCATTTGTGAGGAAATGATCCAGACAAGTAAAAGCTATAAAGGAAGATATATTAAAGAAAACCGGCATAAATGAAGATGAGTTGGCAGCCCAACAACCTGAAGCTCATCTATCACCGGTAGGTACTTCCTTAGAAGGAGATATGCCAACAACTTTTAAAAGAGTTGTTAGGAAAAGAGATCCCTCACCGGCAACCACTCCTTCACCTAGAAGGACAAGGCAGAAGCAACAAGCTGTGAGATCTCTTGTCAGAAAAGTCACACCTAAAAAGAAGCTGACACCCAAAAAGAAGAAAAAGACAAACACAGACTTGGCCCCTCTTGACATATTACAGAATGAGATCACAGAGGAAGGTAAATTGAAAAATATAGGGAAAATTTATGACACCCTATCGGATGATGAGAAAGGGCAAGTTGAGGAAAGTGTAATATTACACATGGACATGTATAAAAAGTTTTTGATGCAAGTCTTAAATGAAATTCCCGATGAACTATACAAAAGACTTAAGGCCAAAAGGCAAGGAATAATTGAATTGGATAAGAAAATTAAAATAGAAAAACTACTTGTAGTATATCCGGTAAACTCACCTAAAGAAATTGATGATCTGATAGCTCAGGCCAACCAGATAGTTTTTTCCACTGCACACCAGCAAATTTCACTGATGGCAGGTAGAGTTACAAAGGTTTAAGAGGAAATAGAAGATGGTTGGGATATATTCTTGGTTGAAAAAGAAAAACAAGAAGAATATAGGAATCCCAAGCCCATTAAGGTATATCAGAAGGATAAAGGGAAAGGTAAAGTTGGTGGACCACCAAGTATCAAGATTAGAGACAACTTACCCCCAACTCCTTTAAATACTCCACCGGTAAAAACAACAACTACAAAAGATCAACCGGTAGCTGAGAGTATGGATACAGAGGATAATAATCCTAATCCTGAAGTCCTATATACTGTGAATATTGATACTCAGAAGATCAACATAGTGGTAGATAAGGATACAACAAATAAATCAAATATAGCCAAAGAGCCTCCGGTAACAGGGAATACAGAGCAACCGGCAGCGGATACAAAGAAAAAGATAGAATTTGGAACACAAATAGAGGAACCAACAGAGCTAAAGGCTCCAGAACAGATGCCACTGGTAAGAAATGAAGTAGGAAAACTAGTGCTTAAAGAAATGCAGACACAAACAGACCTACCAGAGGTCAATACAAGCTTGGTCACTTCCACCGGTACTCACTTTGTTGGGTCACCATCAAAGTCAACAAATGCGACTGAGGTATTACTTGAATCTATCAAGAAAATAACTGACTATAGCTCACAAGCTTACAAAGCAATAGATGATTCAATCCCATTTTTGAAATCAATAGCTCCTAACTGTAATATAGACAATAAAGATTCTTTAGGACAGTTGGATACACTATGTAAATATATTTCTGGAAATTTTGAGCAAATAAAGGTAGAATCTGTAAAGGAAATTGTAGAAAAGGAGAAACTGAAATTCTTTGAGGAAGGAATAAAGAAGTGTAACAGAGAGTTTGACACACTTCTATCGAAACTATGTAGTTTGTTAAAAGAGTACAAAAACCTATATAAAGATACATGTAAAACAAACTTTTTGACTATAGATATTGATAGGAAAATAAGCAAGGCACATGATGAGATAAATAAACTTGCAGACAACTTTGTCAACTCACCTGATTCATTATCAGTTTTTGAAGAGAAGATAGCAAATTTTGAGGAAGATTTGCTCAAATTGGAAAGAGAGAAAGAGAGAATAATAAACAAGTCAAAACTTTTGAGATCTAAACTAAGTCCAAGATTGGACTATTTAGCATCTCTACGGAAGGAAATCTCAGAGGCATTAACACAGGGAAGCAAAACACCGGCAGAGCACTTGCAGTATCTCAACGGTACAGTAAAAAGAACTAAGACAACAATAAAAGACAGTAAGAAGTTTATGGATAGTATAAACTTAATTTTGGGAGATCTTTTTCAGATAATAACTACCCAACTACAAGGTTGAGGTTATGGACTGGTATGACTACAACTCTACTAAGCTTTGTCATTGATGCCAAAGGGGGAGTAGTAGGATGAGAAAATTCAAAACATAGGAATTATATGCTCAGGGGGAGCTCTCACATTTTTGGTAACATTTTTGATCTACATATTTTTGGATATCTTTTTGAAATTTCTCATGAGTGTTGCCATCAATGCCAAAGGGGGAGATTGTTGGCATATGGACACTCCAATGAGACATTGTGTGTGATTGAAGGTTTTTTCATTGATGGCAACCTTGCAATCCTATGGCATTGGCAAGACACTATACCGGCAAAGCATTACACAGGCAACCTTGCAATCCTATGGCACCGGCAAGACATTATACCGACAAAGCATTACACAGGCAACCTTGCAATCCTATGGCACCGACAAGACATTCTACCAGCAAAGCATTATTCAAGCAAGACAGTGCACCGGCATTAGCAAGATCACTCTACACTGGCATCGGCACCGGCACAGAGGCCGACAGGATTTTTGATATGTAATATTTTGTTTATTATTGTAAGCCGACTTGGCGAATTGTAAAATGACTCTTGTATATAAAAGAGATCATTGTAGACATTTGTAGGATATGGATAGAAAGCATAAAAGAAAATTATTAGGCAGACCTAATGTGCAAATTATAGGTCAAGGGTATATGCAAAGAACAAGAGAAAGAACTGGTACTGAATCTGGCATTGAAGATGCTATTGTAAAGCAGTACAGAATATTGGATTTGTATAATCCTCATTGTAAGTCAGTGTGACTTCTTATTGAGCAGTGTGCTCTAGGCAGTTGGCCTTCCTGCATGTGCAGGCTCTTATTGTAAGTAATATTCTCTTATTAGCCAGTAAGTGAATATTGTGGGTCACAAATCCCACCGAGGTTTTGCCCACACCAGGTTTCCTTGTTAAACATCTTGTGTTATGGTGTTCTTTTCATGTGGATGTTTTTGATTCTATTAATTACATTAATTCTTGCATACCGGTATACTGTTACTTTATGTTCTGCATGTTCTGTTTTAAGGAAATCTCATTACCGCTCAGATATTGATTCACCCCCCCCTCTCAGTATCTATGGAAACCCTAACACAATGTACCTAGATCCAATAAGTTCAATGGTCATTGTTATGCATGCAACAAGTTTGGGCATAGAGCATCTAAATGCAGGTCTGTCATGAACAATACCAGAAGATATTCTCAGAGGACCCAAGGAGCTGGTCCAGAATCTTTTGTAAACCGGAACCCCAACCGATTCAATGCCTACAATTATCAGTAAAGCAACAATGGTTATCAACCAGCAACTGGATGGAGAGAAAATTGTTGGATTTGTCATGGACATGGACACACTGTGGCTACATGCAGAAGGAAGAATGGAAATATGAACAATGGATCTTGGAGAGCACCTGGATTGGTTTTCTATCACTGCAACAAACCGGGTCACATTGCAAGATTTTACAGAAGCAAAAAAAGTATATCTGATGATATATCGGTCACTTAGAAAGGAGAAGTTGATGTTGAAAAAGTTCAAGCAAACATGAACAAAACTTGGAGGAAGAAACCAACAATGTTGGAAGAGGAACCGGTTTCTGCACCTAGTGTGGAAATATCAGAATCGGTAAGCTAAGCTCCAAAGAGGCTTAGGGGGAGCAAAGAGTGAAATAATTGTGAACCCCTAGTTACATCAGTAAAAGACCTTAACCGGTATGTGATACCTGTCGCTTGACAGAAGACCAGAAACAGTAAAAGAGGCAAATTAGGGTTTTCACCCTAATAGAGGAGCATTAATGGCAATAGGTGAGAGACAAGTATAAAAGTATATTTAAAATCATTTCTCACTATCTATTTTCGAAGCAAAGAAAATTTTTCAAGTGCAGAGTGAAGAAAAGGCAATTTGAGCCAAGATTTCAAGAAATTGATAAATCTTGAAGGAGATTCAAATCCAATTTGCAAGCGGTCATGGATAACTCAAAGCGGTGATTTAGCAACCGACGAAGAGTGAAGTGAAGCAGAATTAGGAAGCCCTAAATTTGCATTGTAAAGGTATTTTTTGTGTTCTTAAAAATACTCAACAATGGCTTTTGCATCTCATACCAGTTCTAGTACATCCATTGAGTCGGAAAGTTTTATTCAGAGGAAGTCCAAATATAATGCCTTATCATAAGTTCCGGCTGGAGTCATAGTTGAAGAAGGAATTTCTGATTATATTGATTGCAAAATAGAAGACCTAGGGTCTTTAGCTATTCACACCCAGTTAGGTTTATTTTGCGGGAAGGACAAAAAGATCAAATCGGAGTTTAGTATCTTAGAGAAGAAGAAACTCCATAATGCAGTATACTTTCTAGAATATTTTATGGAGGATCACATCAGGATCATTTTGAGCAGAGTCCATGGTGACAAGATGTACCTAGAGAGGATGCATGATATCATGCCTCAAGCAATTCATGCTGTCATCGGTTTTTGTGACACAGGGGAAGTGCCAGCCCTAAGAACAGTTAGCAAAACCGAAATGGCCAAGCTCACTAGTTCAACAAGTGACTCATGGTGTATGACAGTTAATCCTATCAACGATGATCTAGTGAAATACGCCTGCATGGTGATAGGCTACAAAATATTTTTAGCCAGTAGGATTAATTCTGTATCTGCTGCAGCGGTAAATGCCACTTACCGGATGATTAAAGAGGATGCATCTTTTGACTTATGCACCGGTATGTAGAGGTAACTCCTGTTGAATCTAAAGGCGATCAAATAGGACAATGCACTGAGGTTTAAGTCTGGACAACTACTAATAGGGTTGTTCTTCTATTTCCAAGGCTACTTTCCTAGAGTAAGAGATGTCCAGTGGTCTCCTGACCAACCGGTAACCAAGAAGATTAAGGAAAGCATACAAGCCATTGGAACTAGTTACCTTGAAGTAATGAACAAATATTTCAATGAGTTTAGAAGAAAGACGAGTCAAAGGGTAAGAATCTTAGGTGATATAGTAAATAAATACGAAGATGACATCTGTTTCACCATTCAGGTGGACAAATGCTTAATGGAGGCTGTTGAGCCTAGAATGGAGGAAGTGGAGCCAATGGGCTATGAAGTTATGTATGATATGCTGGAAGGGTATGCCTCAACCATTATTGCCTCACCTCTTGATCCAAAGGCTAAAAGGAACAAAACCTACTTGGAGAGGATTGCACCTACTGAAGAACCATCGATTAAGAAAGGAAAAGAACCGGTAGCAAAGAAAGCCAAAGAAGTGCCTGCAGCATCGGCACCGATTACCACTGTAACTCCAAGAGTGACCAAGTGGTCACCTACAAAGAAGCAACCAGAGGTAACACTGGCAAAAGTCTTTGAAAGAAAAAAGAAGATGAAGACAAATGAACCGGACTCTGAAGAAATCGAGTCTGATGAAAAGCCAAAGAAGGCCAGATAGACAAAGAAAATGAAGAAGAATGAACCGACAGCATCCACACCAGTAAATATTGACATCTCCTCATACAAACCTTTGACACATTTTCAAAGAATAGTTAAGAATATTAGGAGAAAATTACTTCATGATTTAATAGATTATTATGATGATTTTAGTGATGAGGAAAAGGAAGAAGTATTACAGAAAATCATTATTTATTTGTGTAAAAATGACCGGTTGCCATCAGAGATTAAATCTCAGACACCAGATTCTTTATTTAAAGCATTAGATAATAAATGGCGCATTGCCATTAAAAAAGAACAGGAGATTAGGGAGAAAGTCTTTGCACAGTACTTTCTTGACCTCTCAAATTCAGAATTATTTGATGTCCTGGATCAAAATAAAGGTCTCTTCTTCACAAGGAGAAGAAGACTCTGGTTGTTGGAGGGGAGAATTGATGATGTTGAAAAAGATACTCATCGGCATATGGATTATGCTATCAACTCTCACAAAGAAAAAATGGCCAACCTCCAAGTGGAAAAAGGACATGTTGTATCCAAACCGGATGAAGTTTTTGATGAGGAAGGAAACCTAGTTGAAGAACAAATTGACACTATCGATGTCGATGCCCCTGGATGTAGAAGATGTCACTCAGGACATACCTTCTAAGGGAACAGAACAGGGGCAACAAGCTGAATAGGGTGGTGATCAGCCTAAGGACACATAGGAAGCGGCTCAAGAATAGGAAGAGAAGAAGAAGAGGAATGAAGATGAGAAAAAGAGAAAAGAGGAAGAGAAGAGAAAAGAGGAAGAGGAGAAATGAAAAGATGAAGAGAAAAAGAAGCAAGAAGAGGAAAGGAAGAAGAAAGAAGAAGAGGACAAGGAAGAAAAGAGGAAGAAAGAAGAGGAAGAAAAGAAGAAGAAGGAAGAGGAAGAAAAGAGGAAGAAAGAAGAGGAAGAAAAGAGGAAGAAAGAAGAGGAAGACAAGAAGAAGATGGAAGAGGAAGAAAAGAAAAAGAGGGAAGAGAAAGAGAAAGAAGAGAAGGAGAGGAAAGAAGAAGACAGGAAAAAGAAAGAAGAGGAAGATAGGGAACAAGAATAGAAGAAAGAAGTAGAGAAAAGGAAGAAGGCAGAAGTAGACAATGCAGCGAAAGCAATGGAGAGCACTCAGATGGAGACTTCGAAGGCAACCGGGAGTCAAGCCAAATCGGCTGATATCTCCAGTCCTATCGATCTCCAATCTACAAGTGAGTCGGAGCTTATGCAAAGCATCAAGGTTTCTCAAGAGCGCCTTGAGCTCATTCATAGGAAAAAGGAACAAGACACAATTCAGGCGGCTGTAGACACCCTTACCGGTTTAATCCCCGGTACTAATCTTCCTGACACTAAATCATCACTAGCACAGGTCAAACTATTATGTACTGTAGTGGATGATCAAGTGCAAAGCCTAGAAGAAGCAGCTGAGGCCAATGTCAAGAAAGAGCACCAAAAGGCTCTTAACATTGCTTTGGTGAAAAAGATGAATGAGGTTCAGTTTGAACTACTGAAAGACCAAAAGGACATAAGGAATGCCTTGGATGAGGGACACTTTCTACTATGCAAAATCTGTCAACCTCATCTATTCTGCAATGATGTGCTACCTAAGAAGCAAAAGCTTCAAACGGACTTACAATCCTACTTGGGCACATTTAAGACACCTTATGATTCCTTTGCAACATATGGGCAAACTATTCACCAGTTCCAGATCCAGTTAGCCAAAATAGAGAAAGAGATCAGTACACAATCTAAAGATTTGTAGGAGCTACAACTGGTTTTACTTCCACGTCTACAAATTCTTTAGAAGTGTTATCTGAACCTGGATGCCTTGACAGTCATGCAGGAACTGAGCACCGTTGATGCCACGGAGGAACAAGTATACCAGATGCAAATAGAAAAAGAAGTGGCCACCTCCTTACTTGAATCCTGGTCGCTATCCATGAAACAATTTTTGCACGACTATAAATTGGTTTTTGACAAGTATTATTCATTGTTGTCATAAACTTTTATTTATATCAAATGGAAACAGGGTTGTTCGGTGATACTTTGTCATTGTTGGCAAAGGGGGAGAAGTATCTATTTTTGGTTTGAAAATTTTGATCTTCTGATATAGGGGGAGAAGTACTCTATCTATTTTGAAGACAAATAGGGAGAAGTTTTTTTGAAATTTTGATATATGTTTTGATATATGCTATATGCTCTGATGTCTCAATGATTATGCTCTATATGCAAAATTGCTATACACTATGTTGATTAAGGGATAGTGTATATGCTTAGGGGGAGAAATTTTGTTAATGGCAAGTTTTTGTTGTAAAACACTTAGATGTCAAAATTTTATTTTCCTAAGTGTTGCCATCAATGCCAAAGGGGGAGATTGTTGGCATTTTTGATGTTTATGTTGTGATTGTCATTGATGGACACACACTTGTACTGAGAACCCCTTTATATGTATGAGCTAGAGCTCAACTGGTATTTGTTCAAACCAGTATGTTGTATTCTAGTCATTAGACTAATGATTTTGTAGAATGTGTTTCTCAGTCTGAAGCGGCATGACGACCCCAAGCGGTTCATGGATCTCAACCGGTACAAGGGAGCAAAGCGGCATAACACATTTTTACCAGTCTTCATTTTTGCCAAACCACCAACTGGTATTTTGTATGAACCGGTAATACTCTGTGATGAGTTACCAACTGACATTTTGTGATGAGTTACAAACCCACTGATTGATTGACGGTGCTGACACAGTGACGGTGCTTTTTGTGTCATGTTACTGAGTATGTCTAGATTCATTGAACCTAGGAAATTGTAATGTAATCCTATTGGACCGACATGAAATCAGATTCCTTTAAAAGGACCTCATGTCTAGGGTTTTGTGTTGTTGTTGTTGTTGCTGAAAGGGTTTATGTTGTGGCTAGGGTTTAAGGTGATTGTGGAGTTGTTGTAAGAGCGATCTTATCTGAGAAGATCAAGTTGTAAACAAAAAGAGATAGATAAGACTGAAGTAATGCTGAAGTGCATTAGCAGTGAACTATACTAGATCTAATCAAGCAGTTTGTGCTATAAGATAGATCAAACACTTGTTGATTACTCACATCTTTGACAAGTCTGTAGCCCTTAATCGGGTAGGCCTCAAAGCCTTTGTAAAATCCTCTAACAAGGTGGTTCACTTTTGTGAATCTGAAATCCTCTAACAAGGTAGTCTTTAATTGGACTTATCTCTTAACAAAGATTGAGATTCCTAACAAGATCTGTTCTAGTGAAGAACATTGTAAGACCTTAACTGGTCTGACCTTAACCAATCTGGTTTCTATTCTACAGATAGTGACTTGTGAGTTCCATCTGACCATGGTTTTTCCCAGTTGGGTTTCCATGTCAAAAATCTTGCATTATGGTTGTATTACTTTTGTGGGTGAATTTTTTATTCGCATTTTGGTTTGCATGTGTGATAACCGGTCTGTCTGTTAGACTATTTTACTGGTTTATCTTCAAACTGTGTAAGTGTTTAAGTACAAAGATTTTTGGCATACTAATTCACCCCCCCTCTTAGTATTCATCATGGGTTAGTGTGGGGTATCCTTGTAACTTTCAACTTCCTAACTGCCTCTTCTGATATTATGTTATCAGTTGACCTTGAATCAACTATCACCCTGCACACTTTACCAAGAATCTTGCATCTCACCCTAAATAATGCTCTCCTATGCTTAGGTTCACTCTTGATTGGCTGTCTTATCAAGACCCTATTGAACATAAGATTTTCTCCACTCTCTGATTCAATATGGTCCACCTTAGGTGTCTTTCTACTTGAAGAGTCTTCATGTGCATAAGAAACCTCTTTCCACTGTTTGATGAGGTAGGCTTCTCAGGGCATCTATATGCTAGGTGTCCCAATTGTCCACAATTGTAACATGTCATAGTTGCAAAGTAGGAGTTACCTCTGCCGATACCTCTACCCCTATTTGGACCACCTTATGCACCTCTTCCTCTAGGATGTCCCCCTCTGAGACTAGTTTCACTGCCATGCTCAGTCAACTTGGCTTCTCCTTCGTTTCTCTACTCATTTGCTTTGCTTTAGTAACCACCTCGATGATTCACTTGTTCACTACCTCTGCCTTTACCCCTATTATTAGAGTCTCCTTTCCTTTTTTTCCTCTCTTTCACCTTGACAAGAAGTTGATGACATTTTTGAACAGTAGTAGGATTCCATAGGCTTATCTCCTCTTGAATGTTCCACTTTAGGCCGCTTAGATACCTAGCCACCTTAATAGATTCATCTTCTTGGACTTTAGATCTAAGACAAAGTTTTTGAAATTCTTCGGTGTAGGAGGTCACATAAAGGTCTTTTTGCTTCAAACCCTATCTCTTCTTATGAAGTTGGACTTCATAATCCTCTCGTAAGTAGTTCTCTTTGATCTTGCTCACCATGGCTTTCCAATTTGCAATAGGTAACTTCCCCATGCTAACTCTTTCTTCCTGCAGGTACTTCCACCATGTCAAAGTTGCTCCCCTTAATCTTGATTTGGCAACTTTAACCTTTTGGGCCTCTATCACTCCTTCACACTCAAAGTGGTTTTCCATGCCCTCAAATCATTCCATAATAGTGTCTATGTCCATTCTTCCACTAAAATGTGGTAATCCTTCAAAATATTTGGTGTTCAAAGCCTGAATAGCTATTACAAAAGGTTCTTCATTGAACAAGGGATCTAGTTTAGGTATTATGTCATCTATGTCAATAGTCTTCTTGCCTTTACCCTTGGTGTCTTCATCCCAAGGTCCTTGTGTCCTCTGATCCACCACTTCCTGTAGCTTATCCCTTATCTCACTCATAGCTTCTTCAAGGAGTCTATTCTTCTCCTTTTGCTCTTCTACCTCTCTAGCTAGCTTTGCATTAGTGACCATTCTGCTCTCCCCTATTGATTCAAGAGTATATAGAGACATACACAGTCCACAAATCTTTAACTTGGCTCTGATACCAATTTGATGGGATGGGTATTGGGATAGACTAGCTTAGTCTATGCTCTTGGATCCTTCCCTGGGATCACCTGGTGTTCTCTCCACACCCTAGGGTCTCTAGGACTTCCCTTGCTTGAGGAATCCCCTGACCTTGCCCAATCCACCCACCAATGAGTTGCAATGCTGCTCCTAAGGTCTCACCTACTCATGAGACTCAAAATCCCTTACTATGGCTAATAAGGGCTAGGCTTGTTCCACACCTTCCAAGGTCTTAGAAAGGTTATATCAGGTCTATTTCATGGTCTTTCCACCCATTCATGTGCCCCCAAGAGGTTTCAAGCCTTCAACCTCTTACCGATTTCACTATTTTGTGTTTTTGCTTACAAAATAGGGCTACAAGGATTAGGACCAATTAGGCCTCCTACCCGGTCCTTTAGGGCTCCCTCTCACAAACGATGCACAAAAAACCCAAACTCCCAAAATGGACTACCATTCATTTAGCAAGTGATCAAGGATTTTCTAGGTTTTAGGCCTCCAAGTGGTCATACAGTGCCTTGGGCAAATTTTGGGGTTTTAAGGGTTTGGCGAGGGTTTCATGGTCTACCTGGGTCACAGTGAGTCTTTTGTGTTTTAGCCACCTTGTCTAGATTGGTGGAGGCTCCTCCTTCACACCAATGATGCTTCAAACACTCCCCTACACCTCCTCCAAAGAGTTCTCTCTTCTCTGTCTAACCTTGCTCTCCAAGACCTCTGCAACTTAATCCTTCCTAGCTGGGCACTGTTCAGTCTTGCCTAGGATTGGGTCTCTTGATGGCCTCCCTGCAATTTCAAGGGCCCTACTTGTTTTTCAGTATGGTACAAGGTCTACACTCTCATTCCCCATGGTTTCATGGTGGTTCCACAATGGGGAATGGAGTTATGCAACCATTTACACAATCTTTTCCAAAACTAGATAGTAAGAAGACAATTTACAAACTATTTACAAACACACTCAATCTGCAAATAAAAACCTAGTCTAAATGCTTGAAATGAAAGTATTTACACCATAGAAGTCACTCCACACATTTTTTCATGCAAATCAATCCATTAACTTTCTCGGTAGCTTCATTCAAACTGACTAGTAACCAACAAAACAATCACAATCAATTCAGTTTGCTTGAGTTGTACAATGTCTAACATCCAACCCATTAACTTAGGGTTTGGAAATACTTATACTACCTTTGCCTCAGTTTGTGTGCCCATACTAGGGGTTTCCATGCTAACCTAAATAATTTGATATCATGGTGGAAAAGTTGCTTGACAACTTTTAAAAGTTGTCATGCAACTTTTGCAACTTTTGAGCAACTTTCCCAATGTTGCTTTTCATGACTCCTAGACCCACATTGGGCATACCTAAGGACACCACCATGCTATAGAGGACCCCTAAACACCTCCAAGGCACACATACCCTCAATTTTCAAGAAATCCTCAATCTTGACTTATAACCCTTAAGACCTCAATGAGGACCCTAACTAGGACCTATGAGCACATGGCTCATTATTTTATATACAAAGGCTTCAAAAGAAGCATAAAATGAATAAAACAAGAAGGAGGGATATCTTGGAAGGGAGCTCCCACACCATCATCCCATGGGAATGCATAGGATAAGAAAGTCCTTTGTTTTTCTCTTTATTCTCTTATCCAACATCACCTTTGATGCCTTTTTTTTATGTCGTGGTATAAGAGAGGCTGACCCTCTTCTTACTTGGATCTTATCTCAGAAGGCCTTCTTGTTGACCTTTTCACCCTGCGGGGTAAGGGGAAAGCCTATACTTTGTCCCTGAAAAGCTTATCCTGCATGAACCTTGTTGCATTTTTTTTATCCCATGAGATAAGGGAAAATATTCCTCACCCTTTTTTATTTTCTTATCCCATGGGTCACTGCTGATGTCTTTCTAACGCTGCGGGATAAGGAAAATGCTTATCATTATTTCTTATCCCACATGAGCTTATCCTGTGAGACCATTTTTCTACATTGTCTGAAGATGCGGATTGGGACCCATCTCTCCTTTTCTCCATGCTGGATAAGAATTTTTCCCTTTTAACTCAATCACTTCTTATCCCACGAGACCACATTATGTCCCTTTTAACCCCGCAAGATAAGGGAAAAACACCTGCCTTATTTATTTTCTTGTCTTGTGGGTCATCGTTGATATCTTTCTAACCCCGCTTATTCCTTATCCCAAGTGGTCCTTGGTGCATCTATTTTACTCTGCAAGATAAGGCAAAAGCCCACCTGTCTTTGACTTTTCCTATCCCGTGAGACCTTTATTTTCTTTGCTCCCTGTTAAGTTTGGCACAAAAATCACCAACATTTTTGGTGACTTGGAGGGGATTGAAAGCTTGCTTGACATATTGATTAGTAGCCTTATGAAGTTCATTGTGGGTGGAGTCAAAGCCTGAAGCAAAAAGATAATCTCTACCGTTGCAACTGGATTACATCAAAAATTTCTGCCACATTGAAAGAGCAGACTGTGCTCGAGCACTTCTTGGAAAGAAGAAGGACATAAATTAAATACAATTTTCTGAACCACTTGGAGGAAAAGAAATCCTACACTACCCTACTCTAGCCAATCAACTTGAAGCAACTAAACAAAACCATTCACAGATTGGTTAAAGTAGCTTCCCTCCCTAAATAAGCTGGGGTGATCTACATGGCTCCGGAGAAAAATACAGAGCTCAAAAAGTGAAGGCATAACCATGAATAGTTGCAAGAAACCCTACAACCTAGAAATAAAAATACATACCCCAATTTGTTGATCAAACACACTGCTGGTCTGAGATACACTTGGGACTTGGGTATGTGGCTCTGCAACTTACTACTTAGCCTAAATCATGGATATATATTTGATTGGGTAGCCCCTTCATATGCCAAAGGTTGAGCTCTCTCTAGTGGCCTGCTCTCGCTCAACCATCTCCTTCATTAAAATCTGATCAAGCTGACTAGATTGTCCCCCCCCTAAGGGGATGAACTCAACTTCACTAAGGTTGGCACAAGAAGTGTTAATAATATTTGAGAATATGTGGAGATCAAGGTCAAGATAAAACTTTATATCTTCCACATGTTCTACCTCAACCTCATCATCAAAATTAGAGAAAAGAAAATCTTCTCTCTCAGTCAACTTTGATTTATGTTCTTGTTCACCTTGAACAAATACCTCATGCAAGTCATCATCTTGACTTTCCAAAAGCTGAAAGTCCTCATTTGATTTCTCCTGGACCTGCATAGGACAAGGTAGAAAAGTGTCCAAACCTAAACAAAAAACTTTCAATTCATCCCAAAAAGAGTCCTCTTTCAACTCCTCCTTGCTCTTAAAACATAGGGGATTGACTTGGGTGCTATTGGAGCTCTCCCAAGGGACTGAAAAAATGGGAGTGCGAGTAGAACAAATTTCTCCCAATATCCCACTTTCACTAGGGCTAGCCTCTTCAAGTGTAGGCCCCTCCTACAGAGAATACACGACTAGCTCAGTGTAAGGGAGAGCTCCTTCATCCTCAATGAAGGAGGGAAGATGATCAAAACTAATCAAAGCTTCCTCCTTGTTGCTTTCTTCTCTCTTGGTGTCCAAATACTGCAAGATGTCTTCTTTTTATTCCTCCATCACCTCAGGCTCCACCGTGGAATCCTCCTCTTGAGAAGACTATCCATCAAAATTGGGAAGAAGATGGCTACCATCTAGCCTCTAGACAAGAGGCCCACCTTTGCAAAGACGGATCTCAAAAGGGCCAGACCATTGAGGAGCCTCAAAAATAGGCTCCTACACATCCATAGCTAGTATTCCCATGAATCCTGGGGAATTGAAGTTAGAGCTCTCTTGGATAGGCTTAGTGTAAGGATAGATCTGCTCAAGGACAGACTCCTCAACAGATCTAGGAGGGCTCCCCTATTTGAAACTTGTAAATCTTATTTTAGGGGGGAAAGGAGCAGATGCCTCTGCCTACATGATTTTGACCTTTAGGGCCACTAATTGCTTGATTTCTTCCTCTTGCCTTGCAGAAGTAAGCTGCTCTACAAGGAAGGCCATATGTTGTTGTTGAGCCTCCAACTTTTGTTGCTAGTGTAGTTGAGCTTGTTAAGCAAGCTCCTCTTGTTGTTGTTAGTAAAAGGCCTTCTACTACTATTCCCAGAGTTGTTGCTTGATCTCATCAAGTTGTCTTCTATAATCTATCATGGTGTCTCTTAACCCCTAAGTTGCTTGTGACAACATAGCCTCTGGAAGGAGGGATATTTAATTCTTTTGGTATTGGCTAAGCTGATAAGAAGGCTGAGTAGGGGTGGGTGGGTGGTAAGCATTAGAGAAATAGTCACCTACTACTGGAGAAAAAGTATTTGGATTAAAACTAGGAGCGGTCCTAGTTTGTTCATATTGGTAGGATGGGGAGGGCTGATTGACATTTTCACAAAATGAGGGTGCATAAAAATTGCACGTATGATATGTGCTCATATTGAAAGAATTTAAAAGAGATAATCTTTGTAACATGAAATACTTAAAAGGCAAAAAATCTGCCCTACCAGAGAGTAAAGGTGACATAACAAGATCACCAAAATAGGTGCTTGAAGAATGAGTGCCTCCAAAGGCTTGAAACTGGAGAACACACCAAGTCTTCAGGTGTTTTGAGCATTGAAACACTTTACCAGTAGATTTGTTGCAAAGAGTCACCAGGTACATGATTTGCTACCTCCAAAGGCTAAGTTGCTGTTCCACACACCAAGATCAACAAAGATATGACCATTGACTAAGAGTTTGTACCCTAGATGGTCATCTATGAACGAAAAGTTCAACAATCCCACCAGGTATGCCAAAAACTATGGTATGACTAGTGACTTGAAGTGGAATAGTCTGAAAACTGAATCTTCTTTGAATACTTAAAAATCCCATCCCACCGGATATGCCAAAAAATGTGGTATGACCGGTGGCTTGAAGTGGAATATTATGAAAACTGAATCTTCTTTGTATCCTTTAAAAACCTATCCCATCCTACATGGGATAAGGGGGAACAACCATCCTCTTTGGATTTTCTTTGTCTTCTTATCCTGTAGGTCCCTTTGCACTTCCTGTTTACCTCGCGGGATAAGCTTTCTTTGTTTCTGCCTCGCTTTCTTATTTCGTAGGCTTTTTTCACTCTCTGTTCTACCTCATGGGACAAGCCTTTCTGGATTTTTTCTTTATCAAATTTCATTGTCTCTTATCCCGTGAGCTCTTTCTTATCCCATTTTATCCTCGCGGGATAAGCATTCCTTGTTTTGTCTTCCTTGTTTGCTTATCCCACAACATCTCCCTTGTCTTTGTTCTATTCCATGGGATAAGGGTCTCTTTGATTTACCTCTATTTTCTTATCCCGTGGGAACACACATGATAAGAAAGTCCTCCATTTTGTCTTTGTTCTCTTATCGCACGTTACCTCTATTTTCTTATCCCGTGGGAATGTGTAGGATAAGACATCAATGGTGACCCATGAGATAAGAAAATAACTAAGGCAAGTGTTTTCCTCTTATCTCGCGGGGTTAAAAGGGACACAATGTGGTCTCACGGGATAAGAAGAGATTAAAGTAAAAGGGACAAATGTTTATCTCGCATGGAGAAAAGGCAAGGTGGGTCCCAAACAAAATCTCTAGACATTAGAGAACAAAGGTCTCGCGGGATAAGGTCACGCGGGATAAGAAATAACGATAAGCATTTTGCTTATCCCGCGGGGTTAGAAAGACATCAGCAACGACCCACGGGATAATAAAATAACAAAGGGTGAGGAATATTTTCCCTTATCCTGCAGGATAAAACAAATGCAGCAAGGGTCGCATAGGATAAGCTTGTCGAGGATAAAGTATAGGCTTTCTTATCTTGTGGGTCGCCGCTGATGTCTTTCTAACCCCGTGGGATAATCATTCTAACTATCATTATTCCTTACCTCGCACAGTCCCTGGTGCATCTATTTTACTCCGTGGGATAAGGGAAAAGCCCACCTGCCTTTGACTTTTCCTATCCCGCATGACCTTATCCTATGAGACCTTTTTTTTCTTTTCTCCTTGTTAAGGTTGGCACAAAAATTGCCAACAGATACCTCTCACTACTGAAAATAAAAAGATAGGTGTTGTTATCACATTTCCCAATCTCCCAAGACCTCGAAGGTAGGTGGAAAGGTACTTCATGCATGGTAGGTCCACCCAAGACAAAGAGCAAGGTAGGTACTGAAATATGAGATCCACATGTTGATGTCCATTTTAAACCCAAATCCAAAGATGCGTTTGTCTTGTTCAATTTTAAGCCCAGTCATTCAAGAGTGTGTTTAATGCTCTTTTTAAGCACCAAATTGAAATGTCCAACCATACATGTTCATTTTTAAACCCAAATCCAAAGATTGGCTAAATTTAGAAATCTAGAAAATACACATTAGTAGTTTGATGAAAAATCTGTGACTAATCATGCCTTCTCTGTTCCTCTTCGCCACACTTTGCAACAGGATATGAGTAGTAGAAATCAAAATTGCAACATCATTTTTTGAGATGAACTTGCTAAAAATAGAAACCTGCTAAAAATGACAACTTACTAAAAATAGTAACATGCCAAAAATAGAGACTTGCCAAAAATAGAAACTTGCAAAAATGGAAACTTTTCAAAAATAGAAATTGGCCAAAAATGGAAACTGGCCAAAAACAGAAACTTTCCAAAAATGAAAACCTACCAAAAATGAAAACTTTCCAGAAATGGAAACCTTCCAAAAATGAAAATTTTCAAGAAAAGGAAACCTACCAAAAATGGAAAATTTCCAAAACGGAAATGTGCCAAAAATGGAAAATTTTCATAAATGGAGACCTACCAAAATAGAAACTTTCCAAAAATGGAAACCTACAAAAATGGAAACTTTCCAAAAATAGAAACTTGCAAAAAATGGAAACTTTATAGAAACGGAAAATTGCCAAAAATGGAAACCTACTAGAAATGGAATCTTTTCAAAAATGAAAAACCTGCCAAAAATGGAAACCTACAAGTATACACAAAATTTCAAGTCAAAATTGCTGTTAGTTCATGTTGGGTTCACCATTGTTTTTTAGGGGTAAATTCAATCATAAATATCATATATTCAGATTATAAGAGCGAATTACAACTCTAATCTAATAAAAAATACTCCCAAATGACAACTGAATAATGCAAAACCAATTGAATTGAAATGAATTCTAATTGAAGACTCCCTTAATTGATTTGACAAAGCTTCCATCTCTCTTCTCCGAATTGTGTATGTAGGTGGCTCTCAAGTGTTGCATTGGGATTCCTGCATAAGATAGACAATTGTTTTTAAGATTATAATTCTGTGATTCTAGATTGAAATTGGAAAATGAGGCTTGCTTTTATAGATTTTCAGGTGAGATGGGGTGAGAAATTGAATCGAAGTGCTGATTGATAGATCACTGATTTTGATTGATCAGTTAAGTGAATTGATTGATTTGTTAACATGATAGATTGATTTGTTAACTCATTTGACTAATCAGTGGACTAAATAGATTAGGGAGATGACCGAATTGAGTGATTGAGGAGAAGACTAAATTGATTGATTAGTTAGAAAAGGTGATTTGGAGTGAAAAGGGGTGATTGGAGAGTTAACTGAGTTAATTGATTAGTTAATTGATTTGATCAATCAATCATGATTTTCAACATATGATGAAGGATATTGAATTGAAATTCATTTTAATTTTAATTTGGATTTTCAAATGCTAAAATGCACATGAAATTAACTGAAATTTATTGAAATTCAGATTTAGTGAAATGTGAATTTGAGAAAAATGAAATTGATTAGAATTAGTTGAAATTCGAATTTGGGGATTTGGAGGATTAAGTTAATTAATTAAATAATTTAAATGAAATTATTTAATCATTAGAAATAGAATTAATTAAATAATAAAGATTATTTAATTAAGGGAATTAGTCGTAATTAATTAAATAATTAATATTTGAGAAAAGGGGGTTAATGTCGATGGATTGATTAAAGGATATAAATTGAATGATTAGTAGTGTTGAAGGGTGGATGAATAATTAGTACATGATTGATGAGACATTTTTAGGTGTCTACATTTAGGCACACTAAAGTAAGGGCCCAAAAGAGAATTTTAATTGTTAGGGGTTATAATTTATGACACTATATTTAGCTGCTACTTTAGTGGGAGTATAAACTTACATTCATACTAGCGGTAAAGTAGAGTTGAAGATATATAGAATATAAGAGCAAGACAAGCTAGCTATAGGATGAAATTAAGTTTGAGGGATGCACAAGCCACCAAGATATAATCCTATCAATCCATGCAAAATCTTCAAATATACATAAAGTAAACAATGCTAGTACTAAAGAAATCCACACTATACTAGGTGATCCAAACCTAAGGAGACAAACAACAACAATCACACTAGCAAGACACACTATAGTAGGTGAGACACACCTAGGGAAGTGGAAAACAACAACAACAATAAAAACTAGTAACCAAAGCTAAGATGGCTCACCAAAATGAGAAAGCATAAAATATTCCTTTCAAAGGATCAAACTAGTAAGCCACACTAAGATAGATGATCAAAACATAGATTAGATGCTAGAATTAGATTGATAACCACACCTTAGGGGCCATTATGTAGCATAACACTACCACTTAGGGGGCACATCAATGAATGACTATGATAAATGAGGATGAATCATATGCCTCCCTTAAGGTATCAATATATTTATATTCTAATAGCTTAAGGAAGATAGAGATCCACATGAATCATTAAAAACCTTCAACACCAAGTAGATTTCACCAACAAAAATGCATGCTTTCCAATCTAGGAAAAAAGTCCTTATAAAGGATACAATTTACAAATCAAGGAAGAGATAGTTGCAAAAGAAATATCTTGAAACAAGTGTAAAGGGGTCCATATGAAGGATACATAACTATCAAAGGGGGTAGAAGATAAATTTTCCTAAAGATATCTACCATTGTAAAGTGAGGATATTTTTAATAAAGATGACATCATCAAGACTAAGAAGGAGATCAAGAATACACACCTTCCCAATCGGTAGGAGAAGAGATTCTTGATGAAGGATTGCACACTTTAACACCAAGGAGAGATATTTTAAAAGATATTATTTTCTGAAAGGAAGAGGTCCTCATGAAGGATACACACCCCTAGGAAATGATAAAATCCTCATGAAGAACAAACAATTCTATGTAAGAAAGGAAAATCATTATAAAAGATACAACTCAACAAAGGGAAAGTGGATCCTTAATGAAGGATGAATGTTTTAAAACTACTCTTTCCCCCTAGTATAGAGATGAATAATTAGGCTATTATGTTTCTATCTAAATATGTTTGCACATGAACTTTTAGCACCATAAATAACAATGGTACTATGGATGTGGAAATACCAACATGGGGTTTTACTTAGGAAAGCCCCTAAACAATACAACATTTTTCTCTCTTCTTACGTGTGTACTTACTTATCCAATAATTTAAAGTTGCACAATTACATAGAGTAGATTGAGATAGACAATCATAGTCTTTGAATAGCCAAAAACCCCTTATTATGCTGATTAGCTCTCTCATTTGACACTTTAAGGCTGAATTTTAGAGGGAAAGATCTACCAAGCTTCTCGATCTAGATACTCAAGCTTTTAGTTTATGAAGACACCTTTATACTAGGATGCTTAACTCATTAGTCTAACACTTTCAACTCTAGATTACTATCATAGGTTCTTCTCTATTAGAGAAATTAGGACACTTTATCTAATTATTAACTAATTAGGCCCTTTAATTACTTTTTTAATTAAGCTAAACTTAGGTTCTTTTTCATTTTATTTAATTAGACTAATGATAGCTTAAGTTGTTTCATTCATTATGACTATGACACTTGGCACTAGCTAATTTAATCTAGCAATGGTTTTTTTCATCTAGGGTTTCATTCATTTATTTATGAATATTTATTCATTCATTGTAATCATATTCTTGTGTGCAATCGATACAAAATTCTTAGGTTGTGTTGAACATATTTTTGTCTCTTGATCTCTCTTGTGTGATAGGTTTTTTTTTCTTCTAGATGATTATTGTATCCTATGGTTGTTGTAATGCCCCACCAGGAAACCCCTAAGGGTTTAAGTTAAAAACACTCAATTAGAGTGTAAATATTTTTTTTATAATAATACTAAGAGTAGTTAATTATAAGTTACAACATTAAGATAATTTGGAGTTATCTGAAACTTAGATAACACAACGGAAGGCTAAATGATCCTAAGAGGTTTCCCAACGCGATTACATAACCTTACACCTAACTCAACTTGCGTCAAATGATACATAAATCTGGATGTCTTAATTGTGGGATAATGCTTAAGACATGATTATATATATGTTCGATGATATGACATCTTAGAATTTTAGGAAGCGTTCATTTACTTTGGGTGGTTGGGAGGCCATCGAGAGGTTATTTTCTCAATGCACTTTAATTCATAATTTCACTAGGAGGCCTCCCAATAGGTTCAAGCGTTTAATATAATGAAGTTCATTCATTGGGTTTAGGGTATCCATTCACAATTGATATCATCCTTTAATATTATAAGTATGGCTAATAAGATGAGATACATTCATTAAGGAATAAACTACAATTAATAGAGTGAGGTCCCTTCATTTGATTTCATGCATAGCCAACTAATGAGTTGTAGTTCTTTTATGAAAGATAAATTGTGAGTAGCCATAGAATTCATTGAAGTTTTATTAATACTAATAGATGGCTAAATTCATTAAGGTGAAAATGTATTAGGGCACGTGAGAGCATCCCTTAAATTAAAATATAGTTAGCAAGATGATATTCATCATTACATGATTAAAACATGAGTACATAGTGACGTTCTTTCATTAGGATTAAAGTATAATTATCTTATTGCATGTCACTCCTTTTAATCAAATAAGGTTAACATGAAGAGATACATTTACTAAGGTTGAGATAAAATCAACTATACCCATACTTCCCATTTTAGTTCCATTTTAGCAATTATAAGGGATTCTTTTATTAAGGATTACAATTATGGATAAATAGTTGAGTCCACCCAATTATCAAGTTAATTTTGGTAAGGATTATTGTTAAGATTAAAACGTGATATAACTAAACAAATTCGTCCAATGTAGTGAAACATAATTAACATGGCATTAATTCATTTAAGTAGATAAAAGTAAACACCTATATGATGTTTATCCTTTAGAATCCAACTTAGAAATTATAACGTTAATTCTATCTTTGTTTTCCCATACTCATTTGTTCAATTTACATGCTTAATAACAAGTTAATCCAATGATGTAACCTAGCAAGATTATTTCCACTATTACTACTTTTAATTCACATTATCAAAATACTTTTTCCATAATCTTAATTACAAACTTCCATGAACCTGATTACTACGTTTGCCAAGATGAATAATTTTATGCACTTAGATTTAAATTCGTTAATTTCCATTGTACACTTTGCAAGATAACAACCATACATGATAACTTAAAGCATGAAACAAGGAAGCTAAAAACATCACATAACACATATATGATCTCAGAGTTCACCCCTAAAGGGCTACATCTCTGGGTCTGCTCAACTGCAAGACCCCTCTGGCATTTAATATAGTTAGGAATACATAATTAATATGTCCTTTACATTTTTGCCACTTAGGTGAACACAACCAATATACAAATGGCCACTTGACCCACAAATCCTAATTGATTTCCACGTAGAGGCAGAACCAACTGAGCATACTAGAGAGGAGATATAGGGTTCATTGCCCAACAGTACTCTGTTTAGAGGCCTAAGACTTAACCGGTGCCCCATTTTCCACAACAGGTTCCAAAACTAATACATCAAGGATTGCCATCACTTTAGCAAAGCAAATACATAACTTAAACTTACAAACTTTCCAATTCAAAACGTTACCAAACTTCCATCCATTCTTCTAGCATATCAAGGAAGTAATAACAAAATATACGAGGATAATTTAGATTCATATTTTCATACTCTCCTATACTTTAGTTTTCATATCTAAAATTTTCCGAAAGATCTTAATTATTCAAATCGAAAGACAATTCTTATTTCAAAAAAAAAAAAAACAACATCTTATTAAAATATTTTCTTATAGCATTAACAATAGTATTATATTCCAAAGGGCTTCAAACAAAGGTATTATTGGATCTCTTTACCAAAGATTACCTTACCTATTAAAATGAGTACCAAATTTAAACGTTCGTTGATATAAATTTAATAACCGATAATCAATAAATTATAATGAATTTACAACTTGAAACGAAGTATGCAATCTCCATTATTTAATATATATATATATATAGCAACTAAATCTATATTATCAAAACAAAATAGTTTTTTTTTTCTACAAATTTATTTCATCTCTTTTATACTTTCCATAACATTTGTTTCTTTCATTTTATACTTGTCAATACCATATATATATATTTATCAACAAAAAAAAAACATATAAAAAAAATAGAATTAAAACAAACTTTGTTTTTCTCTTTTTTTTTTAAAAACCCTAATCCTTAACGCAGGACCCTGCGACCCACAATGTGGACGCAGGTTCTGCGGCCCACACTGTGGACGCAGACCCTGCGACCCACACTGTGGACGCAGCTTGCGGCCCACAATGTGGTCGTAGTCCCTGCGGCCCACATTGTGGTCGCAGCCTGCGGCCCACAATGTGGTCGCGGGGAGGCTGCAAAATATAGCGGCGCCGCGGGGAAGAAATGGGGGAGGGGGTGGCGGCGCGAGCCGAGCTTCGGCTCCTCCGCCCACCAAACCCTAGCCCCAAACACATACAATTTTTTTTTGTTTATTATTATTATTTTTTTTAATAGTTTTCAGGCATATACAATTTGGTAATAATAAAAAATACATTGCCAATCTCTAAATACACATCCCACAGTCTTATAGACAGGGATTTTAAGCATATTCCAGCGACTTCTCTTATTTTGAAAGGAAAACATAGTCCATTTAATTTCCAGCTTGCTCATAATAAACAACCAATTGGGAGACCATTTTTTTTTGACATAAACATGAACAAAACAATCCAAAACAAAACATAAAACCCCAATCCAAAACAATGTTTGCATTCCATTTTCCACACAAGATCCAACAAATAAACAAGAGGGTGGGTTGGAATCCTACTTCCAAACGCATTCCAGGAAGAGATTTTGACGAAGAGCTCCACCTGCAACTCCAAGCAAATTCCCCATTTTTTTTTTCCAAAAAACCAAGCTCCCAAGAAAAGAACCCCCAAAACATTTTAAAACTAGGTTAAATGAGAAACCCTATTTTTGCCCTAATTTTCAATTTCGAATTTAGGCATTTATTTTTAAAATAAAATAAATGAAAATGAAAATGGAAGTCATTCATTTCCATTATTTATTACATCTTATTCGCTTTCCTTATGAAAATTAAAATGCTTCTATTTCTTATTGAGTTTTAAATTTTAATTTCTCAATATAAATTTTAGGCCTACTTCAAATTTCGAAACTATTGACCAGGTAAGGCGTTTTGATTAATTTAATTTTCTAAAAATCAATCTTTTTATACTATATCAACTATACAAGTAAAAAGGAAATAATTTCTTTTTAAGTAATAAAATTTACCCTTTCTCTTCCAACATGCGAAAATGATTAGTTTATTTCTATTTCTCAAATGACTTTAAACCTTTCCTTTCTAAAACGCATAGCTCATTAAATTCGTTATTATTAAATTTAACTATTAAATTGACTCGCTATAACATAATAAAGCGACCTTTTTAAATGAATGAATAATCTAATGCAAGAGTCTTATTTATTCTAATTCTCAACTACAAATGTGTAAATGAGCACACTAATCCAAGTTAAATACCTTAAGCTTGCTACATTAATAATTAAAGCAATCTCTTTTTTTTAATTAACGATTATTCATATAAAAGAACTTCCTATTTTAAATTTCCAAAATACTAGTGTGTACTTCTACTCATTAAATTGAATTGAATATTTGGGATAACAAACTCCACTTACCCCACGCTAGGCACACAAACCGAGGAAGTCCACCAAATCACTCGACACACAACCCAACGAAAAGAAACCCCCATGAACCACACATGTGATGCTCACCTGACCATGGCTAAGACAAGACAAGAGTTTTATAACCACCAAATCCAAATTCTAAGGATGAAGGAGGCATACTCAACCTTGCAAATCCCAAAGGAGATGAACCTCGCCCTAGGCGGTGTTGTACCTGCAATCTCCTACACCCATGAATTCATACAAGCATACATATACATATACATATTCAATGAAGGCATTAGCTCAAGATTTATCACTAGGGTTAGGAGACAATTACATATACACAAGAATCGATGCAAATGCACAATAATAGGTTTGCACGATTATTAATATTATCTAAACTACACATTGCACCATGGTTAACCTACCATTCAAGAATGCCACATAGGAAGTCAACCAAGGTCAAACGGGTATTACAAGTCCGACTAGGGTATGGGCATTACAGTTGTATCATCAACTTCTACATGGTATTAGAGTAGATATGTTAAGTTCTTGTCCGTATCCTTGAGGGATCCAGCCCTGAGAGATTTTTTGTGCACATTGGGCTCAAACGAAGGTTACCATCGTGTTCGCAACATCCCAAAACCCTAAGATTGACTACCATTTTGTCAAAATGTAAATAGTTATAGTTTTAGGTCAGTTTAGATAAGGGCACAAAAGGCTTGAGGTAAAATTTAGAGCTCAACAAAAAATTTGGGTATTTTTGGGCGAAATCGACCTCACCATTGTGGTTAGAGTAGCATAGAACCCTAAAATCATTTGTCAAATCATGAAAAATTGTGTAGATGAAACTTTTTTTTTTTTTAACCTAGTACAAATTTTCATACCACTTTATGGATATGTACAATATATGGTCTATACCTAGGTGGAAACAATGGCCTCACATATCTTTCAAAAAAATTGCAAGGTTTGACTAAAAGGTTTTGTAGTTTTTTAAACAAATTTACAAGGCATTAAATAATTAGGCAAATAAATTTTTGGAATCATCTATACCTGGATTTGTAGGTTGCACGCTTGTAATTATAGGCTTATGTCACAATTTTTTGGCTCTTTTTTCCTCTAATTTTTTCATGCGCTAAAATTTAGTACTAATCAAATTTTCTAGCAAAGTAGAATATTCCTACCAAATCCAAATATTCTGACTACATCACTATTTTTTGCAACTTGATTTTTTTTGGTGAATGAGGGAATATTCAAGGAATATTCACTAATGCTATACTGATGCCAACATTGTATGGACAAATTGTGACCCTTTCAAGCCCTCTTTGCCCTCTTTGACCTACTTGTGGTTTTTTGGCCATAACTTGGGCATACAAGCTTGAAATTGTGCAAATGAGATATAAAAAAAAAACTAGTTCTAGTATTGATCTAGTGGTGTAGGGAGTTTTGTTATATTATGCTCCAATTGTGTATACTAGGAATCCAAACTTAGATCTTTAATTTCATGCTTTTGGGGCCATGTCTTACTCATCCACACTATTTTTCAAAAAATATATCTTTGAAAAGCTGGAGGAGTCCTTTATCTAGATCTTGGGTCAATTTTTCCAAAATATTCATTAATTACTTAGTAATTTAGCTTTTATTTATTTATTTATTTTGTCATTTCTTAGCTTCAACAATTGTAAAAGGGTTTTATTTTCTTAGTGTGGGGGGGGGGGGCGAGGTGTAGAGTCACCATCTTTCATATTCTCATATTTGCCTAACCCTAGCCTAATATGAAAAACAATTTCAATGGTGGACCCTTCTATTGTGAAACTCATACCCCATGACTATCATAGATGGAAGACCACAATGACTAGGTTGTTTCTATCAAATAGTTTGCAATCCTATTTAGTTGAGGCTCAACCCAATTTGACTCATTAGTTTGAGATCCTTTAGTGTAGGGACAAGATGGATGAGGCTATAGGTTCGATTGTCCTGCATGTTTCAAACAACTCTAGTTCCATATTAACTCTTGCACAACTCCTAGGGAAATGTGGTTCAAATTTGTGCTTATTTTTGGGTGTATTAACGAGTTTTATGAAATTCAACTTGAGATAGATTTGACATCATTGGTACTTGATTCATTTCCTTCCATTAAGGGCTTTCTAGAGAGGTTCAGACCCATCAAATCATTGCTAGAGGGTTGTGGCAAGGAGAAGACTGGCAAGAGTTTATATTTCTGATTTTCTCTAAGTTTTGAGGCCTATTTTAGTTTTATGCTTGGGCATTTTGTTCCACCATGGATGCTTTGGGTACCATATTCACTATGCCTTCATTTGAGGTGTTCTATGAGTGTCTGACATAGTACACGAGGGATTCACTTAGTGAACCTAGGTTATATCACGTGTGTTCATGACATACTAAAGAATCCCCCTATTTTCAAAAAATATTTCCCTAAACTCATTTTTTGTAACCCCCTCCCAATACACAACCTAAATTAAAACCCCCCTATTTTCATCAGATATTGTACTTTTTCATAGTTATTATTAAAACCCCCCTTATTTTTACTAGATAGGCAATATATATTTTTTAATTTCTGGGATAGTAAAACCCTCAATATGAACACATGTTATATAATATTGCCTAGCTAGTGAAGCCCCTATGACATAGGAGTAGACTAGGCTATCCCAAATTTATTATGTTTTTGACCTTCCAAAGCTCAAGCCTTGGTTGCTCAGACATCTACATCTACGGGGAAATAGAAGAAGAAGAAGTAGAAGAATAGTGGTTCATAGTTTATTTAGCCAACTTCAGAGTCTTATGTATGGGATTTATATTCTTCCACCTATTTCAAGATGTATTTGATCTAGGAAGGACAAGCCTAAGTGTGCTTATTGTACCAAATTAGGACATGATGAGCATTGTTGTTATGCAAACCACATAGATAAGCTAAAAGTTTTTCTTTGGAGGAACCAAATTCAAATACCTTCATCTAGTGCATCCTCTTCCACCACTTTAGGACCTGTGCATTACGAGTCTACTTCTATGGCATTTTGTGAAGGCCATATGAGAGGCCATGCTCTCTTTGAATTGACAAATCTTCAGTCCTCTAGGTGGCTATTTGATCTAGGATCCTTTCCATCATATGACATTATCCAAGGGTATGTTCTCTTCTTTTGAGTATCATATATTCCAACATATTTTGATGGATTATAGAAATTACATCAGTGTTAATGGTAATGGTTATATTAAGGTTGATGGTTACACATTCAATAATTTTCTTTGTGTTCCTTCATTATCTTCCAACCTCCTTTCCATTTACCAGATTACTCATAGTGGGACAAGAAAGATAGTTGATTGCACCCTTGATTGAATGCTCGTAAGAGATTTGCATTGTAGAGATATTATTGAAATTGACAATGTTGATCATGCATCTGAATTACATGAGTTCTCACTTTTTCTCCCATTGAGCATACAGTTCTATTCACTGATCCTCACTCTCATGCATCAACAGTGAACTAGGTATCTAAAGAAAGGTTTGGCCACTTGAACCTATGTGTTTAAGTTATCAACCATGATTCTTGAGACTTGTGTTGATTCTCCACCTCCCACTTCTTCAAAGGTCAGTTTAGTTCAACAGGTTGATTGTGTTGGTAACAACAATGAAGGAAAACTGGGGGGGGGGGGGGTGAATGAGTTTTCTACCGGATCTACAAAACCAACCACAAATACAATTCTAATAAACTGCAGCAACAACAAAAATTAGAAAATTGATAACACAACAAACAAAACCAATATTTTGACATGGAAAACCTGGTTAAGGGAAAAATCATGGTGGGAACCTACCCATAATAAGATGATACTTTATAGTAGTATGTGAAAATAATTACAATGGGGAATGCACTAGCATTCAGAAACACTACCTAGAGCATACATCTCAAGATACAATAACCTGGAAGGCTACAACCCTCAGGGAAGTCTCACTGACTTACAACAAGATTCATACTACAATCTAGAAGGAATAAACTACAATAAAAGAATTTTCAAATGCCTAATGACAGTTCTGGTTAAGCATATTTGTCTTCTCTACACCAATATTTTCTTAATACACCACACTAAAAGATGAATCCCTTGTTCACACATACACAACTATCTGATAATGTAGACACAACCTCAATACCTAAATTACATGACTATATCATCTATATATACAATTCATCAACCTTAACAACAAGGTTGGCTAAATCCTCAACTCATAATTATAAAATTACATCATACGATACAAATATATACCACCAGACCAATATAATGATATACATGGACCTAAACCAAATCTCCAAATACACAACACCATCAGAAGTCACACCAAGATCATCTACAACACGCTACACCACCAGGAATACCGCATAACACGAAAAACATCACTGGTTCAACAAAATCTCCAAGAGTTAGAACAACAATCAATTCAGATTATCAAAAAAAATAGGACTCAATTAGGAAATACTAGCAAGCATGTTAGAGTCATCAGTAACAATTGCACCAACACCACTTATCAAATCTTCATCGATCAACATCTGAAACTCAAAAGTAGTCAAATAACAAAAAATGTCACAAATTAAGATAACTTGCAGAGCACCAAATCATGAACCATCTGAAATGAAGATACATAAGACCATCCCAAACAATCTCCCAAAATATCAACTCAAGATTTGATCACACTGGAATATACTAGAGGAAATACTGAACTCTGCAAAGCACTGATCATAAAAACAAACTGCTAACTAGATCATATGATATCATCAATTAAGCTTTATGGATCACCAAAACTAATATAGAAAGATATAATGATACTATAAATACTCCATACACCAAACCATGATCCCAATAAACCAATCTGCAATGGTAGTTGCAATGAATCATAGGAATATGTTGACATTAATGATAACAACATATCTTAGTAGCAACAATATCCAACAATCTCCCCCTTTGGCATTGATGGCAATATATGAATGTGAAAAATAATTAATGCAAAGAAAGAAAACATCTCCAACAAACTCCCCCTAAGATCAAGCAGATAAAACAATTTTTTACATGCTTCTCTCCCCCTTTGACAACAATGTCAAATATTCTCAAGACTGAAAACCAAAATCATGATTCTTCCCCCCTTAAATAGATAACCAATCCAATAGAATACTCCACCACAGGAGCAAGACCAAATCATCAATCTAGACAAAAAGATAAGACTGTGAAGTCTACCAGATTGATGCAACTCAATGCATCTAATTCTCATCAGGAGGGATAGATACCCCTAACTTCTCTCTCAGATAGACAAATGTATCTGCAGACAAAGGCTTAGTGAAAATATCAGCAATCTATTCCTTTGTAGACACATACTCCAACTTTAATTCCTCTTCACTAACTTTTTCTCTCGAGAAATGATATTTGATTATACATGTTTAGTCTTTGAATGTTGCACCAGATTCTTTGACATATTAATAGCAATGGAATTCTCACAATATATGATAGTAGGCTAATCATAGATAACTCTAATATCCTTCAACATTTGCTTCATCAAAAATGCCTGAGTCCAGTTACTAGCAACATCAATGTATTTAGCTTCAATAGTAGATAAGGACACTGAATCCTATTTCTTACTTACCCATGAAACCAATTTATTACCCAAAAAGAATGTACCACCAAAGGTACTCTTCTAGTCATCAACATCACCAGCCCAATCAACACCAGTTTAAGCACATAACATGAAATCATCATTCCCCAGATACCACAAACCATAATCCATAGTCCCTTTCAGGTATCTGAATATCCTCTTTACAGCAGTGACATGACTCTCTTTCAGATCAACTTGATATCTAGAAGCCATGCACAAAACATGCATAATATCTGGTCTAGTCTGAGTCAAATATAGCAGTCCACCAACCATAGATCTGTATAAAGATTGATTAGCTTTCAAAGATTCATCATTTTTAGATAATTTGTAGCCAGTCACCATAGGAGTTCCAATTGGTTTGGAGTCATCTAACCCAAACTTCTTCAATAATTCCTTCACATATTTGGTTTGAGATATAAAAATACCTTTTCCAGTCTATGAAATCTACAATCCTAAGAAAAATTTCATCTCTCCTATCATAGACATCTCAAATTCTTTTTGCATATCACCGAAAAACTTCATACTCAAGTTATCTTCTCCTCCAAAGATAATATCATCAACAAAGACTTAAACAATCAAGATGTTATCATTCTCAATCTTGAAATACAAATAACAATCAACAGTACCTTTATTAAATCCTAATTTCAGCAAATACTTATCTAGTCTAGCATACCAGGCTCTAGGGGCTTGTTTCAATCCATAAAGAGCTTTCTTCAGTTTGCATACCATGTCTCCATCATTTGATAATGAAAATCCATCAGGTTGATCAATATAGACTTCTTCCGCAGGATCACCATTCAGAAAAGTTGACTTGACATCTATTTGATATACCTTGAAATCCTTATATGCAACATGCAAGCAATAGTCTAACAGCTTCAAGTTTGGATACCGGAGAAAAAGTCTCCTCATAATCAATCCCTTCTTCCTGTGAATATCCTTTGCATACCAATCTTTCTTTATTTTTGACAACTTCACCGACTTCATTCAATTTGTTCCTGAATACCCATTTAGTACCAATCACATTCTTATCTTTAGGTCTAGGCACAAGTTCCTATGTCTTATTCTTTTCAATCTGATTTAGTTCTTCCATATACCTTATCCAATTGTCATCTTTACAAGCTTCAACAAAATCTTTAGGTTCAATTTTAGAAATCAAACATATCTCTTCAGCAACTAGCCTTCTTCTAGTCATCACACCTTTATTTTTATCACCAATAATCTAATTTTCAGAATGATTCAATCTTACATACCTAAAAGTCTTCTGAATATTTTGACTTTCAGGTTCCTGCACCTCTCCATTAGTAGTAGAAATATCTGGATTAACTATCTCTATCAGATCATTCTACTTCAATTATTTAGTCTGAATACATGTTAGAACAATATGCTGACCATCATCATATCCGCAAGCTCTGATTTCTTTTCCACAGTTCTCACCAACCTTCACATTTGCACTTTCCAATATCTTTCTCACTCTCTTATTGTAGCACTGGTAGGCTTTGATTTTTATTGAATATCCCAAGAAAATTCCTTCATCACTTCTTGCATCAAACTTTCCTATATCCTCATCTCTCTTGATATAACACTTGCTACCAAAAATTGTAAAATATCTCATAGTAGGAACATGACCAAACCATAGCTCATAAGGAGTCTTACCGGTATCACCTTTTATATGCACTCAGTTGAATGTGTAAACAATAGTGCTAACAAATTCTCTCCAATAGATCTTTAGAACATCCCCTTCAATAAGCATAGTCCTTGCAACATCCAAGATAGTCTCGTTCTTCCTTTCAACAACTCCATTCTGCTGTGGGGTTCTAGGAGTAGATAACTGTCTTCTAATCCCATGCTTCTCATAGAATGAATCAAACTCACTGGAACAAAATTCTCCTCCTCTGTCAAATCTAAGACATTTCACCTTTAGTCATATCTTAGTCTCAACCTTTGCTTTGAATATCTTGAATTTGTCCAAGGCTTCTGATTTTTCTTTCAAAAAGATAACCCACATCATTCTAGAATAATCATCAATTAATAACATAAAGTATCTGTCACCCTACACACTTCTAATGTTTTTAGGTCCACATAGGTCAGTATGCACAAAATATAGCAATCCATTAGATGTATATTGCTTACTCTTGAAATAAATTCTTGTTTTCTTACCCTTTTGACATTCCTTACATACTGTATTTGCAGGCTTAACAATTTTAGGCAAATCTCTAACAACTTGTGTAGAACTGATCTTAATCATTGAATCAAAATTAACATGACACATTATCCTATGCCATAACCAACTTTCATCAATTTGAGAAATCAATCAAATTTTCTCACCAGCATTCAAATGAAAGATATTACCTTCAGTCTTAGTTCCAGATGCAATTTCTATACCAAAGGCATTTTGAATCTTGCATTTTCCATTCTTGAATTGTAAATCATAACCTTTGTCAACCATCTGTCCAACACTTAAAAGATTATGCTTCAAACCTTGAACATACAAGACATCATCGGTGTTATGCTTACCATCAAAGGAAATATAACATCTACGATGGATCACATAGGCTTTGTCACTTCAAAATCTTACTATTCCACAATCATATCTTTCCATACTCACAAATTTTCTTTTATCACCAGTCATATGATATGAACAACCACTATCAATCACCCATTCATCTTTCTCTTCTAATTTAGCAGCTAAAGCTTTCTCCTCAATAGTGTAGCTTTTGGAATCAACAGGTACCGATCCATCTTCTTTGATAGCAATAAATACAACTTCATCTCCTTCTGATTCTTCATTTGTAACACCTTCATCAATAACATAATAATAATTCTTCTGATTCTTATACTTCTAGTTAGGCTTGTAAGGCTTATCATACTTCTCATGCTTCTCATATCTATCATTCCTATCATGCTTATCAAATTTATCATGCCTATCATATTTAGACATTCTCTCGAGGAATCTAGAAGCAAAATGTCCTATCTTATTGCAAGAGAAACATTTCAGAGGCAATTTTCCATCATAATTAATGGCTACCTTAGGCAATCTTTGGGCAATCAATGCTTCAAGCTCATCCAATTCTCTTTCTTTCTCTTTCATCTCTCTTCTCTCTCTCTTTCATATCTAGATATTCTACATTCATCAGGATTGTACTTCTTCTTTCCAGATACAAATTCTCTAAATGTTGTTTCAGACTTTCCATGTGATTCACCAAGTTCGTTCAGTTCAAATGCAATGATCTTTCTAGCCAACATATCTCTTGTCACATTAGTTACAATCTGGATCTCATCAATAGCAACTACCTTATGTTTATAAGCAAGAGGCAATGATCTCAACACCTTATCAATAATTTCATCTTCTTCAAGGGTTCCACTGACATATCTAATACCTGGGACAAGGTCATTCACCTTAGCCATAAATATGTTTATGTTCTCATCATCTCCCATCTTCAACATCTCATACATCCCTTTCAAAGTTTGCAACTTAGAAACTTTTAATTGTTTATCTCCTTCATACAAGGTCTTAAGCTTCTCCCAGATCTCATACGACATTTGAATTCCCATTACATTAGTCATTTTTGAATCAGTCAGGGTGCTCAACAATGCTTCCTTAGCTCTAATGTTATTTTTAGCTTCCTTGATATCATCAACAGTAATTGGTCCATTCAGAGGAACAAAATAGGCATTCTTGGTAATCTTCTAGTAATCTTTTCTAAGACATCTCAAGTGCACCTCCATATGGTTCTTCCATATAGCATAGTTACTTTCATCAAATCTTAGACCCTCCTTAAAGATAACACCTCCAGTTGTCATCCTAGATCTCCTTAAACGATTAAGCCCAGAGGGTTGTTGGCAACAACAATGAAGGAAATTGTGAGGGGGGATGAATCAGTTTTCTACTAGATCTACAAACTCAACCATAAATACAATTTTGATAAACTGCAGCAACAACAAAGATAAGAAAATTGATAACACAACACCAAGATTTTGATGTGGAAAACCTGATCAAGGGAAAAACCATGATGGGAACCTATCCACAATAAGATGATACTCTGCAGTAAGTATGTGGAAATAATTACAATGGGGAATGCACAAACATTCATGCACACTACCTAGAGCATACAACTCAAGATACAATAAATTGGAAGGCTACAACCCTCAGGGAAGTCGCACGAACTTACAACAAGATTCAGACTACAATCTAGAAGGAATGAACTGCAATAATAACATCTGTAAATGCCTGATGACAGTTCTGGTTATGCACATTTATTTTCTTTACACCAATCTGTGCTCAATACACCACACTGACAAATGAATCCCTTGTTTTCACATACACCTCACAAATACACCACTCTCTGATAATGCATACACAACCCTGATACCTAAATTACATGACTATATCACCTATTTATACAATTCATCAACCTTGACAACAAGGTCGGCTAAATCCTCAACTCACTATAAAAAAATTACATCATATGACACAAAAATCGACCACCAAACCAATATAATGATATACATGACATAACATGGACCTAAATCAAATCTCCAAATACACAACACTATCAGAAATCATGCCAAGATCAACCGTAACATGCTACACCACCAAGAATACCATATAACATGAAGAACATCACCGGTTCAACAAAATCACCAAGAACTCACACAATGATCAATTTATATCATCAAAATAAATAGGACTCAATTAGGAAACACCAACAAGCATGTTAGAGTCATTAGTAATAGCTACACCAACACCACTTATCAAATCTTCATCAATCAACATCTGGAACTCAAAATTACTCAAACAAAAATAACTATCATGAAGAAAGATAACTTACAGAGCACCAAATAATGAACCATATGAAATTAACATACACAAGACCATCCCAAACAATATCCTAAAATCTTAGCTCAAGATCTGATCACACTAGAATATACCAGAGGAAATACCGAACTCTCCAAAGAATTGATTAGAAAAATAAACTGCAAACTAGATCATATGATATGATCAATTAAGCTTTTCGGATCACCAAAACTAATACAAAAAGATATAATGATAATAGAAATACTCCATACACCAAACCATGATCCCAATAAACCAATTTTCAATGGTGGTTGCAATAAATCACAAGAATATGTTGACATCAATGACAACAACATTTCCTAGCAGCAACAATATCCAACAAATTGTTCCCTTCCTGTTTTAGTAGAGCGGGATGAGTATTTACCAGACATTACAATATTATACATCTTACAACTAAGTATTTCTTCTTTATTTAATCTTTAATCTTCAAAAATCTGCATGTAGAGAGTCCCTTGAGGTCAAATTTGAAGAGAAACCATGCAAAAAGAATGCTGAAACTTCCTTAGATCAAGTGTAGGTGGGGACAATCTACCTCTCAACTGATTATGCATACATATGAAGTCTCAAACCAATGATAAACTGCTTTATTTGACCTTAATTTATTATTTTATTATCTCTTTTTTGCATGAGCTTGACCTCTTGGGTCAAATTTGCTCAAAAGGCATGCAAAATAGGAGATCAAACCACTTCAAACTAAATATAAACTGCTCAAAAAGATCTCTCAACTGATTGCATACATATGTGTAGTCTTATGTGATGTGGAACTGCTATATGGGTTCACAAAACTCCTATTTTGTAAGCATGCATCAATTTTGAACTCATTGAGCCACTCTTTTTCCTCCTTAGACCTTTAATGGCTTACATGAATAGGATTCCATTTTAAACGAATAAAATTCTCAAATGATCACCTTTCCTTGTTAGTTGGCTTATATCAAGTAATTTGCATGATTTTAAATAATATATTTAAAGTAAAAGCTCCAAAATCTCTTTATCTCAAGGCATGGGATACCTTAATAACTTAGAGTAACAAATCAAAGTGACACATGCTTTCCATTTCAATCTCATGTTGACATATTCTTTATAGACGCTCATTAGTATTCTCTTTTAATGGACTGTTCTAGTCTCTTCTCTATGCCCTAATTCTTCTTGTATAAGACCAAAAATCTTCATGGTCTTGAATACCCATAATCACTATTGTCACTACTATACTTTACCTCTTTCCTCTATTACCTTGAAAATCTAATACTTCTGGTGTTATATCCCATGGTTGAGAATGTTTCTCTTTGACTATTAAATGGTGTCTTTTCATGACACATGTAACAGTATTTTGATAAATTTGGGTTTGTTCATGCACTGTTATTACATTACAACTCGTATGGCTATATATGCCTTATTCATTGTCTTTATGCCTTTGGACTGGTTATTCTATATCATCATCCAAGATGAATGTATCTCTTTGTGCTGCTATGACCGTTTTTCATATTTTATCTCTATGATCTCGAGGATCATGATGATTGTCTTTTCTTTGTGTGCCCACTATGCTAGATTTTATTGAAACCTACTCTGAGGGTTTGACAAGGGTTTCTAGGGCTATAAACCTTCTTTTAACTATGGATTTTGATATTACTACCTTTTGGGATTTATTAAATCTTCTTCTAGTTATTTCAAACTTCATGACTATGTGATCTTTTCATTGACTATGTCTTCATTGATCATGATTGATAGGAGTTTGGGCTTATGTGAGATCTTTATGCACTATTTGTTATGCTACTCTAAAAACCCTACTCACTATATATGTCCACTATCTTGTCCATGTGATTTTTCCTGTATTATATGTGTGATAATAATTCACCGTCTAGACTATGTCGTCATGATCCTCTTACTATATCAAACTTTTTGAATATATTTGTGAATGTCATTTGTCTTTCATTTCATAGTGAGCTTCTTTGCCTTAGGCTGTAAATACTCTATTCTTTAGCAATCACATCCTTTTTAGGCCCTTTGACTATGAACTTACTATTTATAATTTCTGCTTGAGACTTGTCATTTTAGATGCTCTCAGTGTAACTGTGTTCCTTCTAATGACTCAAATATGACCTCCTTTTTGTAACAGGCAATCCTTGTGCTGTGATAGTTATGTGTATGGTTTATAACATTAAGATGTGATCTTAATGACTATGACAATGAGTAATCAAACTGTATTAGTGAGTAATTTTTGTTGTTATGAGATTTAGTACAATGGCCTTCTTTTCTCTATAATGGACTAAGATGAAGCCCATGTCTTCTCTAATCTGTAAACGCCTATGTGTTAGTAGATTATGTTGAGGCTACCATTGTAGGAGAATTCACCATTATTAGGCATTGGCTATCTTCTTTGTGATTGGTATCTTTTTTATATGAATGCCACTGCTCTTTACTTACCATGAAGCAACGATTTCTCTTGACTCAATCTGCACTTTGAATTCATATATGATTGTACTTGTCTTTTATGATCTACAAATAGAACTTTTACCATCCTTTGCTTGAAAACCCCAAAGATATTTCTATCTTCTTGAAGCTTGCACTAACTGTATCTATCATTTTTATTGCAAATACTATGTTATTGTTCATTTCCCACTATATGCCCTTTTGACGTTGCATTACCATTAATCAATGATTGCACTTTTAGGTTTGCATGCTAGGAGTTTGCTATTAAAACCAGTGGGGTTTCCTTTCCTACACTAATGGATGCTATTGGTAAGATCTTGGTCATCTTAGAGAAAAATTTCTCCTGTAGCTATTTTGTTTCCATCATTAATGACTTCTTTAATGACTGGAAGAAGGCCTTTGACTGCATCTTGTGAATAATGGCTCTATAACTATCTTTTATGGCTTTGTTTGACAATGACTATGAAAAATCTTCTTTATGGGACTTGGCTGCTTTAATAATCTCCTTCTTTGCCACTATCCTAAGATCTTTCTTCATTTGGCTATGAATCCCTAGATATGCACTATGCTACCCCTCAGAGATGCATAGATTCCTTAACCATTATGACTAGTTTATTGACTTGGTTGTCTTAACATAGATGTTTCTATTGCTCTGAATTTGTGACTCTTTCTTTGGTTTGAGAGTCTGTCATAGTTTTTCTCAGATTAAACTTTTACTCTTATCACTACATCATGTTGCTTTTGTTGGCAACAACAATAAGAGAAAACTGAGAGGCGCGGGGGGGGGGGGGGGGGGGTGTGAATAAGTTTTCTACCGGATTCTCAAAACTCAATCACAAATACAAATTCAATAAACTGCAAAAACAACAAAGATAAGAAAACTGATAGCACAACACACAACACCAATATTTTGACGTGGAAAACCCAATCAAGGAAAAAACCATGATGGGAACCTACCCACAATAAGATGATACTCTGTCGTAGTATGTGAAAATATTACAATGGGGGAATGCACCAACATTTAGACACACTTCCTAGAGCTTAAAACTCAAGATACAATAACCCAAAAGGCTACAACCCTTAGGGAAGTCTCACTGACTTACAACAAGATTTAGAGTACAATCCAAAAGGAATGAACTATAATAATAGCATCTTCTAATGCCCGATGACAGTTCTGATTATGCACAATTGTCTTCTCTACAACACCAATCTCTGCTCAATACACCACACTGAAAGATGAATCCTTTGTTCGCACAAACACCACTCACTAATAATGCAGACACAACCTCGATACCCAAATTACATGACAATATCACCTATTTATACAATTCATCAACCTTGACAACAAAGTCAGTTAAACCCTCAACACCCAATTACAAAATTACATCACATGATAAAAAGATCAACCACTAAACCAATATAATGATATAAATGACATAAGATGGACCTAAATCAAATGCTCAAACACACAACACCACCAAAAATCATGCCAAGATCAACTGCAACATGCTACACCACCAGGAATATACATGACATGAAGAACATCACCAGTTCAAAAAAACACCAAGAACTTGCACAATGATCAATGTAGATAATCAAAACAAATAGGATACAATTAGGAAACACCACCAAGCACATTAGAATCATCAGTAATAGCTGTACCGACACCACTTATCAAATCTTCATTGATCAACATTTGAAACTCAAGAACACTCAAATAAAAACAACTGTCACGAAGAAACATAACTTGTAGAGCACCAAATCATGAACCATATAAAATGAAGATACACAAGACCATCCCAAACAGTCTCCCAAAAACTTAACTCAAGATTTGATCACACCATAATACACCAGAGGAAATACTAAACTCTGCAAAGCACTGATAAGGAAAAACAACTGGAAATCAGATCATATGATATGATCAATTAAGCTTCCTAGATCACCAAAACCAATACAAAAAGATATAATAAGACTAGAAGTAATCCATATACCAAACCATGATTCCAATAAACCAATTTGCAAGTACCATAACAAGAATATATTGACATCAATGACAACAACATATTCTAGTAGCAACAATGTCCAACAACGTTGTGATGCTACAACTTTTATAGATTTGCATCTTTCTCTATTCATCTATAAGGGGACTAAAACAATTTGTAACAACTACATAAAATAGATTGGAATGCATGATATATTTTACTATTTTGGGAAGTTTGTAACTGCATCATAGGTCTTTTCAAACATTTAATGATGTGTCCTTTTTCTTATATACATTCTAATCTAAGAGATGTATCCTATGATAGTGATTATGCTTTGTTTTCACAAAGTTGCCCTAGCTATCACAATTACAAACTCTCGAGTGCAAGATTCATATAATAATCAATTTTTTCTTCTCTATATAATGAATATTTTAAAATTACTAGAGAACTCCATAATTCCTTCTATCAGATACATGATAAAAGTAAACCCATAATGCACATAAAAACCCCTAAATGTCATGTTGAGTCCTATTTTGTATAATGAAACCTCTTAATATTTGCAAGAGAAACTTTGACAATACTCAATCATCTGATTACCATGTATTTTTAGGAATTATTATAGGGATCAGATCTTCATTTCAGAGGGTTGCATGTATTTAAATGAGGATTTTAGGTACATAATGAGGAGACGATAGCGTGATAACTTACAATGATAACATAGGTTATTCTCTCCTCTAACTATGGAATCTCAAATAAGAACTTAGTCTTTGGACTGCTATCAAGCTAAAAGATTGCATACAAATATCCCTTCTAATTCGTGGCTATTTCACATGCCTCTTTAACTGCTACTTGGCTGTCATGCATTGTCACATGTGAGGACTTGCTTAAGGATTGGATTGAATCTGTATACAAGACCCTACATAGGAAAGATCTTATTTCCATGATGAAGGCATGAAATTGTAACAAAACTCTTCATGAACTCACCAAAGAAACCCCAAATTAGTGTTGAAAAACCTTTCTTAACTTTTACTTTTCCCTCTTATTTTATGCAGTGTGGGGATTTCTTTTCTTTATGCTTTTAATATTTTTTATCTTTCCCTCCAACTATGCATGGACTCCACTTGAGTTTTCTTTTCAATGTGGGATATTGAGAGCACTTCTAGAGCTCCTTTTTTTATTTTTTTGAAAGATTTTGACCACATAAAGATGAATTTAATTATGTTAATTCATCTCTAATATTTTAAAGATTCCTGATTTTAAGTCAAATCCCTTAAAATTTTAAAATCCTCTCATTTCAATTTTTTTTTTTACCATGAAGACCTGAAACCTTGTGAGAGGCTATTATTAGCATCAGAGAAAAAAATAGGTAACACCACCCTTCCTAATGTGATAGCTCTTGAATATCCTTGAGTTGTCTCTTAATGATTGTGACTAAGGCTCCCTCTCCTCCTCTATTGGTTATCCTTTGTGCCTTATCCCTAACCCGCTGATATCAAGAGGCATTCTCCTCTATCTATTATCAAGCATGCTCCCTTGTGTCCTTGGCTATGATGGTTGCATCCCTCTCCTAAAGGAGACCATACCTCTCAGTTTGTAGCTATTCCATCCTCTAATCCACTTGATCTCAATCTTATCTTAGCTAATCTTTCTTGGCAATAAGGTCCAGTATCCATTGCTATACCTTGTCCAACACATTTTGTAGTGACTATATCTAGCCTATAGGATCTGTAGGTGCTCTAAACTCCTCTCCCCTCTTTCTCCTCCTCTCCCTACAAGATCTACTCATGCTCCTAGTCTCCTGTGCTTGTGCACCTGTTCCCTATGTTGTTTCCTTTGCACCCTTGTCTATATCCATGCCCTATGGGGTATCTTCCCTATCTCTTCCTCCTCCCCACTCTTGTCTCCATGTCCTTATCTTTTGTTGTTCTCTCCTAATGGGCATTGATGGTGCCACTGGGATCCTCCTTTCCCTCTTGACTCTAGTAGTTGCTACTGCTATTTCTCTCACCCGAGCTAGATGATATGTATCTAATATAACACCTCTTGCCCATGCATCCCATCACTATTCCCCTAGTGTTTTCAATCCTTCCCTCCCCACCATTCCTGACCTCCTCTAAGCCCACCATATTATGTATGCATATGTGACTCTTGGATTTTTCACCGCTACCCATGGATCCCATTTAGTAGGCACTAATCTAGTCTACTCATCAATAGGACATGTCCTATCTGGCAAGGGTCCAAACTCTGCAACCCTTGCTTTGGTGACCCATTAGAATCAATGCTCTACCTTAGGAACATCCTATGCGAAACCAAACTATCATCAGCTTCTATCGGGTCTATATCTCTCTATAACATACTCCCATCGACCAATAATATACATCAAAGAAATAACATAAGATATATGGTGTTGATCCTTAGGTCAACCTATCATGCCCATGTAGGACCTCCATGTGATCTAGTCCATGTCCAACCTATCAAAAATGATCTTCTAGTGGCCTACATCCTCTATCTGCTCAGAGTGGAGCCCATTGCAATAACTACATACAACTGGCTACTCTGCTGGTATATCCAATTAAATTGTTGGTTGTGTAAACATTGTATATTCCCATGCCCAAACCTATAGCAATGTCCCATAACCAAAACTATGACCCCAATGGAATATATCATGCAACTCCCTATATAACTTTGTCAAAACTAGGGTCCCCCAAGCCATTGGTTAGCTTGTGTTGATTACATCGATCATGACCTGTATCATACCCAAAACCACCAATATGTCACTAATGTCTGGAAAAATGAAACAGCTAACTAGTGCACATACAAAGAAGTAAATTTGTCTATCAGGCAACACTTGCCTTACTACCTACTCCAATGACAACTATCTATGGTGCAAATCCATGTCAACTCCCACCAACCTTTTAATGGTGTCATCTTGAGGTTCCCTCTCAAGGATGACCTACACTCCCCTGATTGGCAGCCTTAGGATCCGATATACATCCTCCCTGATCACGGTGATCTCCCTAGTAGGTAGGTGGAATGTGGAAATGTCACTCCTCCATATCTCTACTAGTGTCATCAACATCTCCATTTGAGATCTGATGCAGGGCATTTGTGCTAAATTTCCCAATCCAATGGCATCAATTCTCGCCCACTCTATGGCCCTAAACTAATCTACAGCTTGAAGCACCATCAATCATCTCTCTTGGCTCACCAAGATGTCCACGCTCCACTACACCCAAGAAAATCAGCATGTTAGACTTTCTAGCCTACCTATTCTTTTCTTCTTGGCCCCTTTGTCCTCTTTTTTGGCATTATTACCATTTTCCTCTATCCCTTGAGCATGGGAGTGTGATCCCACATGTCTTTAACACATGGGAACACACTTTTTCCATCCATCCCCACATTCCTACTGATGCTAGAATGTGATCCCAATCCTCTAGTCCCTCTTGTTCCCCTCCCTGTTCATGGGAATGCAATCCCGCTAGTCTTGTAATCATGAGATCATGCTCTCATTTTTTCCCTACACACCCCTACTACTATGAGAGTGTGTTCCTGAACCAATCCTTTTCTAGCTTATCCTACCCAAACCCGCTCCCTTGTGTGACCGACAAGAACACATTCTCATTGATTTGATGCACATTCCTGTGAGATACAAACCCATATTAAAATTGTTTTCTCCCCTCTTAAGGCTCATAAATGAAAAAAATTAAAGACAAAGCCAGGGTTTCTTTGGACTCACCTAGTGATCTAGTCATTGGTATTACTTGACACTTGCCACAATATTAGTATGGTGCCTTGGAGCCTATCTCACTTCCCTCTCATTCGCTAGTCTCAAAGCTCTTGAACGTGCTATAGCAATCAAAAGGATCTCAATTTTTCTCCTATTTCTCCCTCATGTACAGTCAAAGTGAATATTAAATTTTCAAATTTGCTAATATAGGACCTTCTAAAGCCCTATTTATCACCATCTCGGTCCCTTCACGACCATTTTTCTTCCCATTTTTTCCTACAAACTCCTTTTTTAGTCCTCTCTTCACCTATGGGCTTTGTTTCATGCAATCTTTCTTCTCGCCTATGGGAACATTGTTTCTTTCAAGATACTATATGATTAGTCATTTACCATGCAACCTCTCAAGTCAGCATCACTAACTCATCCTCTGTCCATCATCACCCCTTTGACTCTCATCATTTTTGTCTAGGGCATATTGTCACTCCTATTTATTCTAGTACTAAGTGTCTTGTTTTCTTTGCACTGACGCTATTTTAGCACTGCCACAAAGAGGGACAAAATGTAGACACTTAAATTTAGTTAATTAATTTAATCAAATTTAATTCCCTTAGTCTCCTATATCAATTGAATAATTAAAATTATTTAATTATTTATGGCCTTCCCTTCTAGATAAATTAATATAATTAATTGAGCCATGTCTAATTAATTGATTAATCTTTTAATTAATTAATTATTTTTTCCTTTTCTACCAAATAAAATAAATAAATATTTATTTGGTTCATTTGACCCTCTTCTTCTTTTTATTTGAATTTAAATCATTCAAATAATTTCTTAAGTCACATGTCTCCTAATATTAACCCTCACTCTAGGTTAACCTACAATCCAACCCATGTTGGTATTTTGGTATGGTTTTGTCATTGATGTCAACACCTACTAAACCTTATCAACTTTGGCACTTTGGAGAATCAACAACATTCATCGACAAGCAAATGACTCATGCAGAGTCATTGGTATCTGGTACACTGGTAGGATATAATGATCACCGACACTTGGAATGGCATGGAGAACACTTGGTTATATCGAAGACATCGTTTAGACACTTTGTCTTTATGATTTGTTTATTGGCATATTTGAAATAGCATATTTGTTGTTACCAACAAATAGGTCCAAGTTATACACCAGCAAGTTTATCTTTTCCAGATCAACATGACACACTATGGAGAGGATTTATGAATGTTGTAATTGCATTGCGCCGACATGTTGAATCGGTTATTGCATCACACATTGTTTTATTTGTAAATTGATTTTATTGTAATATCCTTTAGAGCTGACCTACTAAAATTGGTCCAAGGTTATGATATAAATGTAAGATCTTATTTGTAAGATCGAATGTGGAATGCGAAAAAGGATTGTGTGAAGGTATATGTGAGAATAAGCAGAGCTATACACGCAGACATCATTTGAAGGTGAAGCAAGGTTTTTGTGAAAGCATATCAGAACTACACCAATACTAAATCTAGCATATGAAGATGCTATTTTGAGCAGTACATCCTTATTGGATTTAACCATCCAATTGTAGTCAGTGTGACTCCTATTTTGTGCTTGAGCAATGAGCTCTAGGTGCTTGGCCTTTTTGCATGTGCAGACCCCATTTGTATACACTTACTATATGCAGTAGTATCATCTAATTGTGGGTAAGGTTTCCCACCATGGTTTTACCCCTTATAGGGTTTCCACATACAAATATTGGTGTTATGTGTTGTGGATGACTTTGCCTTTTTGTTTCATGCATTAATCTTTTACCGGTATTGCAATTAACTAATAAAACTGTCTACCGGTATAATAGATTGGTTTATCAGTATTAAGCATTAAGTTGGTTAAACTATTTTTGGTTTGAATTTATTTGACAACTAATTCATCCCCCCCTCTCAGTTGTCTCCGGGACCTAACAATTGGTATCAAAGCCTAGTCCTCTTTTGCAAAAGTTTAACAACTTGAGGAAGATCCAATGTCTACTAACTATTTCAGGAAGGACAGTCCTAAACTTGATGGAACCAACTATGGCATATGGAAGATCAGAATGGAGACACATTTAAATTGCATTGGAAAGGACATTTGGGAAGTTACAAAGAATGGCTATACTGTTCCTACTCCCGATCAGCCTAATCCACCTACCTTTGGAAAAGATGAAGAAAATGATTGCAAAGCAAGAGAAGCACTTTTGAGCGCATTAACAGATCAACAAATCATGGGATTATCAGATAGATCAACTACTAAATCTATTTGGGATCATTTGGAAATAGTGAATGAAGGAGATTCCATAGTCAAAATTGCAAAACTTGAAAGCTTCCGAGTCAAGTATGAAAATCTGAAAATGGAAGAAGATGAAAGGATTTTTGCCTTTATGGAAAGAGTTAATGAAATAGTTTTGGGTATTAAATGTTGTGGAGGAACCTTAAGTGAAGATGAAATTGTTTCAAAAGTTTTAAGAGGATTTCCACCAGCATATAAAATGAAGGTTATTGCTATAAATGAGTTAAGAACAATACCTAATACATCAGTAACTAGGGATACATTGATTGGAAAACTCTCAGCTTTTGAAATTGAGGAATTTGGTCCTGTTGCTACTATAAAGACAGATTTAGATTTTAAGGCATCAACATCATCTGCACCATCATTTCACAAATCTGATTGGAAAGCCTTTTATGCAAGAGAACTTGAGGAAAGAAGGAGAGAAAATGAAGAACTTGAAGAACTTGAAGCACTATTTGTAAGAAAAATGCCTAAAGGCCCAGTCGGAAGTAAGTATGAAGGTAAATCACCCTTTAAATGCTTTAACTATAATAAGATTGGTCATATGGCTTCCAGATGCCCTAATAGACATGCTAGACTAAGAGAAGAAGCTAGAAGAACATACAAGCCTGACCCTAAATATCAAAGATACAAATTTAAGAAGAATAAAGACAAATCTTGTTATCTTACTGATGAAGGAGTGACTGATGATTCTGATGAGGATCCGATAGACAATGGATGGGTTTTTGTTGCTATAATAGAAGACCAACCGACACCTACCATTCAATCGATAGAACAGGCCCTGGCAATTAAAATTGAAGTTAAGGATGAATGGATCATTGATTCAGGATGCTCACATCATATGACTGGAGATAAAAGTAAATTCTTGAACTTTCAAGAATATAATGGAGGCTTAGTAAGATTTGGAGATGATACAGCTTGTTTGATCAAAGGAAAAGATACAATATCTCTTGATGGTAAGCATAGTACTGACAATGTTTACTACGTTGAAGGTTTAAAGCATAATCTTTCAAGTGTTGGTCAATTAGTTGAAAAAGGATTTCAGTTACAATTCAAAAATGGAAAATGCAAAATCATGAATAGAACTGGTTTGGAAATTGCAACTGGTAATCAAACTAGAGGTAATATCTTTCATTTGAATAACAGTGAAAAGACATGCTTGATTGCACATATTGATGAAAGTTGGCTATGGCATAAGAGACTCTGTCATGTAAATTTTGATTGCATGGTAAAAATCAGTACTACTAAGGCAGTTAGGGATTTACCTAAAATTGTCAAACCTCACAATACAGTATGTAAGGAATGTCAATTTGGAAAACAAGTTAGAGCTACTTTTAAAAGTATTCTAGAAAAATCAAATAATGCTCTTGACTTAATCCATACTGATTTATATGGTCCAACTAGAACTAAAAGTTTGCAAGGTGATAGATATTTCATGCTAATCATTGATGACTACTCTAGAATGTGTTGGGTTACTTTTCTCAGAGAAAAATAATAAGGAAATCTACCACATGTGTACTGGAGGGAGGTAGTAAGTACAAAGGTCTATACATTCAACAAAGTTCACATCAAAGGTGAAACTGGTAAGACCCCTCATGAACTATGGTTTGGTATTACTCCTACTCTTAAATATTTCAAAATATTTGGAAGTAAATGCTATATTAGAAGGGATGAGATATTGGCAAATTTGATCCTAGAAGTGATGAAAGAATATTTCTTGGTTATTCATCTAAGAGCAAGGCATATAGATGTTTCAACAAAAGATTGCAGAAAATTGTTGAGAGTACAAATGTGAAGATTGATGAACAATTCAGAGAAACTTCAAGGTACATAGACTCTGAACCGGTAGCAGAGATTCTAACAAATGAACCTACATTTAACCCACCGGTACAGATTGAGGATCCAGCTACACCGATATCATCTAAAAATTCCACAGGAAGTGAGGAACAACAACAAATGAAGACACCCCGATATGTAAGACTGAATCACTCTGAAGATTAGATAATTGGAAACAAGTATAAAGGAGTTATGACAAGAGAAAGATTGGCAAATGAAGAGGTATGTCTTATTTCTCAAATTGAACCATCATCAATTAATGAGGCATGTGAAGATAAACACTGGATTAAAGCTATGGAAGAAGAATTAGAACAAATTGAGAAAAATAACACATGGACATTAGTTCCCGGGCCTAAAGACAAAAATGTGATTGGAACAGAGTGGGTATTCAGAAATAGACTTAATGAAGATGATAAGGTTATCAAAAATAAAGAGAGACTAGTGTGTAAGGGATATTATCAGAAAGAAGGAATTGATTATAATGAGACCTTTGCACCGGTAGCTAGAATTGAGGCAGTCAGATTATTCTTGGATTTTGCAACACACAAGAACTACAAAGTATATCAAATGGATATTAAATGTGCATTTTTGAATCGAGATCTTGAAGAAGAAGTTTACATTGAACAACCTGATGGATTTTCTTTGATAGATAACAAATATATGGTTTTCAGGTTAAGGAAAGCTCTCTACGGGTTGAAGCAAGCTCCAAGAGCTTGGTATGCAAGATTGGATAAGTATCTTTTGAAGATTGGTTTTTCTAAAGGTAATGTTGATAGCAACTTATATTATAAAGTGACAAATGATGACATATTGGTTATAGAAGTTTTTTTTGATGATATAATCTTTGGAGGAGAAGATGGACTATGTAAAGACTTTTCTAATGAGATGCAACAAGAATTTGAAATGTCTATGATTGGAGAAATACAATTCTTTTTAGGATTACAGATTTCACAGATTGATAAAGGTATATTCTTGAGCCAATCCAAGTACTTGAAGGAGTTATTAAAGAAATTTGGGTGGAGAACTCTAAACCGGTAAGCACACCTATGACTACAAATGACAAATTATCATAAAGGGATGAATCTACACCTATTAATCCAGATAGATACAAATCTATGATAGGAGCTTTACTATATTTGACACAAACAAGACCTGCTATCATGAATGTAGTATGTATTGTTTCAAGATTTCAGAGTAATCCTAGAGAAAATCATGAATCAATAGTAAAAAGGATTTTCTGGTACCTGCAAGGCACTACAAATCTTGGATTATGGTATCCTAGAGATGAAAACTTTGAATTATGTGCATACACAGATGCAAATTGGGTAGGATATGTGGATGATAAAAAAAGCACCACCGGTGGAGTATTTTTTCTTGGAAGTAGATTAATTTCCTGGTTGAGTAAGAAACAAAGTTGTACATCTTTATCAACAACTAAATCAGAATATGTTGCAGCAGCAACTAACTTTACACAAGTGTTATGGCTTAAGCAAATGTTGAAGGATATAAAGGTAAAATGCAAGGAACCTATTACTATCTATTGTGATAACACTACAAAAATTGATATATCTAAGAATCCGGTACTACATTCTAAAACCAAACATGTTTCTATCAAATTGAATTTTCTAAGGGAGAATGTTGAAGCAAAAGAAATAAAACTAGTTTATGTGAATACTAAAGAATAGATTGCAGATATTTTTACTAAACCTCTACCTAAGGAGACCTTTGAATATCTCAGAGATCAACTTAGGGTCATACCCCCACCGGTAGAGACTTAGGAAGTTGATGTTTGTCATCAACCAGCACAATTAACAGAGAAATCTTTTACTCTGGCTTTGATGAGGAAGCTACTTCTCAGGGTGAGTAGTTGGTACACTGAATTTGTTGGTATTTTGTATCTGAATTTTTTTTTACTTTGGCATTTGATGTCAAAGGGGGAGAGATTGATATGGAAAAACACATTATCTTTTGAGAAGAGATTATTCATTGGGGGAGAGATTGTTACTCTTTGTATCTGTATTTTGATTTCTGGTTATCATCTCTTTTGGGAGATTGTTGGCTTTTGGTATTTGCCATTTCTATTCTGGCACTTTGATAGTTTTTCCATCTTGTGTTGCCGTCAATGCCAAAGGGGGAGATTGTTTGTATTTTGGTATTTTTTTTTCATTGATGTCAACACCTACTAAACCTTATCAACTCTAGCACTTTGGAGAATCAACAACGCAAGCAAATGACTCATGTAACTGGTATCTGGTACACTAGCATGATATAATGATCAATGACACTTGGAATGGCATGGAGAACACTTGGTTATGGCATCATTTGGACACTTTGTCTTTATGATTTGTTTATTGGCATATTCAAATTAGCATATTTGCTGTTACCGGCAAAAAGGTCCAGGTTATACACCAACAGGTTTATATTTTCCAGATCAACATGACACACTATGGAGAGGATTTATTAATGTTGTAATTGCATTGAGTCGACATGTTGAATTGGTTATTGCATCAGACATTGTTTTATTTGTAAATTGATTTTATTGTAATATCCTTTAGAGCCGACCTACTAAAATTGGTCCTAGGTTATGATATAAATGTAAGATCTTATTTGTAAGATTGAATGTGGAATGTGAAAAAGGATTGTGTGAAGGTATATGTGAGAATAAGAAGAGCTATACATGCAGACATCATTTGAAGGTGAAGCAAGGTTTTTGTGAAAGCATATCAGAACTACACCGGTACTGAATCTAGCATATGAAGATGCTATTTTGAGCAGTACATCCTTATTGGATTTAACCATCTAATTGTAGTCAGTGTGACTCCTATTTTGTGTTTGAGCAGTGAGCTCTAGGCGCTTGGCCTTTCTGCATGTGCAAACCCCATTTGTATACACTTACTATCTGTAGTAGTATCATCTGATTGTGGGTAAGGTTTCCCACCATGGTTTTTCCCCTTACAGGGTTTTCACGTACAAATATTGGTGTTATGTGTTGTGGATGACTTTGCCTTTTTGTTTCATGCATTAATCTTTTACCGGTATTGCAATTAACTGATAAAACTATCTACCAGTACAATAGATTGGTTTACCGGTATTAAGCATTAAGTTGGTTAAACTATTTTTGGTTTGGATTTATTTGACAACTGATTCACCCCCCCCCCCCCTCTCAATTGTCTCCAGGACCTAACAACCCAAGGGGTTCTAACCAACCCTATCCCTTCAAACTAACCTTATCCATGTCATGTGCATATTTCCCATTTTAATAGATTATGGAAAAGAGGCTAATTTTGGATGGTTATCTCCCCAAATTGTCATGTGTACTTATTCACACTTGCCACTTCTTGCCATGACAAGTTTGCGCTTCCCAAGGACAATTGGAAATCCTCCCATTGTCACTTGTCCAAGTTAATTTCAAGACAAGCGGTACATCCTCAATCATCTCCCTCCTCCCATTAAATCCTATTTAACCCCCTCATTTTCCTTCACAATTCATCCACTTTTATGCAATCATATCATTATCATGTCATTTTTACTACTCACATCCACTCACTTTGTATCCACATATTAGCCTAATTTGCATATTCAACCATCATGAAGCATCTTGGAGCACCCTTCGAAGCATAGATCAAGCACACATCAAATCAAAGGAAAATAAATCAAGGAAAATTGAGAGTTTACAATTTCATTGTTTATCATTTTCTTTTTTAATTTTCTTTCTAGCATCCTTATCTTGAGTGTTTGATTGAATTTGTTCCTTCTTAGGTTATTTCGTTATTTCAATCATTTTTATTTGCACACATTTTCACTCACAAAATATGAATATGCAATGTCTAAGTAAAATGATACAAAGTTTACAAGATTCAACATAAATAGAAAGATACAAAATTGGAAACAAATACAAAAGTTTAGATCTTGTCATCATTTTTTGAGCAATAGCAAAAATGAGAGATGACCCCTACAAGTTTTGTCTAATTCATAGTTCACATTCATTAAGGAATATTTATCAAAGAGTAAGTCATATTTCTTGAGTTAGCTTTCTAGTTTGTTGTTTTCCTTCTTTGTTAACCTTCAAGCCTATGGGTTTATTTTTATTTTAGTTTCTTTTTAATTTTCCTTTTTTACTTGCAATTGGATATTTAAGACCCAATTACAAGTTGTGATCTTTTAGCTTACTTGTAATCAGGTTTTTAAAACCCCATTGCAAGCTTGAGTTGCATTTATTATTGCAAAGAGGTAAACTTATAATTGATTAATGATAGTTTGTGACCCCTTCAAAATGCAATTTGAATCTTCCTTGAGCATTTGTATTTTCACATTTTTCTCTTCACAATTATTTTTGACTACTAAAAATTGAATGAAGTGTACCCTAGGATTGGATTTCTCTTCATTTTTTAACCAAGTACAATTAATTTATGTTGTTTATTTCCATTTCATTGTTTCACTTTATTGGTTTATAGTGAAGGATGTCGTTTTATTGCTACGACTTGTCAAATTTTTCTTTTTATAGTGCTATCCAAAGTTGAGCTGCTTAAAATCAAATGCATTGTTTCTAGTTTGAAATTCTTCCAAGAAGGAATGTGTGATCAAATTTCTTAGACCTGTCTTACAATATTTTCAATTTTCCCCAACTTGTATTAACCATGGGTTTGTAATTGGATTCTTGAGATCCATTTACAAGTATGATCTACTCTATGTAGTCAAACCTCAAGAGTTTTTTCATAATTACCCTTTCTTTGAATGACTTCACTTGTAGTCAGGGCTTCATGACCTGATTACACTTTAAACTGTTCATTAAGGCATTGTCTTAAGTGTAATCAGGTCATGAAGACTCAACTATACCTTTTTTTCTTTTAAGTTTATGAGTTCATTCCTTTTACCTTGTAATCGAGTTCTAAAGTCCAAGTTACAAGGCAATCACATCACAAATGACTTGTAACCGGATCTTTAAAACCCGATTACAAGCTAGACTCGTATCAACCTTGACTTGTAATCAGATCTTCAAAATCCGATTACTAGTTTTTTTCACTATTCAATTAAGTTATGTAGTCAGATCTTCAAGATCCAATTACAAGTCTTTTTATATTGTTTATAGCTTGTAATCAAGTCTTGAAGACCCGACTACAAGAAATCATTAGAATTCACTTTTAAATGAAAGTTTTACCCTGATGTAATTGGGTCTTTTTGATCCAATTACATTCTAATCCTAATGAACACACAATTAATTGTGTGTTCAATATGTAATCGGGTTTCAAAGGGCTAATTACATCAATAAGGATTATAACTATGAAGTACATAAAATCGGGTTTTTGGAACCCAATTACACCTTTTATGTATTTATCATCGCATTTGAGATTATATCAATTTACAATTAGGGTTTTAGACACCCGATTGCATGCTATATGCTATGCACACTTTAGGACTTGAAGTTGGATCTCTAAGACCAAATTGTAAGCCTTTATTGGCTTTTTCTTAAAAGACATATGTTTCCCTTGTCTTTCTTGTCATCCTCTTGATGGAACATCATCTTTGACCTCACCTCTCATATTCATTTCTTTGTGTTAGTTATCCATGTTTGCACACACGATCTACCCAAATCAATAGGTCAAGATGTTGGTCTTGATTTTAAAGTGTTATAATCTCAAAAGAATATCATGAAGCTTTATAGTTCACATGAAGATCGTCTTACTCTATGTGATTTCTATCTCATCCTTGCAGATCAAGATCAGATGTTTGGAGAACCAGTTACCATGCCAAACAAAAATATGAAATACAAATATAAAAAATACCAAAATGTTATCCCACCTTCTTCAAGCAGTTCAAATGTTGAAGAAATCAAGGATATAGAGATAGGATATGTTCATATGTCTAAATTTCTCAAAACAACTGAGGAACAATCATCATCACCACACTTCCATCCACCTAGTCTCATCTTTTGTAGTGGTTATTTTAGAACTAGAATTTGTTCTTGCTTGTGCTTCTCATTTTGATAGGGAGAAGGGAAATATCAACGATGATGATGGTAAAGTAATTATTAGACTAGATACTAAAGTGATTGATAAAGTTTTTAAGGTTTTGGATCCTCCTACACATGCCAACATCACTATAGAGAAATCTCAAGCTCATTACAATCAAAATGAAGTCTTATAAAAATAATATCAATACCAATTGGATCTTGAAGCAAAAAGCTACAACCACCAGGTGGGCTAAACTTTATCAGAGTGACTTCAAAGAGGAAATTAATGACAAAATTACTCTCCTTAATAGACTCAAAGGATTGAAGAAATTAAATGCATTTGAGACATGTATGTATAGGTATATTTATATCATTAAGAAAGGTGTGTAGAAAATAAATGATGCCCTATGTAAACATCTTTCATAGGTGGCTGCCACTCTTACTTTATATATGAATTCATATTAGGTATACATGGCAACTTCATTCAAGCAGTTCGTTGGGCTCACCACGGAAGGAGACCAAACAAAAGTACCCGTATGGACATACTATGAACAAATAACCATGAAGAATGGTATACATCATTACATAAGGTTTCAAGATGCTTTCTATGGCTCATATGTATGTTCTTTTATCAAGACACTCAAGAAGAGAAGAGTATTAGAGGTAACTTGGAAGAAATTTAATTACTACTAGTGTCTCTTCTTACTATTTCATACATTCACATACATGAGAGTAGGTTGTTTTGATGGCCACCTATACATTCTCCTAAGGTACCCTCCTAACAATATTATTCTGATGGAGTTAGCAAGTAAAATAATGGTTATTCATGCAAAATAGTTAGCTTCTCATAAAGTAGGTTTGATCATATCGACTCATAATCCTCTCTCCATTAGGAGATATTCATTAACAACCTATATCATGTCTAAAAACATTGAGACAAAGCTTGAAGAGATCAAATTAAAGAAGTTAAAAATCAGAAAAGATTTTGACTATAGAGGAATGAAAGATAAGATAAAAAGAGCCTTCAAACATGTGCACCAAATTGAAGATGTTTGGATTGATCTCCACACTAAAGAGGATGTTAGAATAATGGAATATAGAAAGATAACTTTGGTGAAAATTGTTGACTTGAATCTAGTTGATATTCCAAAAGGTATGGAAGAAGATGATGAAGTGGTTGATCCAATCTATGGGCAATAAAATATTATAGAAACTCCTCTTCCTCCCATCTATTGGTCACAAAAGGAATGTACATCCATTAAAGAAAGGTTTCAACCTATTCCTTCTAACACTAATACATGGTTGAAAAGCAAAGTATAAAGTTGAAAAGGTTCAAGACTAAATCAGTGGATGATACAGTAGGACCAGTTGGTCAGAGGTCTAGGCTAAGAAGCAAGAAAAGGGAGGATGCTTCCTCCTCTAAAGGAACCAAGGTTAAAATTCAATATTGATAAATCCAAGAATAAGTCTCAAGAGGGAACACCCATTAAGGGAAAATAGGTGAAAGAACAAGGTGATGGTCAAAGTGAATAAGACCAAATAGAAGAAAGACAAAGAATCTCTATAGCCTTGGAATGAGAGACTCCTCATGGTAATATTTCTTGTGTATCCACTCCTACTAATGTTCCCAAATTTCTTCTAGACACTAATGTTGATTCCTTCTCTACTATGATAATAAATTAGGTTGTTCCAATGGTCCTTGTTGTCACAAAAGTTTTCACCCTTGTTAAACACTAATACTCAACAACCTCGTGAAACATAGAAACAACCTCCAAGTCTGGGACATTTCCCATATGAAGTTGAATCTACAAAGAAGGCCAACTTCCTTTCCAATCAGGGTGCAACATTAGACCAACACAACACTTTTAAAACCTACTCCTAAGCCTAATCTACTCACTTGCTGAGGAAAAGGGAGAATAAATGCTGAAAGGGAAAAGAAAGGTGATACACCACGATTGAAGGTTGATCCTCCCTGCCCATAACTACAGAAGGTGACAAATAGAAACTACCTAAATATATGCAAAATTTCCTACTCTAATCAGCTCCCAAAGAACATGCAAATTTTAGAACCTTGTAATATGAAGAGAGGAATGAAGGAAATTCATAGATAGCATCTACAAGGGTATTAACACAATCACATAATTTGAGAACATAAAAGAACACATTCAAACGGAGAGGTAAGATACCTTACATAGAATGTTTAAACTGGAAAGAGGCAAAACAAACAATTTTATTGATGTAAAGGCAAGGCAAAGCTTGCAGTTACAAAAATGTATGAATTTCCACAAGAGAAATAAGGAGAGGACCTAAAAAATATGTTACAAAATTGCCTTTATAGGTCAGGCATAATTGTGATTTACATTGAGTAAATAGAAACCCTAACTAGGAAAGGAAATTAGATTGGATTTAATTCTTGTGTTTCTAAAAATGTCTTGTAGAGATAGGGAGGACCTGTGAGACATAACTGCACCTAAAAAACAACAACATTCTCTTGAAAATCATGGAGGCATTGCATTTGGATGGCATCAAAATACACTCGATCAGACTGAATATCAATTGAGAGAAATAAATGAGTATAGGTGCCCCTGGAAAATGTCTACACAGTATAGAAAGAGTAATGGTGACCACCCTGAAACATCTGGAAGTAGTTGGAATAAGATCGAATCTGATTTGGGTCACCGACCAGGTCAGAAACTAATTTTCAACCATTTAAGTCAAAAACCACACTAGGCACGTTTGAATTCTAATGTTCATCCCCCAATTTGAGTCTCGACTACTTGATCTTCCCTTTGCACATGAATAAATGACTAAGATGTTCTTAGAAGACCCTCAGAAAAATCCTCAATGATAAAATAAAACACAAGCATTGATGTCACCCTTAAGTGAAATCAAATAACCACTATTTGTCCATGAAAATATGTTGGCCCCACCATCTAACCGAGTCCATTAATCGCAAGCTGACAACCTACCCCAAAATGGTTACAAATAAGTTGTGATGATGTGAACTAGCATCTACTTAATCATTAGCCCCCAATTGCAAGATCATAGCCTAGAAAATAACATGTCCCTAATGATTGCAGTGATGCAACCTAGCATTTGATGGTAACCCATAGTGGTCCATCACAACAATGCAATGCTAACAGATTATTAACTCTGACGGGTGCAAACCTATGATCTAACACTAATTTAACAATTAAGCCTCCCACTTGTTGGTACTAGGTAAAATGTGGATGGTTTGGGATGAACAAAAAGGGTTCAACCAATTATTTTAAGTGACATGACCATCAGAGACAATCAATGAAAAAATAGATCAAGGCCAAAAAAGGCTAAGGAAAAATATTCCTTAAGGGTTTAGGGTTTTATACCTTGAGGAATATGCAAGGTTTATCCATTAAGTTATCTCAAATAGTTTATTTACATGTCTCTCAAGGTGAAATAAAAAAATTACATTTCTAGCAACTCGGAGGGGATGTAAGCCTACTTAGCATATAGATCAATGCCCTTGAGCATCCATTGGGCATACAGTAAAAAATAGGTCTACAACAAGAAATAATCTGTTAGCAATTTGGAGGAATTGATTATGTGTTGCATTGAGGTTTTGTCATTGATGGCAACACCGATTGCTCTAGCTGCTTTGGTTGTTTACTAGTATCCAATTGGTCCTAGTAGGATGATTGGTTTCTAGTTGGTAAGATCATGTTGATCCAATATGCTCTGATATGCTTTGGTCTAGGGAATTGGTTTGGATTGGTTATTCATGTGTTCCTGATGTGTATCACATTCGGTTGGTATTGATTTGATGATCCAGAAGATATCACTTGTTCTAGTAAGCCTTTTGGTTACTGGTAAGGGTTTTACCAAAATAGCTTTGTTGAAGATCTTTTGATATTATGCATAAGTGGTGTTGGTGCAACTTCTAGAAGGTTGTCCAGATGCTAATGGTTATCATGTTTGTGTTCCAGTTGTTCATGGTGTTTCATTTGGCTTATGGTGATCTATTATAGGTCTGGTGGCTATTCTACTAGGTTATGGACCAGTTTATGCAACTTGTGGGTTGATGCATTACCAGTTGGATTCATTGATTGGATTATGTTGTTTCAGTCTTAGGACGACTTGGTTGATCATTAGATTGTGGGTTAAAGTTATGAATTTATTGTATTATCTTTTAGGTGGCTGACCTAATTGTTTAGGTCTCGGATTGGTATAACTATGATGTAATATCTCTTTGTAGATTGACAAATATGAAATCATGTATGTATATGGGTTATGGGATTATCTGTATGCAATCAATGTTGTAATCATATGCAGAGGTTTTGGTCAATCATAGCTGATCGAATTGGATTTTTGGAAGAGGTTTAGGGCCTCTGGTATTGAGCTTAACTGCAACTATACTCAAGCATGGGAGATGCTATACTTGCAGTTCAATCTTCCTTTTAGATTGTTGTCCAATGTTGTCTATAGTTAGTGAGAATCCTTTTGTGATGAGCAGTCTGCTCAATGTTGGCAATTGACTCTCAATTGGTTGGTTTTACTATGTTGTCATTGATGGCAACATGGTATTGTGTTCTGGCTTCATGTTTTGGTTCTATGGTGTACCGACAGACACTTCATAGATACTACATCAACACCGGCACTGGCAAGACAAAAGGATTTCTTTGGTCACTGACAATGCAGGACGACATGGTTTAGGAAAGGTTATCGATATTGGAGGCTGAAATATCTTGGATCCAACATGGGAAATTGATTTTAATGTTTATGCATTTATGTTATCTGGTCGACATTTAATTTGATATTATATATATCTTTGTAAGTTGGCATAAGGCATGAAAGTTTGTATAGGGTATATAGGATAGTTTGATAGACATATACAAGATATATATGATAGGAGATTATGGATATGCGAATATAATATACCACGAAATATATCAAAGAGATCATGTATGTGAGGAAATTTATGTAAGGGTTTAGGGTTTCAGACCAGAATATATAGAGCTTAAACCAGAACTGTATTTTGGCATAGAAGATGCTATCTTAGCAGTTCACACTTCTCTCGATTGTAGTTTGGAATTTTATGTAGTTAATGAGGCTCCTTTTGTGATTGAGTAGTGTGCTTTAGGCTGTAAGCCTTCCTGCAAGTGCAGACCCCTCATATTTTGTAATATCTCTTCATATGGCAAGTGGATTGATATTGTGGGTCACAAATCCCACCGTGGTTTTTCCTCTTTGAGGTTTTCCATGTATAAATTTGTGTTTTATGGTTCTCATTTATGTGATTGGCTTATTGGTTGATTTACTTCTTTCAATTCTATATGTATTGGTAAACCGGTTGGTGTATGCATGTTTTAATAAGGCTAAAATTTATCATTTCGGTATAACATTGATTCACCCCCCTCAGTGTTATTAGTTTCCAACAATTGGTATCAGATCCTTGTGCTTTAGAGGAAGTTTAATAGCTTGAGGAAGATCCTAAAACTAGAATCCATGGATATGGCTTTGGAGAAGCAACTTGAGATGGCACTTGAAGATTATGATGTTGAAAGGTTGAAGAAATTAAAGCTACAAGATGAATTGAATTCTGCTAAGGAATTCATTCTTGTCCTACAAGAGAGGCTATCATCTGTTCAAGCTAGGAGGAAGGAACTTTTGCAAACTCAGGATGATGAATAGAAAGATGCACTTAAGGAACAATGTCAGAAATTGAGTCAGGAGAACATGGTTATGAAAAATGAAATGCAAGTTATAACTATGATGATGTCTAAGGAGATTGAGGACATAAAGAAAAAGGAAGAAAATCTTACTGTATCCCTGAAGAACAAATTTGAAGAATGTGGTAGGTTGGTTCATGAGAATGATATGTTAAGATCTGATTTGGTATAATCCCAGAGTAATGAACAAGAGCTTGAGAGACAAATGATAATACTGAGAGAAGATTTAACTACTGCAAGTGAGTATAAAGAAAAATTCAAGATCATCTCAGCATAGCAAGATGAGTTATCGAAGAGACAAAGGCAGATTGGAGATTCCAATGGACTTGGATTTGAGCAAGGATAGAGTTTCGGTACTACTAATGAAGATCAAAACCATAAGGCACCAGTAAGGAAATTTAATGCATATAAATTCAATGGTAGATGTTTTTTTTGCAATAGATTTGGTCACATGGCTAGGCAATGTAGAAGCAGAGCAAATTAGAACACTGATTTTGCTCCTGGAAAATGTTCTAAATGCAATAAGTTTGGTCATAAGACAAAAGATTGTAGAATGAATGTTAAATGCTATGATTGTGGAAAATTTGGACATATGGCTAATTAGTGCAGGTCAAGCAATTTCACCAGTTTTAGAAAAGCAATTCAAAGGAACAATGTTACATGTTATGCATGTAGTGAGGTTGGACATATTGCTAAGTTTTGTAGAAGAAGAAATCTACAGGTTGGTAATGGAGGATCAAGTGATAAAGGAAAAGAGAAGATTAGTGAAATCTGGAAAGATCATACTTAGAGATGGGTTAGAAAGATTGAAGAACAATCATCAGATGGAAATGTCCCGATTACTTATCTGGTAGAAGAGGCTGCTCCTGCATCGAGAGGGAGCTCCTAAGGAAGATGCCTTAGAGGTAGGGAAAATTCATGAAGATGCTACATATGCCTCGAGAAGAGCATCTAGGAGATATTCCAGATATTGGAGAATATTATCCGACATGGATATGTTTTGAGCGAGATCTGCTATCTTTCACCAGCAGTCATTTATGTCAATGGAAGATTAGGGGTTTTCTCAGAGGATAAAAAGGTCAAATTGACTTCATTGTTGATCACCTTGAATTCAAAGTGATTTCAGAGTGATTAAAAGTGACTAAGTGTGATCAAAGGCAATATAGATTAATCAAATTTCTTCTTGAGCGATTTCATAGGTGTCTGGAAAAAGTTGTGGGAGGTTTCACCAAGAGCGGTCAAAAGGTATTTATCTTTAAACATGGAAGTGTGATCATCATCTATTCCTATTTTTGTTGCAAACCCGACTATGGTAGAGGTCAAGGACTACGCTAGGCCAATTTTCAAGTGGTATCCACATGTGGCTACCCTGGAAGATTCGGTTGGAGCATTTTATTGCGTTCCAGAGGGAGTTGTCTATGTATAGGATGTTAGGGCATATATTCACTATCACATCGAGAACTTGGGAACTTCACAAATTAAGGGCATGTATATGAGTGAGTTGATGGGAGAATCTGGAATGATCAAATTGACATTCAAGCATATCAAAGACCTAGGGTTTATAGTCATCCTAGATATTCCAGAGTTTGAGGATGAGATAATCAGATATGTTCTGAGCAGGGTACATGGGGAGTTTATATGGTTAAACATACCTAATAAAATCACTAAGGAAGAAATCTGGGAAATCACTGGTTTACCATCGGTTGGACAACATCCAGACAAGAAGGTTTCAAATGATTTTGAGGGAAAGATCACCAATGTGACATCTGACAAAAGATCCATGAAAGTGAGGACTATCACTGACACATACATCAAATTTGGTAGCATGATCAATGAGTATAAGGTAATTCAGTCAAAATAACTAAATTCTATTTCCAGTTCATGCATTTTGGCTGCATACAAAATGATGAGAGAGAATGTAAAATTAGATCTATGCGGTTGGATGCTAGATGAGTTGTTAATAAACCTAGGGAAGATTAAGGGTGAAAAGAAGGGTACATTCTGGTATGGTAACTTGATAGTTTGCTTGATGTTATATTTCATGAATGATACACCCAGTTTTCATAAGAGGCAATGGGAATTTGACATCCTGGTAGGGAGACAATTGAAACAGTCAATTGGTTCTTTAGGAAGCTAGATAGATGATAAGGTATGGGGATATTTCAAAGCATTCCAGAAATCTATGAGGTATAGGATAAGGGTACCTGAGAATATTATATAAAAATATTCAACCCACATATGCTTCATGGTAAAGAAGGATGAGACACTTATGGAAGAAACCCTAAAAGATTTAGATTTAAGAAATGGGCTATGAGGTGGATGCACAAATTCCTGATGCCTATGCAAAAATGTTGATTGATGCACCAATAGATGAGGCAGAGAAGCACAATTCCTACAAAGGAACCGATAGTTACATAGACTAAACCAAGTGGCAAAGCCACAAATGCAAGTGAGGAGGTTATAAAGGATAAATCTTCACAGGAGAAGGTAGGGGAATCCGACAGGGAACCGGTTGTTGGTCTATCATTGTTGTCAATTGACACTTCACCAGTTGAAAAGAAAAACATCACAGAGATGAGTCCTACTGAACTAATGATGATTGAAGCACAAAAACTAATGAAGGATGGATCCACAGATAAAGCGATTATAGATCAATCAATCACTATTTTATACAGACTGATCTGAGAGTGTAAGATTAAAAATGAAGTGAGCTCATCTGGCAAGCTTAAGGTAATCACTGAGCATATTTCAAAGGATTTTGAATCCTTACAACAAATCTCAAACTGACAAGAACTATAAAGGTTTACTCAAGCGAAGAGAGTTGCATTTGATCAGGTAATTGAAACCAAGAAAAAAAAGATTGATGAGAAACTGATACTAATAGAAAATTCTTTTAAGCAATGTACAAAAATATATAGGGTATTTTGTAACACTCAAATACTTACAGGTAATGTGGATAAAAAAGATAAAATAAATTTAGGAGAAAAATGCAAGTATAGCTAACTCTTTTGACGGACTGATTTCATTGACTGCATCCATTGATGGTCAAATTTTGATTTTGGAGAACCAAATTTTTGTTCTTGAGAAGGAAAGAGAAAAAATAATAAGAAGAGCTAGAAGTCTGAGAAGCTTGGTGAGTCCCTGATCGGATTCACTCAATGTACATAAGAAAAAATGCATGGATATGGTGGGAAATCCGAAACTGATAGAGATAAATTAGAAAGAATCTTTTTCACATTTATTAAGTGCACTTGTATCTATTTTCGACACATTCAAAACTAGCTAGGATACTTATTTTGAGCTACTAGAGAAGGCTTATCCAGAAATTTTGAAATTTGTCAAGCTCCGGTAAGACATTTTGGAATATTCATTGTACAGTTCTTTTTCTTTGACATTGTTTTCGAATTTTTGATGGCATTGATGTCAAATGGGGAGTAGTATAGATGTGAAAAGAATAAAAGGAGTTGTATACATTAGGGGGAGTAATGTAGTCATGGAGTTTTGGAGATATGGAGTATTTTGCATATTCAGCTTAGGGGGAGCAGGGTAGGATGAAACCGACAGATGAAACCTTGACCATTTTTCACATGAGTGTTGCCATCAATGCCAAAGGGGGAGATTATTAGAAATTGACACTCAGTTGGTTGGTTTCACTATGTTTTCATTGATGGCAACATGGTATTGTGTTCTGGCTTCATGTTTTGGTTCTATGGTGTACTGACAAACACTTTATAGATACTACATGAACATTGGCACCAACTAGACAAAAGGATTTCTTTGGTCACCGATAATGTAGGTCAACATGGTTTAGGAAAGGTTATCAGTATTGGAGGCTGACATATCTTGGATCTGGCATTGACAATTGATTTTAATGTTTATGCATTTATGTTATCTAGCCGCCATGTAATTTGATATTGTATATATCTTTGTAAGCCGACATAAGGCATGAAAATTTGTATAGGGTATATAGGATAGTTTGATATATCATTTTGATAGATGTATACAATAGACATATGATAGGAGATTATGGATATAAGGATATAATATGATGCAAAATATATTAGAGAGATCATGTATATGAGGAAATTTATGTAAGGGTTATTCCGGTAAATGGTTTAGGGTTTCAAACCCAAACAAATAGAGCTTAAAATAGAATTGTATTCAGGCATAGAAGATGCTATCTTAGCAGTTCACGCTTCTCTGGATTGTAGTTTGGAATTTTATGTAGTCAGTGAGGCTCCTTTGTTGGCATTTTGATGATGTTTTGATTGTCATTGATGGACACACACTTTCTTGATGTATGAGTTATGCTCAACCAGTAATTGTTCCAACTGGTATTGTGTATTATTGAAAGTATAGTCTTTAAACTATCAGTATTTTGTAGAAGATGTTTACCGGTCACAGATTGACTGAAGAGCTCAAGTGGTATGAAGACCCCAAGTGGTACGAGGAGCTCAAATAGTATGAAGGACCCAAGTAGTAGTTAACTTTTGATCGGAACACTATGATCTACCAGTCTTCATTTTTGACAACCGGTAATTGTTATATTATATCAACCGGTATTACTTTGTGATGAGTTACCAATTGGTATTTCTGTAATGTGTGATGAGTTATCATCCACCGACACTTTGGCGGTGATTTTGTGTTGTGTTACCAAATGTGTCTAGATGCACTAAACCTAGGAACTTGTAGTCTAATTCTATTGGACTGATATGAAATCAGTTTCCTTTATAAGGACATCATATCTAGGGTTTGCGTGTGAGAGATGTGTGATAGAAAAGGTTATCTACAATCATTGTAGAGAAGATTAGGTCTATGTGAAGAGTTAAAGTGTGGAGGTATTGAAGACTGAAGTAATGCTGAAATGCATTAACAATGAGCTATCAAGGATCTAATTAAGCAGACTATGCTATTAGCTAGATCACTCACTTGTTGATTGCTCACATCTTCGACAAGTCTGAAACCCTTAACCGAGCAGGCCCAACAAAGCCTTTATAAATCCTCTAACAAGGTGGTTCACAACCATGGATCTGAAATCCTCTAGCAAGGTAGTCTTTAATAGAATGTATCTCCTAACAAAGATCTAGATTCCTAACTAGATCTATTTTGGTGAAGAACATTGTATGACCTTAACCAGTCTGGTTTCTATTCTCTAGATAGTTACTCGTGAGTTTCTACTCACCGTGGTTTTTCCCATTTGGGTTTCCACACCAAATATCTTGTGTTATGGTGATTGTTCTCTTGTGGGTGAATGCTTTGTTTTCTATTTGGTTTGCATTTATCTTAATCGGTTTATTAGTGAATCTATTGTACTGGTTATCTACTAAACTGTTTAAGAGTTTGTTTATAGTATTTTTTGGTATACTAATTCACCCCCCCCTCTTAGTATTCATCAATGGGTATCAAAGCCAACCTTTCTATAAGTCTAACCACTCGAAAGGTATGGGGGAATACAGTGTGTGGGAACTTACTCATCATCTCACTCAAACTAAGAGAGCTTATGATGAACTCAAAGTCAAGTATAAAGCCTCTTTGGCCAAGAGAAGAGAGCATGTTGAGAAACTGATGGAACTTACTGAAAATAGCTCTTCTGATGAAGTTGACATGGATGCCCTAGTTGAAGAAGTTGAAAAACTGAATGAATCTAATGCCAAACTGAGAAGGGAGTTGGAAGGACTGACTATCAAAATGTGTCAAGAGCTTGAGAATAGAAGGAAAGATGAAGATCTAGTAAAAGACAAGGATCATGAGATCTCCAAGATGAAGCAAGAAATCAATACCCTTACCGCTCATCTCCAAGAGAGTAAAGTGGAAAAAGAAGAAATGCAAGGTGAATTAAACATGGCTATTTCTGAGAAAGCAACCTTGATGGAATCCAATGCTTCTATTTCCAAGGAATTTACTGAGTCAAAGGAGATACTTGCCAAATTCAATCAGAGTACTGCTAAGCTAGAGAAAAAGTTGGAATCAACAAAACCAATAAAGAATACCATTGGACTTGGTTTCTCTGGGTATGACGAAGGTGAAACCTCTGGAAAAAAAGATGAAACATCAAAGAAGCAACCAACATCCAAGGATAAAGGTAAGGAAAAATTTAAACCTATTTGATTTAATTGTCTCAAAGAAGGACACACTGCCAATGTATGTAGAAGCAAGGCTTATAACAATTTTCCTTATTTCCAAAACAATATGCCTAGATCCAATAGATTCAATGGAAATTGTTATGCATGCAATAAGTTTGGGTATATAGTATTTGAATGGAGGTCAATTTTGCACAACACTGGGAGATATCCTCCAAGGACTCAAGGAGTTATCCTGGAACCTTCTGTGAACCAGAATCCCAACCGGTACAATACCTATGACCATCGGTTAGGTGGTTATCAAGTGGCTACTAGTTGGAGAGAAACTTGTTTGATCTATCATGGTAGTGGTCACACTGCTGCAACATGCAAAAGAAAGAATGGAAGTATGAATAATGGACCATAGAGAACACCTGAAATGGTATGCTATCATTGTAACAAACCGTGACACACTGCCAAAACTTGCAGACTAAGAAAGAACCTATCAGATGATATATTGATCACTCCAGAAGGGAAGATTGATGTTGAAACCATTGAAGTGGGAATGAATAAAACTTGGAAAAAGAAATCAGAAGAAATGTCATAGGATGAACCAGTTTCTGCATCTAGTGTGGAAGTCTCTAAACCGACAAACTAAGCTTCAGAAAACCTTAGGGGGAACATATCGGTGAAATATTTTGAACCCTCGGTTTATATCGATAAAGACCTTAACCTGTATATGTTACCTGTCAGTCGACAGAAGACTTGAAGTGGTAACAAGCAAAATTAGGGTTTGTACCCTAACAGTGATGCATTTATTATGGTAGGTGAGAGTTTGTTTAAAATGGTTTTCATCATCATTATCACTTATCTATTTTTTAGAGAAGAATTTTCAAGAGCAGAGTGACAAAGAGTGATTCATCTAGAAATTCAAAGTGAATTAAAAAATCTTGCAGAGGAATCCAAAGACCTATTTCAATCTATCAGTGAAGAACACTGAGCGGTAATCTAGAAATTGAAGTGGTGTATTGTAGGAAACATTGGCAAACCCTAAAATTTGGATTGTGAAGGTATTTCTCAAAATTATCTCTTATCATGGCTTCTGCATCACACTCTAGTTCTCATGCACCTGTAGATTCAGCTAAATTCCTTCAAAAGAAAATGAAATACAATGCCCTATCCCAAATACCCACCAGAGTTATTGTTGAGGGATATATTTTAGGGCATATTGACTGTAAATTGGAAGATCTAGGATCCCTAGTGATTCATTCCCAGCTAAGTCTATTCTGTGGGGATGATAAGAATATCAAACCTGAGTATAGTGTCCTTAAGATGAAACTGCATAATGCAATGTACTTTCTAGAAGAGTTCACAGAAGAACATATCCGCATCATCCTTATCAGAGTGCATGGTGATAAGATGTATCTTGAGCGGATGCATGACATCACACCGAAAGCAATTCATGTCATCACCAGTTTCTGCAATATTGGAGAGGTACCAGCACTAAGGAAGGTCACCAAAACTAAAATGACAAAGCTCACCGGTTCTATGAGTGACCAATGGGCAATAACCGTCAACACTATCAAAGATGATCTGGTGAAATATGCTTGCATGGTGATTGGTTACCGAATATTCTATGCCAATAGAATGAATTATGTCCTTACTGCTACAGTAAATGCTGCTTACATAATTATTAAGGAAGACACTACATTTGACCTATGTACCTGTCTACAGAAGCAATTGCTATTGAACTTGAAGTCCATCAAACAGGACAATTCTCTAAGGTTCAGGTTTGGACAACTTCTGGTCAGTTTATTCTTCTACTTTCAAGGTTATTTCCCTGGGGTAGGTGATGTGCAATGGTCTGCTGACCTACCAGTCTCCAGACAAATTAAGGAAAGTCTACAAGTAGTAGGAACTAGATATCTTGAAGTTCTAAACAAGTATTTTAATGAATTCAAGAAGAAAATGAACTAGAGAATGAGGATATCTGATGATATTGTGAAGGAATATAAAGATGACATCTACTTCACAATAAAGGTAGATGACTCCATAATGGAAGTGGTGGAACTAAGAAAGGAAGTAGTTGAACCTATGGGTTATGAAGTGGTGAATGACCTATTGATAGGGTATGCCTCTACCCTACTTGCCTCACCACTGGATGCAAAGAAAAAGAGAACCGGTACCTACTTGGAGAGGGTCACACTGGTTGAAGAACCAAAACAGAAAAAGGACAAAGCAGTGCCATCGGTATCTACACCGGTTACCTTTGCCAGTCCAAAAGTGACCAAACGGTCACTAGCTAAGAAGAAACTTAAGGTTATTCTTGCAAATGTATTTGAGAGGAAGAAAAAAACCAAAACAAACTCACTGGAGTCAGAGGAAACTGAACTAGAAATTCAACCAAAGAAGACAAGGCAATCAAGCAAGAAGGCGAAGTCTACTGGTAATGTTCCTGCAACTTCAGCACTGGTAAATATAGATATTTCCTCTTATAAGCCAATGACACATTGTCAAAGGACTCTAAAGAATATTAAGAGGAAAGTGCTTGATGATTGAAAGGAATATTTTGATGATTTTACTGATAATGAGAAAGAAGAAGTAGAACAGGAAGTCATCAAATATTTATGTGCTAATGATCAGACGCCATCTAAAATTAGATCAGTTACACCAGATTCTTTGTATAATTATTTAGATAATAAATGGCGCATTGTCATTGAAAAGGAATAGGAGATCAGGGAGAAATTTTTTGCACAATACTTTCTTGATGCTTCTAATTCAGAATTATTTTAGATAATGGATAAGAACAAAGGCATCTTCTTCATGAGAAGGAGAAGACTTAGGCTACTAGAAGGTAAAGATTCTTAAGTGGAAAAGGATACTCATATACATGTCAAAGTTGCTGTCAGAATACACTAAGTATCTGAAGCCAATAAGAAGGCTGAACAAGAACCTAACCTATCATTAGGCAAACCAGATGAAGTATTTGACAATGAAGGTGAAAGAGATATAGAGAAAATTGACATTATTGATGTTGATGCCTTAGATAATGAGGATGCCACTCTTGATAAGGAACAAGAAGAAGAGGAGAAGAGGAAAGGAGAGGAGAAGAGGAAAGAAGAAGAGAAGAGGAAAGAAGAGGAGAAGAGGAAAGAAGAAGAGAAGAAGAAAGAAGAAGACAAGAGGAAGGAAGAAGAAAGGAAGAAGGAGGAAGAGAAGAAAAAGAAGGAAGAGGACATGAAGAAAGAAGAAATGGAGAAGAAGAAAGAGGAGCAAAAAAAGAAAGATGAGGATAAGAAAAAAATAGAAGAGGAGACGGAAGTAGAGAAGAAAAAACAAGCAGAGACTCCTAAGGCAACCAGTGACCAAGACAAATAGGTTGATACCACCAGTCCTATTGATCTTCAATAAACAGATGAATCTGAGCCGCTACGAGGCATCAAACTTGCATAGGAGAGACTAGATGAATTGTGGAGGAAGAAGGACCAGGATGTCATACAAATTGTAGTTGACACCCTTACCAGTCTAATTCTCAGTACCAACCTCCCTAGTACCGATTCCTCTCTATCCAAGCTTAAACTTCTATGTACCATAGTGGAGGACCAGGTACAATGCTTGGAAGATGTTGCTGAAGCAACTGTAAAGAAGAACCATGGAAAGGAACTCAACACTACCTTAGTCAAGAAAATGAATGAGTTCTGGACACAACTACTAAAACAGTAGAAGGATATTAGTGTTGCTATGGATGAGGGAAAATTACTTTTGAGTAAAATCTACCAGCCCCATCTATTTTGTGACGATGTGCTTAAATAGAAAGATAAACTCCAATCAGAGTTCTAGGCATATATCAACATCTTCAAGATGCCCTATGATCTATTCACTAAATATGGGCAAATGGTTCATCACTTTCAGTGTCAGATAGCCAAGATGGACTTAGAGATTAGCAACCGGACTAAAGATTTGTAGGAGCTTCAATTGCTCTTATTGCCAAGACTGCAGATTCTTCAGAAATGTTTTCTCAACCTGGAAGCTATCATGGTAACTCAAGAGATGAGTACCATTGATGCAATGGAAGAACTGGCATTCTAGATGAAGACCGAAAGTGAGGTTGCTACCTCATTACTTGAGTCATGGACATTGGCCATGAAAACTTTTATGCAATACTTTAAATCTGTTTTTGATAAATTTCATTCCTTATTGTCATGAACATTTACTCTATTTTTTGTACAAGGAAACAAGGGTTATTTTGCATTACTTTGTCATTGTTGGCAAAGGGGGAGTAGTGTACATTAAAATTTTGGTGAATGTTACCATTTCATGTGTACTTTCATGTAACCATTTTGGGTAGTAGTGTACATTGTAATTTCTACAAAAGGGATAGTGTATATGCTTAGGGGGAGTAATTTTGATTATGGAATTTTTGTTGTAAAAACACTTAGATGTCAAAATTTTCCTAAGTGTTTCCATCAATGACAAAGGGGGAGATTGTTGGCATTTTGATGATGTTTTGATTGTCATTGATGGACACACACTTTCTTGATGTATGAGTTATGCTCAATCAGTAATTGTTCCAACCGGTATTGTGTATTATTGAAAGTATAGTCTTTAGACTATCGATATTTTGTAGAAGATGTTTACCAGTCACATATTGACTAAAGAGATCAAGTGGTATGAAGACCCCAAGCAGTACGAGGAGCTCAAGTGGTATGAAAGACTCAAGCGGTAGTTAACTTTTGATTGGAACACTATGATTTACCAGTCTTCATTTTTGACAACCAGTAATCGGTATATTATATCAACCGGTATTACTCTGTGATGAGTTACCAATCAGTATTTCTATAATGTGTGATGAGTTATCATCCATCGACACTTTGGTGGTGATTTTGTGTCATGTTACCAAATGTGTCTAGATGCACTAAACCTAGGAACTTGTAGTCTAATTCTATTGGACTGATATGAAATCAGTTTCCTTTATACGGACATCATGTCTAGGGTTTGTGTGTGAGAGATGTGTGATAGAAAAGGTTATGTGCGATCATTGTAGAGAAGACTAGGTCTATGTGAAGAGTTAAAGTGTGGAGATATTGAAGACTGAAGTAATGCTGAAATGCATTAACAATGAACTATCAAGGATCTAATTAAGAAGACTATGCTATTAGCTAGATCACTCACTTGTTGATTACTCACATCTTCAACAAGTCTGAAACCCTTAATCAAGAAGGCCCAGCAAAGCCTTTATAAATCCTCTAACAAGGTGGTTCACAACCGTGGATTTGAAATCCTATAGCAAGGTAGTCTTTAACATGACATATTTCCTAACAGAGATCTAGATTCCTAACTGGATCTGTTCTGGTGAAGAACATTGTATGACCTTAACCAGTCTGGTTTCTATTCTCCAGATAGTTTCTCATGAATTTCTACTCACCGTGGTTTTTCCCATTTGGGTTTCCATGTCAAATATCTTGTGTTATGGTGATTGTTCTCTTGTGGGTGAATGCTTTTTTTTCTATTTGGTTTGCATTTATCTTAACTGGTTTATTAGTGAATCTATTGTACTGGTTATCTGTTGAACTGTTTAAGAGTTTGTTTACAATATTTTTTGGTATACTAATTCACTCCCCCTTCTTAGTATTCATCATCCTTTTGTGATTTAGCAGAGTGCTCTAGGTTGTAATCCTTCCTACAAGTGTAGACCCCTCATATTTTGTAATATCTCTTCATATGGAAAGTGGATTGATATTGTGGGTCACAAATCCCACTACGGTTTTTCCTCTTTGAGGTTTTCCATGTATAAATCTGTGTGTTATGGTTCTCATTTATGTGATTGGTTTATTGGTTGCTTTACTTCTTTCAATTCTGTATGTACTGGTAAACCGGTAGATTTATGCATGTTTTAATAAGGCTAAACTTTATCATTCCAGTATAACATTGATTCACCCCCCCTCTTAATGTTATTGGTTTCCAACACTCTAGGATGTTGGCCTTCATGCATGTGAAAGCCCCTTATTGTAATATTTGTTCATCTAATAAGTGGATAGATATTGTGGGTTTCCAATGCCACCATGGTTTTTACTCTTTGAGGTTTTTCACGTATAAATTTGTGGTTGCATTGTTGCTTATTGTTATATGATTTTATGTTTACCGGTTGCTGAGTTGTTGTATTAGTAAGGTTAAATTTCTCCATTTAGATAGAACACTAATTCCCCCCCCCTCTCAATATTCTTGGATCCTAACAATTGGTATCACAGCCTGGTGCCTTGGAGTAAGTCTAACAGCTTGAGGAAGATCCTGCATCCAAAATATATGGAGACAAGTTTAAGGAAGGAACTTCAAGTAGCACTTAAAGACTATGATGCTGAAAGATTGAGGAACATGAAGATGCAAGATGAGTTGGGATCTAAAATAGAATTCATTTTTACTCTACAGGAGAGGCTATCATCTATTCAAGCTAAAAGGAAGAAAATTTTACAAAATTAGGATGATGACGAGAAGGATGTCCTTAAGGAACAATGTCAGAAGCTGAGTCAGGAGAATATTGTCATGAAGAATGAAATGCAAGCCGTAACTATGAGGATGTCCAAGGAGAGTGAAGACCGAAAGGAAAATGAATAAAATCTTGCTATATCTCTAAAAGACAAATATGAGGAATGCATTAGGTTGGCACATGAGAATGATGTGTTGAGAATTGAATTGGTGCAATCACAGAACAATGAGCAAGAATTGGAAAGAATGGTAATAGTCCTAAGAGGAGATATAGATGCTGCAAATGAATACAAAGACAAGTTCAAGATTAGTTCTGCTAATCTTGATGAATTATTGAAGGGTCAAAGAGACACCAGAGACACTAGAGGTCTTGGATTTGAGCATGGAGAAAGCTCTGGTACTGCAAATAACACACTGGTCAAAAGGTCAACCAGAATCAGAGGTCACTGGTAAGGCAACCCAATGCACATAAATTTAACGGTAGATGCTTTGTTTGTAATAAATTTGGTCATATGGCAAGACATTGTAGAAATAGAGCAAATCAGAATAATAATGCAGTTCCCTGTCAGTGTTCAAATTGTTAGAAGTATGGTCATAGGACAAAATATTGTAGAATGAATGTGAAATGTCATGCATGTGGAAATTTTGGGCGTATGGCTAATCAATGCAGGTCAAGGAATGGTCAAGGTTACAATAAGGCAATTCAGAAGAATAATGTCACTTTTTATGTATGCAACAAAGTAGGACATATTGCTAAATTTTAAAGAAGAAAGAACCTACCCGCAGGAAGTGATAAATCTAATGAGAAGGGAAAGTAGAAGGTTGATGACGTTTAGAAGGAGCATGAGAAGAAGTGGGTTATGAAGTCTGAGGCTCAACTGGGAGAATCAATTGCCACACATGTTCATCTGGATGAAGGATATATCTTGATTACTCAATTGACCAAGAAGAATGATCCTACACCGGTAGGAAACACATCCGGTAACTAAGGCAATCATCTTAGGGGGAGGCAAATTGATGACAGATCTTGCATTGCCTCTGGTAGTGGTCTAAAAGTCTATTTCAGATCTTTGGAGAAGTCAGTTTGAAGGTTAACCAACAAAGATTTGTTAGATCTTGGATCTAGTTTGGTTTACCAGTAAGTCACCTTATGAGTTATGGTTTGGTCATACATCTATAATTAAGTATTTTAGAATCTCTAGTAGTGAACTAGAAGTTTGATCCTAGATGTGATGAAGGGATATTTCTTGGTTACTCTAATGAAAGCAAAACATATAACAAAAGATTGTAGAGAATTGTGGAGAGCTCTAATGTCAAGGTGGATGAGCAGTATAGAGGTCAAATCTGAGCGAGAAATGGTAGTGGAAATTGATGAATACTAAGAGGGGGAGGGGTGAATTAGTATACCAAAAAATACTGAACTTAAACACTTCAACAATTTAGTAGTAAACCAGTATAACAATTTTACTAACAAACCGGTTAACAAAAATACAAACCAAACATCAAATAAGGCATTCACCCAAAGAAGCACAATCACCATAACACAAGAGATTTTGATGTGGAAAACCAAATGGGAAAAACCACGGTGAGATGAAACTCACAAGTAACTATCTGCAGAATAGTAACCAGACCGGTTAAGGTCATACAATGTTCTTTACTAGAACAGATCCTATTAGGAATCTCAATCTCTGTTAGGAGATAAGTCCGATTAAAGACTACCTTGTGAGAGGATTTTAGATCCACAGTTGTGAACCACCTTGTTAGAGGATTTACAAAGGCTTTGCCAGGCCTACCTGGTTAAGGGTTACAAACTTGTCGAAGATGTGAGTAATCAACAAGTAAGTGATCTAAATACTAGCACAGTATGCTTGGTTAGATCCTTGATAGCTCATTGTTAATGCATTTCAACATTACTTCAGTCTTCAAAATCTTCACACTTTGTTTCTTCACACAGACCTAATCTTCTTCTATGATCGCACATGCAAAAACCTCATCAACCACAAAAAACCCTAGACATGATGTCCTTATAAAGGAATCTGATTTCATGTCGGTCCAATAGGATTACATTGCAAGTTCCTAAGTTCAATGCATGTGGACACATTTGGTAACATGACATAGAATCACTGCCAAAGTGTCGGTGGATGATAACTCATCACAAAAATAATATCGGTTGGTAACTCATCACAGAGTAATACCGGTTCATACATTTACCTATTACTAGTTCACATATTTTACTGATTACCGGTTTTCCAAAATGAAGACTGGGAAAAAATGATAACAACCGCTTTGTTTCTTCATACCACTTTGGGATCCTAGAACCGCTTGAGGTCTTCACACTGCTTGGGTCTTCATACCGCTTGGGATTGGTAAACACTTTCTGCAAAACACCGATTGTCTAAAGACTACAATACATAATATCGATTGGGACAAATACCGGTTGAGCATAACTCATACATACAAAAAGTGGTCTCAAAGCAAGTGTGTGTCCATCAATGACAATCACAACAACATCATCAAAAATGCCAATAATCTCCCCCTTTGGCATTGATGGCAACACTTAGGAAAAATTTTGACATCTAAGTGTTTTACAACAAAAATATGCCATAATCAAAATTACTCCCCCTAAGCATATACACTACCCCTTTTGCAGAAAATACAATGTATACTACTCCCTTACAGAGATAAACATGAAAGTATACATAACATGAATTGAAATTTTAAATACAGAATACTACTCCCCCTTTGCCAACAATGACAAAGTACTGCAAAATAACCCCAGTTTCTCATTATCAATAATAAATGTTTATGACAATAATGAGTGAAACTTATCAAAAACCAATTTAAAATCCTGCATAAATGTCTTCATGGATAAGTACCATGACTCAAGCAATGAGGTAGCAACCTCACTTTCCGTTTGCATCTAGGATACCTATTCATCCATGACGTCCAAGGTACTCATTTATTGAGTGACCGTTAAGGCATCCAGATTGAGATAGCACTTCTAAAGTATTTGCAATCATGGCAGTAGAACTAGTTGAAGTTCCTACAAATTTTTGGTCTGGTTAGTGATTTCCAACTCTATTCAAGTAGTTTGGAGTTGAAACTGGTGAATGGTTTGCCCAAATGTGGTGAAGGAAGCATAGGGCATCTTGAAGGTGCTTATATATGCTTGCAAATCAAATTGCAGTTTGTCTTTCTGAGCAAGCACATCATCACAAAATAGATGGGGTTGTCTTATCTTACTGAGAAATAATTTCCCCTCATTGATATCATCTCTTATGTCTTTCTGTGCTTTCTGAAGTTCTGACCGGAGCTCATTTAATTTCTTCTCTAAGGCAGTGTTCAATGCATTTTGATGCTTCTTTTGTGCATTGGATTCAAAAACATCTTCTAGGCATTGCACCTGGTCCTCTACAACTGTGCATAAAAGTTTCAGTTGGGCTAGAGAGGAATCGGTAATAGGGAGGTTGGTACCGGGTATCAAACTGGTAAGAGTTTCTACCGCAGTTTGAATAATATCTTGTTCCTTCTTCCTCCTTAGCGCTTCCAGTCACTCTTGGGCAAGGTTAATGCTTTGCAACAACTCTGTTTCATTTGCAGATTGGAGGTCAATGGGACTGGTAATGTCATCTGGTTTGGCTTGAATACCGGTTGCCTTAGGGGTCTCCACCTGTGCACTCTTTGCCACTTCCTCCTTCTCTTTGGCTCTTTGTTTTTCCTCTTCAGCCTTCTTTTGCTCCTCTGCTTCTTTCTTTCTCTTTTCTTCTTCCTTCTTTCTATCTTCTTCTTTCCACTTGTCTTCTTCTTTCTTCTTTTCCTCTTCATGTTTCCTCTTCTCCTCTTCCTTTTTCTTCTCCTCCTCTTCCTCTTCCTATTTCTTTTTCTCCTCTTCCTCTTTCTTCTTCTCCTCTTCCTTTTTCTTCTTCTCCTCTTCCTTTTTCTTCTTCTCCTCTTCCTTTTGTTTCTCCTCCTTTTCCTTTTGCTTCTTTTTCTCTTTCTCCGCTTCCACTTTATCAGCCTTGTCCTTTGATGCATCCAGAGTGACATTTTCACTGTCCAAAGCATCAATGTCAATAGGGTCCATTTTTTTAGTGACCGGTTCTCCTTCACTATCATACACGTCATCCAGTTTTCCAATTTCTGGTTCTTGCTTAGCCTTCTTGTTGGCTTTGAACACTTGGTGCAACCTCAGACCGACTTTGGCATGCGAGTGGGTATCTTTTACCACTTCAAGGACTTTCCCTTCCAATAACAGGAGTCTTCTTCTTCTCATGAAGTAGAGGCTTTTGTACTTTTCCATAACTTCATAAAGTTCTTAATTTGACACATCAGGGAAATATTGTGCAAATATTTCTTCTCTTATTTCCTGTTCCTTTTCTATGGCAATGTGCCATTTCTTATCTAAAGAATTATACAAAGAATCTGGTGTCACAGATCTAATTTCTGATGGTGATCAGTCATTAATTCATAAATATTGAATAACTTTCTGTTCAACTTCCTCCTTTTCATTGTCATTAAAATCATCAAAATGATCTATTAAATCACTTAGCACCTTTCTCCTAATATTCTTTATATTTCTTTGACAATGTGTCAAAGGTTTATAAGATGAAATGTCTATATTTACTAGTGCTGATGATGCCGGTTCATTGTTGGTTGTCTTTATCTTCTTCCTTGTTTGCCTAGTCTTTTTAGGGTGTACCTCAGGTTCTATATCCTCTGAGTCTAGTAAGGTGTTCTTAGTTTTTTGCTTCCTTTCAAAGACCTTGGCAGGTGTAGCTTCCAGTTTCTTCTTTGCCGGTGACCACTTGGTCACTTTAGGACTTGCTGAAGTAACCGATGTCGATACAAATGGCACTTCCTTTCCCTTATTTAGCAAAGGTTCTTCAACTAATGTTACCCTCTCCAAATAGGTGTCGGTTCTCTTCTTCTTAGGATCAAGAGGTGAGGCAAGAAGGGTAGAGGCATACCCATCTAGCATGTCATAAATTACCTCATATCCCATGGGATCCACTTCTTCTTTTCTAGGCTCAACTGCCTCCATTATGCACTCATCTACTCTAGTGATAAAGCAGATGTCCTCTTCATACTTCTTAACAATATCACCAGATATTCTCACCCTCTGGCTCATCTTGCGTCTGAACTCATCAAAGCATTTGTTCAGGACTTCAGGATAACTAGTTCCTACTACTTGTAGACTCTCTCTGATTTTCTTTTAGTAACCGGTTGGTCAGCAGACCATTGTATATCACCGACTCTTGGGAAATAGCCTTGAAAATAGAAAAACAATCCTACCAGTAGTTGTCCAAATTTAAATCTTCAGGCATTGTCCTATTTAATTGACTTCAGATTCACTAGAAGTTGCCTTTGCATACAGGTGCATAAATCAAATGAGGCATCTTCCATGATCATCTTGTAGGCGGCATTTACCACTACAACAGAGACAAAGTTAATTCTGCTAGCATAAAACGTCTGGTAACCTATCACCATACAAGCATATTTGACTAGATCATCCTTAATGATATTGACAGTCATTCCCCATTGGTCACTCACAGAATCGACGAGCTTGGTCATTTCCATCTTAATGACTTTCCTTAGGGCTGACACATCTCCAACGTTACAGAAACCAATGACGACAAGAATAACTGCCAGTGTGATGTCATGTGTGCACTCAAGATACATTTTGTCACCATGCACTCTACTTAGAATAATTTGAATGTGATCTTCTGTGAACTCTTCAAGAAAATACACCACATTGAGCTTCTTCTTCTTTTCCAGGATGCTATATTCTAGTTTGATCTTCTTGTCCTTCGTGCAGAATAAACTTAACTGAGAATGGATTGCTAGAGATCCTAGGTCTTCTATTTTGTAATCAATAAAATCTGAAATACCTTCCTCAACTATAACACCAGTAGGTATCTAGGATAGGGCATTGTATTTTGCCTTTCGTTGGATAAAATCTACTGGATCATTAGGTGCACTAGGACTGGACTACGATGTAGAAGCCGTGATAAAAGGGTAAACAAGAATTTTCGATAAATACCTTCAGAAATCCACAATTTAGGGTTTGCAACTTCAACTTTGCCACACACTACTTCAGTTGATGGATTACTGCTTTGTGTTTTTCACCTGATTGATTGATATTATCTCCAGATTCTTCTTTCAAATTTTAGAAATCTCTCTGAATCGCAAGACAAATCATCTTTTGTTGCTCTGCACTTGAAAATTTCTTCACTTGCAAATGATAAGTGAAAATGACTTGAAAATCCCTTTTAAACGAATTCTTCACCTACCATAATAAATGCTCCACCATTAGGGCATAAAACCTAATTTGCCTTTTACCATTTCCGGTCTTCTGCCAATTGATAGGTATCATATACCGGTTAAGGTTTTTTACCAGTGTAAATTGAGGGTTTGAAACATTTCACCATTTTTCTCCCCCTAATCTTTTCCGAAGCTTAGTTTGCTAGTTCAACGACTTCCACACCAGGTGTAGAAACCGGTTCTTCTTGTGACACTTCTTTAGGTTTCTTCTTCCATGTTTTCTTTATATTTGTTTCAATAGTTTCAACATCAATCTTTCCTTCCAGAGTGACCAGTATATCATCTGATATGTTCTTTCTCATTCTGTAGGTTCTAGCAGGGTGTCCCGGTTTGTTGCAATGATAGCAAACCATTCCAGGTGTTCTCCATGGTCCATTATTCATTCTATCATTCTTCCTCCTACATGTTGTAGTAGTGTGACCACTACCATGACAAATCAAACAGGTTGCTCTCCAACTGGTTGCCGCTTGATAGCCACCACCACCTGACTGATGGTCATAGGCATTATACTGGTTTGGATTCTGGTTCATAGAAGATTCAGGAAAAAACTCCTTGACTCCTTTGTAGATATCTTCTAGTATTGTGTATAGTAGACCTGCACTCAAATTCTCTATGCCCAAACTTGTTGCATGCATAACAGTTACCATTGAATCTATTGGATCTAGGCTTATTGTTTAGAAAGTAGGGAAAATTATTGTAAGCCTTACTTCTACATACATTGGCAGTGTGTCCTTCCTTGAGACAATTAAAGTAAACAGGTTTGAACTTTTGCTTACCTTTATCCTTTGGTGCCGGTTACTTCTTTGATGCTTCATCTTTTGTTCCAGAGGTCTCACCTTCCTCATAACCAGAAAAACCAAGTCCAGTGGTATTCTTCACTAGTTTTGTTGATTCAAGCTTTTGTTCTAGCTTAACAGTGCTCTTGTTGAATTTGGCAAGTATTTCCTTTGACTCAGTGAGTTCTTTGGAAATAGCAGCATTGGATTCCTTTAAGGTTGCATTGTCAGAAATAGCCATGTTTAGTTCACCTTGCATTTCTTCTTTTTTCACTTTACTCTCTTGGAGATGAGTGGTAAGTGCACTGATTTCTTGCTTCAGCTTGGGGATCTCATGATCTTTGTCTTTTACCAGATCTTCAGGTTTCCTTCGGTTCTTAAGATCTTGACACATTATGATAATCAATCCTTCTAGTTCCCTTCTTAGGTTAGCATTATATTCATTCAATTTTTTAACTTCTTCAACTAGGGCGTCCATGTCTGCTTCATCAGAAGAACTATTATCAGTAAGCTCCATCAGTTTCTCAACATGCTCTCTTCTCTTTTCTAGAGAGGCTTTATATTTGACTTTGATTTCATCAAAGGCTTTCTCAGTTTGAGTGAGATGATGGGTAAGTTCCCTCATAGTGTATTCCCCCATATCTCCTTCCAAGTGGTTAAACTTATAGAAAGGTTGGCTCTGATACCAATTGATGAATACTAAGAGGGGGGGTGAATTAGTATACCAAAAACTACTAAACTTAAACTGGTATAATAGTTCTACTAATAAACCGATTAACACAAATGCAAACCAAACAGCAAATAAGGCATTCACCCACAGAAGCAAAATCACCATAACACGAGATTTTGATGTGGAAAACCAAATGGGAAAAACCACATTGAGATGAAACTCACAAGTAACTATCTATAGATTAGTAACCAGATCAGTTAAGGTCAGATCGGTTAAGGTCATACAATGTTCTTTACCAGAATAGATCCTGTTAGGAATCTCAATCTCTGTTAGGAGATAAGTCCGATTAAAGACTACCTTCTATGAGGATTTCAGATCCATAGTTGTGAACCACCTTGTTAGAGGATTTACAAAGGCTTTTCCAGGCCTACCCGGTTAAGGGTTACAGACTTATCGAAGATGTGAGTAATCAACAAGTAAGTGATCTAAATACTAGCACAGTATGCTTGGTTAGATCCTTGATAGCTCATTGTTAATGCATTTCAGAATTACTTCAATCTTCAAAATCTTCACACTCTATTTCTTCACACAGACCTAATCTTCTTTTGTGATCGCACACGCAAAAACCTCATCAACCACACAAAACCCTAAAAACTACTAGAACCCTAGACATGATGTCCTTATAAAGGAATCCGATTTCATGTCGGTCCAATAGGATTACATTGCAAGTTCCTAAGTTCAGTGCATCTGGACACATTTGGTAACACGACACAGAATGACCACCAAAGTATCGGTGGATGATAACTCATCACAAAAATAATACCAGTTGGTAACTCATCACAGAGTAATACCGGTTCATACATTTACCTATTACCGGTTCACATATTTTACCGATTACTGATTTGCCAAAATGAAGACTGAGAAAAAATGATAACAACCACTTTGTTTCTTCGTACCACTTTGGGATCCTTGAACCGCTTGATTTCTTCATACCGCTTGGGGTTGGTAAACACTTTATACAAAACACCAATAGTCTAAAGACTATAATACATAATACCGGTTGGGACAAATACCGGTTGAGCATAACTCATACATACAAAAAGTGATCTCAAAGCAAGCGTGTGTCCATCAATGACAATCACAACAACATCATCAAAAATGCCAACATAAATGGTCTTAACTGAACTGGTAACACCTTTATCAGAACAAAATGCTAACCAATTACTTTGGAAGTATCTGCAAATTCAACAATAATTGAAGATCAGTGATGAGGATTAGAAAGTCAAAAGACTCCTAGGTATGTAAGGATGAATCATTCAAAAGATCAGATAATTGGACAAGAAGAAGGTTGGCAGCTGAGGAGGTATGCTTAATTTCTTTAATTGTACTGGCATCAATTATTGAAGCTTGTAAGGATGAATGTTGGATGAAAACTATGGAAGAGGAATTGGATTAGTTAGAAAAGGACAACACATGGACTTGGATGTTATTGGAACTAGGCTTGATTGGTTTGCAACAAATATTCTTAGAAGGAAGGAATTGATTATATTGAATCCTTGCTCCGGTAGATAGGATTTTTCAGATATTTTCAAGGATTTTTTGGTATGATTTTTATTTTATGACGACTTTACACCTTGAGCATGTTCAAATACGGATTGGGCTAGAGATATAGGTAACCAGATAGGGTCATCCATTGAAGATTTCTTTCTTGGAAAAAAACTTGTTTGATGGATTAACTAGAAACAGTCATGTACTTCCTTATCTATTGTTGAAGCTGAGTATGTTGTTGTTGCTACTACTAAGTGTACACAAGTTCTATGGGTGAAGCAAATGTTGAAGGATATAGAGTTGAATTGTAATGTACCGATAGTTATTCACTGTGATAACTCTACTACTATTGACATATCAAAGAATCTTGTATTTCTGTCAAATATAATTTTTAGAAGGAGTAGGTGGAAGCAAATGAAGTCAGATTGGTTTGAGGAATCATTTGAGCATTTGTGAGATAGCTTGAGGTTTTCAGCCCTTCAGGTAGAGACCTGAGTGATGCTGATTGGCATCAGTCTGGTATGCATTATCAGAGCTATTATTCATTTCAAATTGATGTGGTGATGCTACTACTCAGGGGGAGTAGTTAGTGTTGTGATTCAGTGGTTTATGATTTTGCTTTGATATTAATGTCAGATTTTTGGCATTGATGTCAAAGGGGGAGAGATATTCATGTGAAAAAATGAAGGAGTTTTATACATTAGGGGGAGAGATATTTATGTGTAAAATAGAGCTTAATAGATATATCAGTCTAAGGGAGAGATTATTGGAACAAGGAGGAGGAACAAAATTTCAGATTGGTTGTATCCCATTGGGGGAGTTTGGTTTTGTACCAAATATCTCTTTCAAAACCTCATTGTCATATCATTATGTGGGAGATTGTTGGTCGTCTTCCATTAGGGGAGACTTATTTGGCATTTCTTGGCACTTGGATGTTTTTGACATCTAGTGTAATGCCAAAGGGGGAGATTGTTGGTAATTTGGAGGAATTGATTATGTTTTGCATTGATGTTTTGTCATTGATGGCAACACTGGCTACTCTAGATGCTTTGGTTGTTTACTGGTATTTGATTGGTCTCATTAGGATGATTGGTTTTTGGTTGGTAAGATCATGTTGATCTGATATGATTGGTATGCTTTGGAGTTTGGATTGGTTATTCATGTGTTCCTGATGTGTAACACATTTAGTTGGTATTGATTTGATGATTCAGAAGCTATCACTTGTTCTAGTAAGCCTTTTGGTTACCAGTAAGGGTTTTACTGACAGAGCTTTGTTGAAGATCTTTTGATATTATGCATAAGTGGTGTTGGTGTGGCTTCTAGAATTTTATCTAGATGTTGATGGTTATAATGTACATGTTGTAGTTGTTCATGGTGTTTCATTTGGCTTATGGCGACCTATTATAGCTTTGGTGGTTATTCTGCTAGGTTATGGACCAGTTTATGTAACGTGTGGGTTGATGCATTACTGGCTGGATTCATTGATTGGATTATGTTGTTTTGGTCTTAGGAAGACTTGGTTGATCATTATATTGCAGGTTTAAGTTATGAATTTATTGTATTATCTTGTAGGTGGCCGACCTAATTTTTTAGGTCTCGGGTTGGTATAAATATGATGTAAGATCTCTTTGTAGATTGATAGAGACGAGATCATGTATGTATATGGGTTATGGGATTATTTGTATGCAATCAATATTGTAATCATATACAAAGGTTTTGGTCGATCATAGCTAATCGAGTTGGATTTGTCGAAGAGGTTTAAGGCCTCTGGTATTGAGCTTAACCAGAACTGTACTCAGGCATGAGAGATGCTATACTTGCAGTTCAATCTTCATTCCAGATTGTTGTCCGATGTTGTCTGTAGTCAGCGAGACTCCTTTTGTGATGAGTAGTGTGCTCTAGGCTGTTTGCATTCCTACATGTGCAGGCCCCTTATTCTAATATTTATTCATCTGATCAGTGGATAGATATTGTGGGTCTCCAATCCCACCATGGTTTTTCCTCTTTGAGGTTTTCCATGTATAAATTTGTGGTGTTATGGTATTCATCTTTGTGGTTCCATTGTTACTTATTGTTATATGCTTTTATGTTTACCGGTTGTTGAGTTGTTGTATTAATAAGGTTAAATTTCTCCATTCCATTAGAACATTGATTCCCCCCTCATCTCAATGTTCTTGGATCCCAACAAAATATTCCTCTATAACTTGCAAAAGATCAAAATTCTACTATTCCAAGGGGGAATAACCTATTCTCGACCACTTCTAGGAAAACAAGAAACCTAACTAATATTTACATTGTTACAAATAAGAGGCAACTGATGCCTTTACCTCTATCAAAGATAAACCTTCTGAAAGAGTTTATCTTCCTCATACCATGGTTACATTCACTATCCAACTGCAATGGTTGAAATATCTTGTATGCATGCATTATATCACACATATCACTGATATTGTGAAAGAGAACTTCACCACCCACTTTGTCCATAAGGGATCTGTATAAAATAAGCCTTCGAGACACATGGAGGAGTATCAAGAGAACATTCAACAATAAGGGGAAAATATTCAAGGGGTAGGCTAGTATCAAAAGGACTAACCCTTACGTAAGAGAAATAACCCTCTTCACATAAGGGAGAGTCATTGTTATCACAACTGTCCTGATCTAGGCATGAGTTGAAACCAAAAGAGAAGATCTCAAACTCACATGGGGACGAAGAGTATACAATGCCTCTTTCTTGATCTGCATAGGGAAGCACCTCAAGCACATCAAATTTAAAAATTTGAAGCTTAGGTATATTGTCAAGTTGAGAAATCAAAAGATTGTCTGCTAGACCAACTAGATACTACTCAACATCACCATTTATGATATGCTGGTCCCAAGATAAATATTTAAGCTCGGTCACATTATCCCTGATGTCAAAAGTAACATATTGTCCTTGGAAGAAGGCCTCATATTCAACATCAGAACATTCAAGGACATGGGAGAACCAACATAGACCATAGTCACACATGCCGAAATCCAACTTATCAGCACCAACACTAGATTCACAAGGCACCAAATAAAAAGATCTAAAATCTTTAGATTGCCTCTCTATTTTTGTTTCTTCTTCTTGGAAATAAACTACAATAACTTTAGGTTAATGGCATTCTCCATACTCTATGCTATCTCCTACAATGAAACCATTACCCTCTATGGCCTCTTCAACATTATCTTGCCACTCCATAACTACCACCTGAGGAAGTGTAGACATGTCCCTCTCCTCAAGATCAATCAAGAAAATAAGACAGTTGGATGAAAGGGTTGAGTCATCTACGACATTAGGTTCATACTCCTCCTATCCAATGACCTGCTACAACTAATCATCCTTAATATCTTCCTACAACATCTCTACCTCTTCCTCCTTTGGAGGATGTGAAGACTCAACAATGACCAATTGAACCCCCTCTTCATAATGAGGATGACAACCATCCTCCCTCCAAACAATAGGTCCACCCTTAAAAAGGCAGATGGTATCAGACATAGGTCTTGGTGGTGGGGAATTTCGCAAAGGTCATTAAGAGGTCTGAATAGTGGGTTCCTGTATAATAATAGTTGGAGTTCCCCTAAAACTTGGGATCTTGAATCTAGGGCTCTCTTGAAAAGGGTCCTCAAAAATCTTGTAAGGTCTCCCTTGCCTAAATCCTGGGATTTTGAACTTAGAAGTTTTAGGGGCAGAACCCTCCTCTTGCATGGGTTTCATCTCTAGAGTTTCTAGCTATTGTAATTCTTCCCTCCTAGCAAAAGCAAGTTTCCCTACAAGGAAATCTTCATGTTGTTGCCTTTGGGCCTCTATTTGCCATTGCTGAAGTTAAGCCTCATAGGCAAGCTTGTCCTATTGTAAATCCCACTCCTACTACCTCTTTATGTCATCTAGTTGCTCCCTCAAGCTTAGAATCATATTTTTGATCTCTATAAATTTCTTTTTTTAAAAATCATTTTGGGGTTGATTAGGCTACCAAGAAGGGTGAGAAAGGATGGGTGTGTGGTAAGCATTAGAAAAGTACCCACCTACTACTAGAGAAAATTTGTTTGGGTCAAAAATAGGAGTAGTCCTAGTTTGATCTTATTGGTAGGGAGGGGAAGAATGGCTTGAATTCTCATACAATGGGGGTGAATAGATTTTACACCCATGATATGAACTCATGATGAAGCATGTGAGAGAGGTTGAACCTACTTAATAAAAATATTACAAGAGAAAATGGATCTGTTCAACCAAAGACAAATAACAAATTAAGAGATATGCCAAATGATTGCAGACTCACCAAGTGCTTGAAAGATGTTGCCTCTAAAGGCAAAAATTTCTGATACACACACCAAATATCAGCAAGCAATAAGAAAAACTAAACTAATATAGTTCAAATGGTCCTAGCGAGTGTGCAAAAAATTATTGTCACAAAAGTTTGTACCCTTGTTGAACACTAATTCTCAACAACCTTGTGAAACATGGAAACAACCTCCAAGTGTGGGACATTGCGCATGTGAGGTTGAATCTCTAGATAAGGTCAACTTCCTTTCCAATCTTGGTGCAGTGTTAGACCAACCCAAAATTTTTAAAAGCTACTTCTAAGCCTAATCTACTTGCTTGTAGAGGAAAAGGGAGAAGAAATATTGGAAGGGAAAAGAAAGGTGATACACCAAGATTGAAGGTTGATCCTCCCGGCCCATAACTACACAAGGCACCAATAAAACCTACCCAATGATATGCACAATTTCCTATTCTAATCATCTCCCAAAGAACATGCAAAGGTTAGAATCCTGTAAGATGAAGAGAGGAATGAAAGCAATTCAGAGACAATGTTTATAGGGTTGTTAACACAATCACATAATTTGAGAACAAAAAGGAACACATTTAGAGAAGAGGTATGATACCTTACACAAAATGTTTGAACTCGAAAGAAGCAAAACAAACAATTTTATTGATATAAATGCAAGGCAAAGCTTAAAGTTATAGAAAAGTATGAATTTTTATAAGAGAAATGAGGAGAGGACCCACAAAATATGTTACAAAATTGCTTGTATAGGTCAGCCATAATTGTGATTTACATTGAGTTCAAAAACACTAATCAACTAGGGCTAGGTTACAAAAGAAAGGAAATCAAACTGGATCTAATTGTTGTGTGTCTCAAAATTTCCTAAAGAGCTAGGGAGAAGCTCTAAGACACAATTGTACCTGGGAAAAAATAAAAATCTCCTAAAAATTAAGGAGGCCCTGCATTTGGATGACGTCAAAATAAACTCCACCGGGCCAAATGTCAACTTAGAGAAATAAATGGGCATGGGTGCCCCCAAAAAACTTATAAAAAGTGTGGGAAGAGTAATGGAAATCACCCTACAAAATCTAAAAGTGGTTGGAATAAGATTGAATCATATTTGGGTCACCGACTAGGTCAAAAACTGATTTCGACCAATTAATTCAGCAAACACCCCAGACACTATTTGAATTCTAACGTTCATCTCCCAATTTGAATCTTAACCATTGGATCTTCCCTTCGCATGCGATTGAATGGTTGAGATGCACCTAGAAGACCCTCTAAAAAATCCTCAATGATAAAATAAAATGGAACTGTCTTTCCCTTAAGTGAAATCACATAGCCACCATTTGTTTGTGAAAATCTATCATCCCCACCATCTAACTTGTTGGAAATTGAAACTCAATTGGTTGGTTTCACTATGTTGTCATTGATGGCAACATGGTATCTTGGTATGGCTTCATGTTTTGGTTTAGTTGTGTACTGACAGGCACTTCACAGACACTTCATCAGTACCGACAAGATGGTAGGATTTTTTTGGTTACCAACAATGCATGTTGAGATGGTTTAGAATAAGGTTATCGATATTGAAGGTTGACATTGATTGGATCCGACATCGGTGATTGTTTTTTATATTCATATATTTACGTTATCTAGCCGACATGTATATTGTCATTGTAATTATCTTTGTAAGTTGACATAAGTCATGATAATCTGTATAGGGTATATAGGTCAGTTGGATTAGATTATTTTGATATTTCATATGAATATATAATTGGGAAGGAAATAATGAAGGGGATGCAAAATATATAAGAGAGATTATGTATGTGAGGATATTTATGTAAGGGGTATTCTGGTAAAGGGTTTAGGGTTTCAGACCACAACAAATAGAGCTTAACTGAAACTGTATTCAGGCATAGAAGATGCTATCTTAACAGTTCATTCATTTCTCTGAATTAAAGTCTAGATTTATATGTAGTCAGTGAGGCTCATTTTGTGATTGAGCAGTGTGCTCTAGGCTGTAAGCCTTCCTGCAAGTGCAGGCCCCTATATTTTGTAATATCTCTTCATATAGCCAGTGGATTGATATTGTGGGTCACAAATCCTACTATGGTTTTTACTCTTTGAGGTTTTCCATGTATAATTATGTGTGTTATGGTATTCATTGATGTGATTGTCTTATTGGTTTCTTTACTTCTTTCAATTCTATATGTATCGGTATAATGGTTGGTGTATGCATGCTTTATTAAGGTTAAAATTGATCATTCTGGTAGATCACTGCTTCACCCCCCCTTCTCAGTGTTCTTGGATTCCAACAATTGGTATCAAAGCCTTGTGCCCTCAGAGGAAGTTTAACAGCTTGAGGAAGATCCTGAATCTGGAATCCATGGATATGGGTTTGGAAAAGCAACTTGATATGACACTTGAAGATTATGATGCTGAAAGGATGAAGAACTTAAAGCTACAAGATGAATTGAATTCTGCTAAGGAATTCATTCTTGTCCTACAGGAGAGGTTGTCATCTATTCAAGCTAGGAGGAAGGAAATTTTGCAAAATTAGGATGATGAAGAGATGTACACTTAAGGAACAATGTTAGAAGCTCAGTGAGGAGAACATGGTTATGAGAAATGAAATCCAAGCTATAACTATGAGGATGTCTAAGGAGATTGAGGACCGGAAGAAAATCTTGTTGTATCTCTGAAGAGCAAATTTTAAGAATGTGGTAGGTTGGTTCATGAGAATGATATGTTGAGAACTGATTTAGTACAATCCCAGAGTAATGAACAAGAGCTTAAGAGACAAATGATAATTCTAAGAGATGATCTAACTATTGCTAGTGAGTATACAGAAAAATTCAAGATTAGTTCAGCATAGCTAGATGAGTTATTGAAGAGACAAAGGAAGAATGGAGATTCCAGTCGACTTGGATTTGAATAAGGATAGAGTTCCTGTATTGCTAATGAAGATCAAAACCATAAGGCATTGGTAATGCAGTTTAGTGCTTTTAAATTTAATGGTAGATGTTTTGTTTACAATAAATTTGGTCACATGGCTAGGCAATTTAGAAATAGAGCAAATCAGAAGAATGATTATGCTCCCGATCAATGTTCTAAATGCAATAAGAATGGTCATAAAACAAACAATTGTAGAATGAATGTAAAATGTTATACATGTGGAAAATTTGGACATATGGCTAATTAGTGCAGATCAAGAAATTATACCAGTTTTAGAAAACCAATTCAAAAGAACAATGTTACATGTTATGCATGTAATGAGGTTGGACATATTGATAAATTCTGTAGAAGAAGAAATCCACCGGTTGGTAATGGAGGATCAAAAGAGAAAGGGAAAGAAAAGGTTAATGAAATCCAACAAGATCATACCTAGATATGGGTCAGGAAGACTGAAGATCAATCTACAGATGGGAATGTACCACTTACTTATCCAACAGAGGAGGTTGCTCCTACACTAGAAGGAAGCTCATCCGATAACTAAGGTAGATGCCTTAGGGGTAGGCAAAATTCATGAAGATGTTGCATATGTCCCAGGAAGAGGTTCTTGAAGATGTTCCAAACATTGGAAATGCTTATGCGGCATGGATATGTTTGTTCGAGATCCGGTATCTTTCACCAGAAGTCATTGATGTCAATGAAAGATTAGAGTTTTTCTTGGAGGATAAGAGGTTGAAAATAAGTTCAACTAGAAGAAGAGAGAGAAGCAGGAAGGAAAGGCAAGTAAGTTTGTTGAAAAGGTTTCACAAGACATCAAAGCATTGATTGATGTTGTCCCAGAGAAAGGCAGAAAGAGAAAAGAACCAAAAGTATTCATTGAGCCCATTCCAACAGAGTCTATATTTGAGGATGACACATCCCTGGCTTTCAAAAGGGTTATAAGGAAGAAAATTAAAGAAACCAATGTAGAGGCTAAAAAGAAACTGGTTAGGAAAGTTACATTCAAGTTACTGACACAAAAGAAAGCACCAAAAGTAACACCTTCAGCACCATCCAGTATTGGAAGAAGTAAGAAGGATGACTTTGATCTGACAATTGAATCTGGTAATGTAACTATCATTTCACCAAAGACTTGTACAGAGTTAGTTGATGAGATTACTAAATATGGTATGTTAAAGAATGCAAAATTTTATTATGAACATTTCAAGGGTGATGAACAAAGAGAGGTAGAGGAAGCAATATTGTTATACTTGGATATTTATAAGAAAGCCTTGATAAAAATTGAAAACCAAATACCAATAGAATTATATGATATGTTAGATGCTAGGAGACTATCACAAATGCAAGAGGACAAGCATATTAAGATACAAGAGTTGTTATTTGTTTGTGTTTCTATTTCTCCAGAGGAGATGGATAGGATACTTGAGGTTGTAGAAAGGAAAATATTTAACCACAAACATAGAATAATCAGTCTTATGTTAGGAAGGGTAAATGAGATAATCAAGGAGACCCACAAGGCATGGGTTAAGTTCTTTGAAGAGAACCATAGTTTTTATACTTCACCAAAATCTAAGAAAGATATTGTAGACATCCTAGTTGAAGGAAAAGGGAAGGGTATCATGGGTACTTCACCCTCAATTTTCAAAAACATTAAGATAGTGGAAATTAAGCCTCGGGTAGACACAAATGTACAGACAAATGTTGAGATACCAACAAATACAAAGAGTGTAAAGGTTGATAATTTATAAGATAGTAATGTTGAGGACAACAGTCCTCCAGATACAGATGTATAGGTTGAGGTTACAGTTCCTAGGGAGGAACCGACAATTACAGAGACTGCACCAAGTGGCGAAGCCACCGGTGCAAGCAAGGACGCTATAAATGTTAAATCATCAGAGGAGAATAAAGAGGAATCTAACAGGGAACTGGTAGTGAGTCCATCATTGTTGTTAATTGACACCTTGTAGGTTGAAAAGAAAAACATAACTAAGATGAGCTCTACTGAACTCATGATGATGTCTGCACAAAAAATGATGAAGGAGGGATCTATGGATAAAGGGATTATTGATAAGTCTATCACTGTTTTGCATAGACTAGTCCCAGAGTGCAAGTTTGACAGAGAAGTGAGCCCATCCGATAAGCTTAAGACAATTATAGAGCACATTTCAAAGGATTTTCAATCCTTGCAATAGATTTCAAATCGGCAAGCACTGGAGAGGTTCACACAAGAAAAAATAGCTTCATTTAATCAAGTAATTGAGTCTGTGAGGAAGAAGATTAATGGAAGATTGAAATTGATAGACAATTCTTTAAAGTAGTGTACAAATATTTACAGAGTATGTTGTAACACATATGTACTTACAGTTAACTTGGATAAAAGGATTAAGGAATCTCAGGAGAAAATTGCAGGTATAGCTAGTTCTTTTAATGGATTGAATTCATTGACTACATCCGTTGATGGTCAGATTTTGGTTTTGGAAGCCCAAGTTTCTGCTCTTGAGAAAGAAAAAGACAAAATGATAAGAAGATCTAGAAGTATTAGAGGTTTGGTGAGTCCCTAGTTGGATTCACTCAGTGTACATAAGAAGGAGTGTATAGATATGGTTGGTAAGCCCACACCAATAGAGTTAAATGAGAAAGAGTCATTTGCCCATATGCTAAATGGACTTGTATCTATTTCCGACACTTTCAAATCTGGTTGGGATACTTACCTTGAGCTATTGGAGAAGGCATACCAAGATATTTTAAAATATATTAAGCTCCGGTAAGGTATTTTTGGGATATTCATTGTACAGTCTTTTCATTCTTCATCCCAGTTTTGGATTTTTGGTACTCGTTCTAGAATTTTTGATGGCATTGATGTCAAAGGGGGTGTGATATAGATGTGAAAAAGAAAAAGGGAGTTGTATACATTAGGGGGAGATATGGAACTACGTAATTATGGAGTATTTTGTATTGATGGATATTCAGCTCAGGGGGAGTAGGTTCAGGATGAAACCGACAGATGAAACCATGATCATTTTTCACATGAGTGTTGTCATCAATTCCAAAGGGGGATATTGTTGGCAATTGACAATGAATTGGTTGGTTTCACTATGTTGTCATTGATGACAATATGGTATCTTGTTCCAACTTCATTTTTTGGTTTAGTTGTGTACCGACAGACACTTCACAGACACTTCATCAGCACCGGCACCACATCGGTAGGATGGAAGGATTTCTTTGGTTACCAGAAATGCAGGCCGACATGGTTTAGATTTAGGTTATTGGTATTGAAGGCCAAAATATTTTTGATCTGGCATCGATGATTTTTTTTATATTCATTTATTTGCGTTATCTAGCCGATATGTATATTGACATTGTAATTATCTTTGTAAGCCAACATAAGTCATGATAAATTGTATAGCGTATATACGTCAGTTGGATTAGATCATTTTGATATATCATGTTAATCTATAATTGGGAAGGAAATAATGAAGGAGATGCAAAATATATAAGAGAGATTTTGTATGTGAGGATATTTATGTAAGGGGTATTCCGGTAAAGGGTTTAGGGTTTCAAACCGGAATAAACATAGCTTAACTGGAGTTGTATTTAGGCATAGAAGATTCTATCTTAGTAGTTCATTTCTTCGAATTGAAGTCTAGATTTATATGTAGTCAGTGAGGCTCCTTTTGTGATTGAGTATTGTGCTCTAGGCTATAAGCCTTCCTGCAAGTGCAGGCCCCTATATTTTGTAATACATCTTCATATGGCCAGTGGATTGATATTGTGGGTCACAAATCCCACCATGGTTTTTCCTCTTTGAGGTTTTCCATGTATAATTATGTGTGTTATCGTATTCATTTATGTGATTGGCTTATTGGTTGCTTTACTTCTATCAATTCTATATGTACCAGTATACCAGTTGGTGTATGCATGCTTTATTAAGGTTAAAATTGATCATTCTGGTAGAACACTGATTCACCCACCTCTCAGTGTTCTTGGATTCCAACACTAACTAATCCCATAAATTGCAAGCTTATAGCCTGTCCCAAAATGGTTAAAAAGAATCCATAATTATGTGCAACCTAGCATCCACTTAATGTTAGCTGCGAATCGCAAGATCGCGGCTTGGGAAAGCACGTGTCCTTGACTGTTGTGATGATGCAACCTAGCATTTGGCGATAACCCTTAGTGGTCCATCACAATGGTGCAAGGCTAGCTGACGGTTAACCCTGATGGTTGTGAACCTATGATCTAACATCTCTTGATAACTACCAATGGTCTATCACAACATCACAGGGTTAATTAGCGGTTAACCTTGATGGTTGTGAACCTACAATCTAACACCCATTTAACAATTTAGCCTCTTTCTTGTAGGTAGTGGGTAAAATGGGGCGGGTTTCAGGATGAACAAAAAGGGGTTCAACTAATTAATTTAAGTGACATGACTGCTAGAGCCAGTCAATGAACAAATAGAACAAGGCCAAAAAAGGCTAAGGCTAAAAATGCCTTAAGGGTTTAGTGTTTTAGGCCTTGAGGAATATGCAGGGTTTAGCCATTAGGTTTTCTTAGATTGGTTATTTGCATGGCTCTCAGGGTGACATAAATTTTTTTCAACAATTCCTACCCAAAATATCTCTACCCTAGCTACTGATTCTATCGTAGATGCTCCACAAGAAAACTTGGATAGCATTTTTTATTCTTATACCTCATACATGAGCTTGTGGGATGTACCTACCTCCACCCTTACTGATTTTGACAATTTAATAGCTAGATCCATGTCTCATATAGTGACTGCACAAATTTCCTTTGCAATACAAATGGATTCCCCATCTATTGCATCTACTATGGTGCGGCCATAATCTGCCCCTTCATAAGCTCTAGTTGAAGCTACTCAACTTGATGCTTTTGATCTTTCTACTAAATTGAGAACAATCACTCCCAAAAGGAAAAAAATAGGAGATATCTCTAGATGATTTTGCCAAGATAAATAGGAGATATCTCTAGATAGATGATTTTGCCAAGATCAAGGGCACAATGAAAAGCATAAAAAGAGAGACAATAGAATGACAAGAACAAACTGTATTCTCATCAATATGTAAATGATCAATTGGATTAACCAATACAATGAATATATGCCTGCTTATATAGGCAAGGCCATATGGATGTACGAGCACACAATTATGACATGTGGCTCAATGAGAAACAAGGGTAGGTAAGAAATACTAGGGATAGGTAGGAGAAATAATATAATATTCCACAAGAGGTGGATGACACATCGAATGTGGAGTGTAACAGCAAAATAAGACCACAAAAGGTGGAATTTCACCTACAAGCTCTATCCCTATGTGCACACTTCCCTAAGTGTCTCAAATCCAAACTACGAAGAGATGCATTATCCTAAGTTAACTTAAGTAAAGTGTAATAATATCCAAAATGAATATTTATTTACACCAACACCCCCCCTTAAGTGCAACTTAGGGGAATGAAGACTCAAGTCAACAATGCAAGATGGGTCCCGGCTACTAGGCCATGATAGGTACCCATGTACAATATACAAATGCAAGCAAAACAATGCAATGCAATCTCTCACAAATGGAGAAAGGGAGAAAACCCAATGGGAAAAAACTCCCCCCCAAAAGAGAGATGAATGGACAAAAGACTCTCAAAGAAGAAGGACAAAACCTCAAAGAGGAAAAAGTACCCCCCATAAGAGAGGAAGGAGAAGTTAGCTGACCCCCCTAATGACACATCCCGCACCCCCAAGAGAGCTCACAACTGCTAGAACTTACTCTCGGTGAAAGGTTTGGTGAATATGTCAGCAACCTGCTCTACTGTAGGACAATACTGCAAATCAATGACTTGCTCCTGAATGAGCTCTCGGATATAGTGCATATGAATCTCGATGTGTTTGGTCCGCTGGTGCTGGACCGGGTTCTTCGAGATTGCAATAACACTCTGATTGTCGCAATGTAGAACTATTGGCCGTGGAGTGGTGAATCCAAACTCTGTGAGGATTTGCTGGAGCCAAATGGTCTCAGTCACTGCATTAACAGCGCCTCGATACTTAGCCTCAGTCGAAGAGAGAGAAATAGCATGTTGCTTCTTGCTCTGCCAACAAATGGGGCCCGAACAAAGGTGAAAACTATAACCAGAAGTAGACTTACGATCATCAAGATTGCCAGCCCAATTGGAGTTTGTGTAACCAACCAAGCGAAGTCCTGTGCCTACTGCATAGTGAATCCCATAGTGATGTGTACCCTAGATGTAATGAAGGATGCGTTTGGTGGCTTTCCAATGAAGCTCATGTGGTTCCTGCATAAAGCAGGAAACCATGCCAACTGAAAATGAAATATCAGGGTGTGTATGGGTCAAGTAGATGAGACTACCCACAAGCTAACGATACAAATTGGCATCAACAGGTGGAGAAGAACACTGAGCCTCAAGCTTGACTCCTAAAAGAAAGGGAGTCAGAGCAGGCTTACAATCAGCCATATGAAAGCGTGCAAGTAGATCAAGAGCATACTTGGGCAGCGATAGTGTAATCCCGGAAGGTGACTGTGAAATCTCTATCCCAATAAAGTAGTGCAAAAGACCCAAGTCAGTCATAGAAAATCTGTCATGCAAAGGAGATTTGACCCTACTAATGATGGATGAAGTACTCCCTGTAATGATCAAGTCATCAACATAGAGCACAAGTATCAAGTGAGAGTCATCCTGTCACAAAATATAGACATTCGGATCGGAATGACACCTGGTGAACCCGACGGAGAGAAGAAAGGAATCCATCTTGGCGTACCAAGCCCTAGGGGCCTTCTTAAGGCCATAGAGAGATTTCCTTAGTCTGCAAACCAAGGAAGTATCCTGGATGAAACCTTGTGGCTGCTCCATATAAATCTCCTCATCAAGATCATCATGAAGAAAGGCACTCTTCACATCCATCTGATGTACAACCCAACCATGAGCTGCAGCAATAGCAAGTGTCAAATGAATGGAGTTCATCTTGGCTATGGGTGCAAAGGTCTCAGTATAGTCAACACCTGCAACCTGAGAGAAACCTTTTGCAACAAGCCAAGCCTTATACTTATCCACACTACCATTCGCTATAAACTTGGTTTGATAGATCCACTTACATAGAACCATCTTTCTCCCCTTAGGGAGATGGACTAAATCCCATGTGTTGTTCCTCATCAAGGAACTATACTCTTCCTCCATAGCTTGGTCCCACTCAGGAACCCCTGATGCTTCCCTAAATGTCAGTGGATCAGAAGCGGTAGCAATGAATGCATGTGGTAGATCCTAATGCTGTGATCGAGTTCTCTGTGTATCTGAAGGATCCCCAACAAGAGAACCCGCGGACTCAAGTGTCTATTGAGCCCAACGAGGTTGAGGTGGAGGTGGAGAACAAGGCTCCTCAATTGCAACTGGACCCTGCGGAGGTGTAACCCTGCGAGTCGGAGTTGAAGGAGTCTCATCATCTAAATCACTAACATCACTATCCACAATGGAGGAAGGTGGAGGAGGTAGAGAGGCTAAGGTAGGAGAGCTTTCCTCAAAGTGAACACTCCTCTCAATGAACACCTCATGTGTCTCAGGATCCATCAATCTATATGCCTTAACACCCTCAGGATATCCAACAAATATGCAAGGCCGACTCTGAGGTTCCAATGCCTTGCATTTTTGTGGAGGTATGTGAGCCCATGCTGGACACCCAAAGACTCTAAAATGTCTCACAATCGGTTTCCTACCAGCCCAAGCCTCAAAAGGAGTAATACCTTGCAAAGCTTTGTGAGGAACCCAATTCTGGATGTGTGTGGCACAACTGATAGCCTCTGCCCAAAAGGCATGATCAAGAGAACATGCATGTATCATACAGCTAGCCATTTCTTTGAGAGTTCTATTCTTGCGTTCTGCTGTGGAGTGTAAGTGAAAGAATGCTGAAGATCAATCCCCTCAAATGTACAAAAATCCTCAAGTCTTTTGTTCACATATTCCCTTCCATTATCTGTGCGAAGAATCTTGACCTCTTTCCCTGATTGCTTCTCCACATGAGTCTTGAAGTCCTGAAATCTGTCAAATACTTCACTCTTATGAATAAGAAAGTAGACCCAAGTGAAGCGGGAGTAGTCATCAATGAAGGTGAGAACATAGCGGGCCTTACTAAATGAAGGTGCTGGAAATGGACCTGCTACATCGTTGTGAACAAGTTGAAGAACTTCCAAAGCTCTCCAAGCTTTCCCCTTATCAAACTTCTCTTTGGGATGCTTGCCCATGGAACAACCTGAACATACACCCTCTAAAAAACTGATTCGAGGTAGACCTATGACCATGTCTTTAGTGCTGTGTTGTTGAAGATAGCGGTAGTTGAGGTGACCAAACCGCTCATGCCATAGCTTACTTTCTGAATTTGAATGAGTAAGCAAGGCCCTAGAAGGTGAACTTGGCACAAAGTGGGAGAATGAATAAAGCCTTGAGTTGTCATTGACTTGTCCCACTGCTACCAAGGCATCATCATCAACTTCCTTTACCACAACTAAATTTGGTGTAAACTCAACCTTTTTCCCATTCCCATAGTGAGTGATTTGGTAGATAGAGAGAAGGTTGGTAGACAAGTTAGGAACATAGAGAACATTCTCAAATGTTCCATCATGCATGTCAACTAAACCTTTCCCTTCAACCTCTACTTGTGTATCATCACCTATGTAAATGTGAGGTACCTTAGATGGCTCCAATGAAGAAAATTGCTCCTTTGTAGAACCCATGTGATATGAGGCACCTGAGTCAAGTATCCATTGCTGTGAAGAACCTGTTGTAGCCACAAATGCTTGCCCTTTTCCATTAGACTATGAGGAAGAGGAAGGAGATGAATCCTTCTTTGTGTAGGTGGATGGCAAGTTGATGTTGTTTTTCTTAAGAAGATTAGTTAACTCATCAACTTGCTTTGCATGGCATCGATGCTCATCATGACCATACTTCTTGCAATATGCACAAGTTGGTTTATCCTTCTTAGGTGGTGTCCCCTTCTTGGAAGAGGATGAAAAATTGCCTTGTGATGGAGAGGATGATTTTCCTTTTTCCTAGTGTGGCTTAGACTTAGAGTGCTTCTTCTTCTTCTTGGAATCTTTTCCTTGACTTCCTTGATTCCCTTGATTAGCCACCAAAGCCTTGGACTTTGAAGACTTGAGAAGTCCCATGTTCAACAACTTAGATTGTTCCAATATTAACATTTCTATGAAAGCATCAAATGAAGGCATAACATAGGAACTCCCCACTGTCAAACGATGAGTTTGGAAGCTAGACACAAATGCTGCATATTCTGGTGCAAGCTTGTCCAACAAGTTGAATATCAACTGAGCATCCTTTTTGTCAATTCCACAATCCTTAAGCTTTGCTCTTAGCTCATTTGCTTTGGTGACATAATCTTGGATTGTATCAAAACTCTTGGGATCCAAGTTGGTGAGCTCATTTGCAATCTTATAACCTCTGATTTCATCAACTTGACCATATAATTTCTGAAACATATCCCAAGCCTCTTTGATTGTTGTACACTTCTCAATGTGAAAGATGAGATCATCTGATACATACTTGCGCAAAGTTCCAAGAGCCATGCAATTCTTAGTGAGCCATTCTAATTGAGCATTAGGATCAGCCTTAGGATTAGGTGGTGCTGTTATTGTTCCATCTATGTAATGTGTGAGACCCTTTTTCCATTAATTTACTCCATACTTTAATTTTCCATGATGCATAATTATGTGGAGTTAAAGGTGGAAATTTATGAGGACTCATTGCAACAAAAATGAACGAGCACAAAGAGAGGCACAATCACTCAAGATACCCCCCCAAATTCACTCAATCAAAGAACCCCCCCAAAAGTGATGATTTGGCACTTTATACTTAGTGCGTATACAATGGGCCACTTGCAAAAAATGGCAAAGTGGACTTCTAATTACAATTTTACAACTGCCTCAATAAGGCCAAAAGAGACTCAAACTGATAATGCAAGAGATCTAAACTAAGATCCAAGCACTTTACAAGTACCTAATAGGCCAAATAAGACCAATATCTGAAAGTATAATTTCCACTCAAAATCTCTAAAATCTGATCATATATTATGAAATTAGATGAAAAAACATGCACTTTCAAAAAAAACGGCACCTGAAAAGGAGGTCGTATGAGCTCAAACGAGGCCTTTGAAGTTACAGAATTGAGGATTGGATAGGTACAGCTGAAAGAATCCAAAACTTCTGAAAAATCTATGCACCAAAATTAGAAAATAACCACACCACTATGAAGATCATGAAATTTTAGCCCATTTCAAAAAAAATTGCACCAAAAAAGCAGCAAAAATGAGCAAGATATGGCCTTTCAAAGTTGGACTGCAAAACTGAAAAGCTCAATGGAGAGGGGGTCAAAAAATTTCAAAAGTCTGCTGATGTGGTGCTGACATCAGAAATTTATGAGCTTAAATTTGATGACCGTATGACCGTTGCGAAAACTTCACCTCCCTGTTGACTGAGCGTCCGTACCATACGGACTGATGACTGGGTGCGATGACTGGGCATACGGACATATGATTGGGTGCGGTGACTGGGCATATGGACTACATACCGCGGGCCAATGGCCACCTGCCACGTGGCAAGTGTGGGTTCTGTCGGTTTCCCTGCTGATGGGAGGGAGGCGTCACCAGCGGGTGGAGATACCAGTGGGCCGGGAGCCGAGGGGGGCTGGCAGCGGGAGCGAGGCGACCGGCGGGAGGAGATCTGGGCGGGAGCTGGTAGAGCCGCCGGTATCGGTGGACTGGGCCAGTGGCGGCAGGGTACTGGAAGACCAGTGCGGGCACCGGACGATGAGGACTGCACGGGTGTCGGCATCAGACGGGAAGCTGCATGGGTGGCGTCGGCGGACTGGTCCTGCACCGCAGTATGGTGGCGACAATCCAACCTGCAACAACGCTGGGTACGGAGAGCACGGGGGGGGTCTGCAGACCCCCCAAAAATAAAAATAAAAATAAAAAAAAAAAAAAAATATATATATATATATATATATATATATATATATATATATATATATATATAAATATATATTTTTTTTGATCGCCCCTTTTTGTTTCTTCGAATTTTTTTTTTTTTTGAAAAATAATTAAATTTTTTTTCGAAATCCGTACAATAATAGCCAAAATGGAGAAAAAAAATTTCTCACCAAAATAGGTCAACTTTATAGTCGAAATTCATGGAAACGGCCTCCCGGATTCAACGGTGATGTCCAAATCATTGTACGACACCCCCCAAAAATGAAGATCCCCAAATCCGAAAATAGAAGCCTCCAAAATGTCTCCAAAAAACTAATCAATGAAGCCCCAATAGCTCTAATACCATGTAGGATTTTGCCAAGATCAAGGGCACAATGAAAAGCATAAAAAGAGAGACAATAGAATGACAAGAACAAACTATATTCTCATCAATATGCAAATGATCAACTGGATTAACCAATACAATGAATATAGGCCTACTTATATAGGCAAGGCCATATGGATGTACGAGCACACAATTATGACATGTGGCTCAATGAGAAATAAGGGTAGGTAAGAAATACTAGGGGTAGGTAGGAGAAATAATATAATATTCCACAAGAGGTGGATGACCCACCGAATGTGGAGTGTAACAGCAAAATAAGACCACAAAAGGTGGAATTTCTCCTACAAGCTCTATCCCTATGTGCACACTTCCCTAAGTGTCTCAAATCCAAACTACGAAGAGATGCATTATCCTAAGTTAACTTAAGTAAAGTGTAATAATATCCAAAATGAATATTTATTTACACCAACAATTTCAAATAGCTTATTCCAACAAATTCTAAAACCACCAAGAGGGCTAAGACTGTTTCAAGAATATTGGTAAGGAGAAGGTGAAATATGTTGAGGTAGTAGAATCTGTTGTGGATAAGCTTGATGAAGATATGAAATCTACAGATTAAAAAATCACAAGAATTGAGCTTGGGAAACAAACACATGATAGTACCAAGTATGATGCACAAGAATCTGTAGCATATTTGATTCAGAGATATGATGAGTTCAAAGAGAAGAAAGATTAGTTGAGACAAGAGAATGGGCAACTCAGTTCAGTGCTCTTGAAGATCACCATAAACACTAAAATAGTTGATCGAGTATCATCTTCCATTTTTGGAGACTCTATCTAGAAGGTAGAGAGGGATAGAGAGAAATCAAGTGCAATGGACTCTTGGGCAGATAGGTTGTTGCGACAAGGTACTAAATTGGTAATAACATTTCTTCAAATGTTGAAGGATTTTGAGGAAGTCAAGTCTGGATTGAAGCACACTTTGGAGGTCTTGTCTCGAGATTTACAAACTCGGTGGGAATATTTTAAAACTTGGCTCAAGTTTACAGATTACCAGTTACAAGCACTATGTGAATATGATGTTTCAAAAGTCTACCTAATAACCTTGTTACCATTTCATCATCAGTTTCAGGAAGAATAGATCCTTTTTTATGTTTCCATGTTGATTAATGGTTTCAAGTTGAGTAATTGTATTTTAGACTTTGATACCTCAGACAATGTTATGTCAGCTAAGGTAGTTGATGTCTTAGGATTAACTTTAACCAAGGTTTTTGGTATCTTTTATTCTATGGAGAATAAACAATTGCCTCTCATGGGGCAAATTAAGGATGCACAATTTGCATTCACCTCCTTCCTAGAAAATATGATTAAAATGATAGTCCTTGTTGTGGATGTGCCTACATCCTATGATATGCTCTTAGGGCATAATTTATGCAAAGATGAAGGAGGGGAGCTGAATATATGGACATGTCTCTAGCCAAGATTCATGTTAAAAGAGTTATGTAGAAACTTATTCTAGAAAGGGAAATGAAGTATACAATGGTAAAATATAATGATCGATGTATCAAGATTCTTTTTTATTTTGCTGGAATGGGAAATTACCATCTTCATATTGATGAAATTTCAAAATTTACAGAAGACTAGCCTAAAGATTTAAACAACTCTAAAACATCAGGATCATCATCCCTTTCAAACAACAAAAGATTTGTTGAAGCAATTGAAGATGAAGATTCTATAGCTAGTTCCAATAAGTATTTTGTCATAATTGACTCAATTGAAAGTTCTAACCCAAATATTGAAGATACTACTTCAAGTGATTTTGATACCATTTGAACATTAGAGTTTGACGATAGTTGTGCCTCTTCAAGTTTGGGAGAGGGAATAGTTCTCATTTCTCGTCAAGATGAGATGTTTCCTTACTCTTTCAAACTGCAGTTTAATAGTACCAATAATATAGTAAAGTATGAATCTTTTCTATTGGGTATTGAGGTAACACACAAAAGAGGTATAAAAAATCTGCATGTCCAAGGAGATATTGAATTAGTAGTGTGTCAAGTCAGAAATCATTACCAAACAAGGAACAAGAGACTCAAACACTATCGTAACTTGGTTTGGGATTGTATTGAAGCATTTGATACTTTTAATATTTCAATTGTTCCTAGAGAATTCAATGATAGAGTTGATTCTCTTGTAACATCGGCTACTCTCTTAGTTCCACATGAAGATTTAAATCAAGATAAGTACATTATGGAATTGATTTTCAAGCCTAGTGTTCCAGATAACTTTGATCATTGGCAAGTTTTCAATGACGACAAGAAAATCATCAATTTTCTGAAAACTAAGGAAAACTTTTATGATTTATATTTTGAAGGAAGTGAGTCATCTCCTCGGGAGTCAATTTCTTAGGAAGATCCTACAACTGGTGAAGAGATCTTACAATTGAAAGGGAACAATATTATAAAGTTTTGGTTTCACTTGAGTGTTTGTTTGACAAGCATGATAATTTTGTCAAGACAAAATAGCAAACAAGAGGTGATTCCATCCTAGAGTATGTGAAGTTAAATCTTGGGTCAGAGTCCGATCCAAAAATGATTAAACTTGGTAAATGTTGTTTTGAAGAAGAAAGAAATAAGTTCATTGAAATTTTACATCAGTATATTGATGTTTTGTCCTATTTGTATGATGATCTGAAATCCTTTCATCCAAAGGAATTGCAACTTGACATTCCACTTAAGCTTGGTGTTGTTCTGTTTAGGCAAAAGCAACGACACTACAATCTTAAAATTTTAGGTACTATTTTATCTGAAATTAAAAAAATGCTTAATGCACAAATCATTTTTCCTATTCATCATTCAACATGGACAAAAAATATAGTTCTCATATGCAAGAAGAATGGGGAGATATGCATTTGTGTAGATTTTCTACAATCTCAATCAATTTTCTCTTAAGGACAATTACCCCTTTCTAGTAATGGATCAAGTTCTTCAAACAATGATAGGGTCTTAAATGTCTTCCATGCTTGATGGATTTTCTAGCTATAATCAAATTGAATTTAGAGAAGAAGATCAACATAAGACCACATTCACCACACCTTGGGTCACTTTTGCATATCACAAAATGCATTTTGGCCTTATCAATGCAAGCACCACCTTTCAAAGAGCTATGGACTTAGCCTTTCAAGGTATCATTGGTAGGTTCATTGTTATATACTTGGAGGATCTCATTGTTTTCTCCAAGGATCATGAGAATCATCTCTAACATTTACAACAAGTCTTGGAAAGGTGTCAACAACATGAAACATCTCTCAATCCCAAGAAATCAATTTTTGGGGTAACACAAGGTAAAATTCTTGGACATGTTGTATCCAAGGAAGGTATCAAAATCAATACTGAAAGGGGAAAATCTGTACAAATTCTCTCTCTTCCATCAAGTAAAACTATTGTGCATTCATTATTAAATAAAGTAAATTTCCTTCAAAGGTTTGTGTCTGATTTTGTTGAGAAGACTCGTCATATTTCAGATATGATGAAAGGGATAGTTGTCTTTCATTGGCATGTTAAAGGTAAAGTGGATTTTGATGAGATTAAAGAAGTTATTTCTCATTCTCATCTGTTATTTTGTCCAAAGTATATGAATAAATTCATCATGTACACCTATGCTTCAGAGTATAATATGTCAGTTATTCTCATACAAAAGAATAATGAGGGGATTGAATCTCCTATTTCGATCATGAGTTGTCCATTGAAGGCTCATGATTTGAAGTACTCTCAGATGGAGAAACATGATTTTTTGTGGTTAAAGCGATGAAGAGTTTCAGGTTTTATATTTGGAATTCTCATGTCATTTCTTTGGTTATAGATATGATTATTAATTCCATCTAGACTCGACAAGATTTTGGTACCAAGAGAGGCAATTGGATTGACAAAATTTGGGAATCTGACAAGGAAATCAGGCCTATGAAGTTGATTCATGGGAACGGTTTATGCTAGCTCATGGTTGAAAATGAACTTATAAGTAAAGAAGGAGAAATTTTTGAAAATCTTCTCATGGTTTTGTTTGTTAGTACAACTAATGAATGGTACTCAAATCTAGCTCATTTGTGACACAAGGAGAGGAGAATTGTGAAGCTTAAGGAAGCAAATTTCATCCTTTGGGATAATAGTTTGTACAAAAGGAGTTTAGATGGCACTTTCCTACTTTCTATCGATAAGGCATAACAAGCTATGTTAATGGAATCCTTTCATAACTTAGCATGTGGTAGGAGTTTTTTTGCATCCATTATAGCTCATTGAATTCTAAGGGTTAGATATTATTAGCCTACTTTATTTCAAGATGCATTCAAGTCGGTGTGTAGATGTGACCTGTGTCAACAATTCATAGGTAAGCATAAGTTAGCAGCATTACCCCTGAAGCCAGTTGTAATTGAAGAGCCTTTTCAACAATGGAACTTGATTTTATTAGTTCTATTAATCCATCCTCAAGTAAAAGGAATACCTTTGTTCTCACTACAACTGATTATTTTACCAAATGGGTGGAAGCTATACTAGGTAAACATGCAACGTTAGAAGTGATATGCAATTTTCTTAAGGAAAATATTATCACTAGATTTGGCATGCCGCATAAGATAGTGGTTGATAATGACACTAGTTTCTCATCCTATGAGATGACCAATTTTTTTTTATTATGGAATAACTCTTTCTCATTCATCAAACTATTATTCTCAGGGTAATGGCTTAGTTGAGTTCAACAACAAGAACCTAGTGACTACAATAAAAATGTTGGTAGATAAAAATCAAAGATCTTGGCACAAAGCCTTCTATAGGGACAAACTGTGATTTAAATATTAATAATAATAATTGATAAGATTTATGAGCCAGTTCATCTTGTATCTAATGTCAATTCGGGGTCGTAGACTGATGAAAGGTATAGTGGCTATCTGCTCAAGGGATGAAGATAGCAAACCAAGGGAGATGAATGCAACTAGAACACACAGAAATAAACCTATAACAAACCAAAATAAACCTGGCGACAAGAATTAAACTCACAATTCTTTAAAGAAAACTATTATAAAAACTAGAAAGCATTATAAAGCATGAAAATTTAATCTAGAATATAATATTGTAAGAAATAAATAACAAACCAAACAAATCTGAATCACAATTAAATCTAAAGAAAATAATAATCAAGTAGAATTATGTACAATTACATAAAACACAATATCTAAATTAATATAAATAGTGCTAAGCTAATAATTGATTAAAATCATAATACACAGAAAATAAACACACAACTAATCTATAATTAATCACCAAACATTCTCGAGAAGTGGATCCTGCCTCCTCAGTACATCTGGTGGAAAAGAATGAACTCCTTCTACACTCCTTTGATCAAAATAACATTCTTTTATTCATCCATGAATATTACAAATACTTCATTCAATATTCTGCTACAGGAAACTCACGTACAACAGCCTGTGGAACTGGAATTTTTGTTTACAGAATGCCCCTATATATATGAATATGTTGAACTTATAATAGTTGATAAATAGAAATTGTTTGTTTGAACCAACTGGTGAGAAAGAGGTTGATGTAATTCATTTGGGAATAGCCACGAATCATAAACAAATCTGTTGTAACAACAACCAAAAATAGAGATATTCTTCTCCAACTATGTAACCATTTGTACCAAAAATTTCCCAGCAAACTGAATCTTCCACAAATCATTTTCCACGTGAATAAAACCATTACTTGTTGCAGAAAAATGTGGAGTCTTGGTTGGCCGCAACAGTAAATTAAGAATGATTATGTTTAGAAAACCACCGATAACTTCTAAATGGTTCATTTTATGGAGATTCTGGTACATGGAAACTTAAATGGGACCATTCTGGACAAAACCCATGTCTCAGATTTTTGAGATTCTTCCTCATTTGCCTATAAAATGCAATGCAAAACTGACTGACATATTTTTGAGTCATTCTTCTATTAATGGCCAATCAATATTTAAAATATTAACTAAACATTGATGTGTATAGCCATGTAAGCATATTTGATGCCTCTTGAATATATATTGATCCATATCATTGGAAGAATTAATGCTTTGAACTGGTGTAGCAAGAGTCCACTTGGAAATGACAAGAAGATCCCTGCACAAAATATGATAGGAAGTATATTGCAAGATATATATTCTTGACATGAAATAAATATTAGTAAACACAATATGATATTATTTATTCACTATTTTATCTAAAAACTTGATGAAATATTACTTATATATATTAAAACATATGCAACAAAACATAGTGAAATCATATGGAAATGGTATATAGAAATGGATATGAAGGTATATTGCAAGGTATAAGATATGGTGTAAAATAGGGCATATTTGACTCTCATCATTCCCCCCAACTTAAGTATATTGCATGTCCTCATGCAATCATTAGGATCGAGAGGTCTTTGAGTTGAACCAGTAGTATTTTTTTATCTATGTTCTTGGCTTGCTTCATCACCCATAACTATTATAGCTCATGCACAAACACATTTTACTTTTCTGAGCTTCTCATGACAAGCTTTATTGCTTCATTTTTTTCCAATTTAATTTTACAATTTTGCCAATATAGGTACCGCCTTCAATTTTTCATTTTCAAGTTTTTTTTTTGTTTTTTTTGTCATTTTTTCTCTTTTTTTCATAGCATCATGTTTCAAATTCTTATATATAGGAGGTATCATGAGAAATTCATCTTACTATGCGCAAGAGGATTTGGAATGGGTGAAATGGTATGCAACACAAATGATTATGCAAGGTGAAAAATAAAAATAAAAATGGATAATATGATGGGTTTCAGGATGGGGATAAACAAGGATAAAGGATAATGGGTGAAAATATATGTAATAAGCATGGTATACCTCCCCCCAACTTAAATGGTTGACCGTCCTCGGGAAACAAGAAGTCGAAAGATAGAGATGTTGCACATATGATCAATATAATAAGAAATATTAATAAAGTTAAGAGATAAAATAAGGAAAAATAAAATTGATTGTGTTACCAATATGCATGTCCACGGATGTCAAGGTCTGGAAGCCAAAAGATTTGAGCAACTCTGAAACATGAACAAAGAAGGAACCAAAAATGCTGATTGGAATGACCACTGCATAAAAGATCACCATTTGAAGGAAGCATTATAGATCACACTGAAGGGGGTTGAATCCATTTTCCATAGCACCTCAATTGAATGTGTAGTGTGTACTATAGGAGATCAAAGGCATGGTGATTATTGAAACTGAAGCACAACCGCACTATTGAGTAATAGGAGATGTGAGAAACATGAAGAGAGAAAGAGCCATAGAAGTAGCTGAGTGTCTTGGAAAAATAGTTAGCTCAACCCAATTATTGCATTTTGTTTATATGTTTTTCACCATTTTTTTCCTTTTTTTTCATTTTTTCCATTTTTTTCTATTTTTTTTTCATTTTTTTCAATTTTGATAACGACAAGTGACCGCTGGCAAGCCAGTTTTCAATCACTTACAGCTTAATGGTGCTATAAAAATAGTTTTCACCACTAAGAATTTATTTGGCAGTTAATATCCGTCGGAAACCAGTTTTCAGATATCAACTGGCCAACAATGCCCAAAGGTTTTCATTGTTGGATCTTTTATTGCTTTTTTTTTTCCTTTGTTTCTTTTTTGTTTTACATTTTTTATTTTATTTTATTTTTTAAAATAGCCGAATAGAATGACCAAAGAAAAATAAATCCTTATATGGATGATGAAGAATGATACCATCCAAAACCTGAGTTCTTTCCCTGTCCCCGTAAAAGACGTTGTTGAAACTGGATGGAATAATGAACTTGAAATGATGACCAAGAAAAACCTAAGCATAATAACCATTTTCCCACAGAACTAATCTTGATCCATGTATATCATGCCACTGAATTTGGAAGCTTCTTGTGGAAATTGGGAATAATAATTACTCATTGTAGCTAGGAAATGTGGAAATCATCAAAGCAAATCAATATTAGCCTAGTTCAATCACGAAAACTCAATTGCAATGATAACAATCCTAATTACACTCAATAAAGACATGAAAACAAGACATCAATTCAAACACAAACCATTGCAAACTTGGATGTCTTCTTCATGTGGCTCCATTGTCTTTCTTTCTCCTTCAAATAGCTTTTTTTGTGGATCTCACCTTCAAGTGCATAAGCATGATGTGAAAGCAAGTAGACAAGACGATAGCGCAAGAATACTAGAAGCGTGATTGATTCGACCAGGGACCAGGGATCTTGATTGAAGAAAATCATCCAACTTATAGACAAATTGGAGAAAAGATCAAATTAGCATGAAGAGATTCGAATGGAAATTGCAAATCAAGAATGTCAATTATGACAAATTATGGCAAATTTGTACTTTCTATGCAAGATTAATTGATTGATAATTATGACAAAATTATGACAAATTTCTATGTCAAAATTGATTGATTGTCAATTATGACAAATTATGACAAATTGAAATGTCATTCCCATGAAATTAGGAGAAAATTGAAAATTAGATGAATTAGAAATTAGGAAATTAGGAATTAGAAATTGATGAAAAATTAGGAAATTAGGAATTAGGAGAAATTAGGTAAATCAATTAATAATTTGTCATTTATTAATTAATTCACAAAAAGAGGAATAATTAGTTAGCCAATTAAATAAACATTTAATTGTGACACGAAGACTTAGGATAAATAAATAATTTATTAATCCTAGAGGGGGAAATGACAAACAGGGTTAAATGAATAAAATCATGAAACCCTAAAAGATGAATTAGAAATGCAAGGATGACAGTTAGGTCCTGACAAAAGATAATTGACGTCAATTAGATTTGATCATGATTCTGACTTGATAAATGACCAATGCTGATAAGTGATTTGATTGATAAATGCGCCAATTGACGACGAACAATGACTAATTGATCCAAATTGACATAATTGAGAAAGACGATGATCGATGACAAATCGATCACAGAATGACAAAATTGACAAGAAGACAAGGATCGATGACAAAATAGATTGCAAAACGACAAGATTGAAAATGACCACGATCGATGACAAATCAATCACAAGACGACAAGATTGAAAATGACCACAATCGATGACAAATCGATCGCAAGATGACAAGATTGAAAACGACGACGATCGATGACAAATCAATCGCATGATGATAAGATTGAAAACGACAACGATCGATGACAAATCGATCGCATGATGATAAGATTGAAAACGACAACGATCGATGACAAATCGATCGCATGATGACAAGATTAAAAATGACAACGATTTATGACAAATTGATCACATGATGACAAGATTGATAAGAGGACAAAACCCTAATTAGGATTGACAATGTCCAAATATGACAAATGAGCACGCACATTGATGCGACAGAATAAGATCAATCAAAATCATGACTGAAGTTTGTTATCGACAAGACCAAAATCGAAAGCGAGATAAATGAAGAAATGCAGAAGAAAGACTCGATGCTCGCAAATGATAAAGACCAAGTGCAAATCATAGGAGAAATGTTAATGCGACACAAAAACCCTAAAATAAGGCAATGCGCAAATGTTAAAGTACGACTCCACAAGCGTTGACCATTTTTAGACGTCTACACTCATAATGATGACAATCCTCAAAAGACATATTGCTCTATGATGACAAAACATGCCTCCACCATATGAAGTTATGTTATCTTATCTTGATAAGGATAAGAGATATCCATTGTATGAAATAACACACCTTCATGATTGTAGACAAGGTGGTGGAGTGAAAGACCAACCAACATGTCCAAAAAAACTCTAGGTAGGTGGAGACACATTTCCAAGAAGGAATGTGATGATCTGCAATATGCTCAAGATATTTGTGCATCACCAACTGGTATTAGTGCAAAAATATCCACTGACCACAATAAAAGACCTGTAACCATATTCTCAAGACCAAGCATATCAAGTATAGTAAAGTAATATCATCCATCCAATAACTCCATAATTGAGTATGTAATTTATGATAGGTGGAGTTATAAATACTTGAAACTAATGAAATGGATGAATATAATAACAATAAATGCTTGTGTATACATAATATCAATGTTAATCAACACAAGAATACATACCTTGAATTGGATGAGGTCTCACATGTGGAGGTTTACTAGAAGGACCAATGAAATAATTAATGAAGCTTTATTGGAAATCAGCCAAGAACCACAAAATTGGAGGGATTTCCCCCCAAACTTAACTTCATACTACAAGGCCATGAGAAATTTAAGACAATCCAAAGTGAGTAACACATATAAGAATTTCTTGAGCCTCATTAGATGATCAATCAACCAAATATTTCAATAATTCAATGGATGTACTCCCAACTTAATTTCACAAAAATATGGGGTTATTAGGATAATCCAAGGAATTAGGAAATACAATAACACCTTTAATAATTCAATGGTCATCTTAATGTAAAGAATCAAGAGTGAGAAATATATAGGTATTAACACCTTGTTCCTAGTTAAATGAATGATCATCCATTTTCAATACATTTTATTTGGTCGTCAATGCATTCAAATCCTACAAGTTCTTTTTAATCAATTGGACCCAAATCAATAAGTGTGTGAGGAATACACACTTTTGTCATAGGCCTTCCAAGATCGTGATGTTTGAATATTAAAACATTTTTAAAGAATAGATCTTGTAAGATATCATTTGGTATCACACACAACTCTTGAATAATTAAGGTACACAATAGATCACCTCTTAGTGCATGATTAATTCCAACACACATATATATCTTGATGATGAAATCAAAATACGTAGTTTTCTTATGTGTGTGAAATATCTTAAAAATTTGAGATTCAAAAAGTAGATAAGAAGAACTAAATTGATGGTTGGTGATTTGATCAATATGTTCCTCTAATTTTTTTAAACACTCATTAGCCATATCACCAATTTCATGCACATTAAGAGAATGTAAAAGGATCATTAAAATATCATCATTATATGCAGTTTGAACCACCTTATTATGTGATATTTTATGAGGAATTGTAACTTCCATTGGTGGACATGTTGGAATGGATTGTGGGTGAAATGAATGGAATAAAGACAATGGAAAAGGTTGTATTGGATATAGAGTAGGTGAATCTGAGTAGGATGGAAATAATGGAGATGGTAGAATATAAGATGGATATACTGGTTGTTGTGAGCATGCATGATTATATTCATTATGCATACCCGATGAAAAATTATGTTTTGAAGAAACATGTTGTCTTTGCAATGTAGTAGAGTGATAATACATGTTACCATCATAATTCATACCTTGATCTTCTTGATTTGATGTTTGAAATAGTTCATCTATTACAAAAAATATGTGTTCACTCCCATCCCTAGAATGGTGAGGCTTACAAAGATCTTGTACTTCATTTGCCATGTGCTCTTGGTTGTTTTGAGCATATGCACTCATTATCTTGCCTGCAACAAATAGAACAACAAATGGTTAAATTATCATTCTCAAAATCAAATTGTTCTAAAAATTCATCAATTATTTTCTCTTGTTCAGACATCGAAATAACACTTGTACATACTTGTGATAATGGAAGATCAAGATCATCTAAGTTGCATTTATTAGGTAGAGAGGGTATAAAAACATCACCTTTGGTCATCTCGATCTCCCCATCAATTTCTTCTTCTATTGTTAAATTTGAAACAACGGCTATGGGGGCTGCCAAGCACATTTTGCTTCTTGCGCTTCCTTTAAATTTTGCATTTTGGAAGCATTTTTCACCAAAAATTGATGTGTCTGAGCTACCTTGAAAATGCATCACTTTCAACATTTTTTTCTTCAAAATTTCCCCCTTTTTACCAATTACTCACAATAACTAAGAATAACATACAAAAAATGAATCTACCTACAAACTAAAACAATGCATCTATATGATTTAAGCAATGCAAATTAGGATTAATTACTTAAGCAAGGCTAGCAATTGCACAAGATTTCATCCTAACACATTGTTCCTAACTGGCTCACTACGACTGCACACCTTTAATACCTTTCCACGGCAATGACACCAAAAATGTAGGGACAAATTGTGGTTTAAATATTAATAATAATAATTGATAAGATTTATGAGCCAGTTCATCTTGCATCTAATGTCAATCCAGGGTCATAGATTGATGAAAGGTATAGTGGCTATCTGCTCAAGGGATGAAGATAGCAAACCAAGGGAGATGAATGCAACTAGAACACACAGAAATAAACCTATAACAGACCAAAATAAACCTGGCGACAGGAATAAAACTCACAATTCTTTAAAGCAAACTATTATAAAAACTAGAAAGCATTATAAAGTATGAAAATTTAATCTAGAATATAATAATGTAAGAAATAAATAACAAACCAAACAAATCTGAATCACAATTAAATCTAAAGAAAATAATAATCAAGTAGAATTATGTACAATTACATAAAACACAATATCTAAATTAATATAAATAGTGCTAAGCTACTAATTGATTAAAATCATAATACACAGAAAATAAACACACAACTAATCTACAATTAATCACCAGACATTCCTGAGAAGAGGATCCTGCCTCCTCAGTACATCTGGTGGAAAAGAATGAACTCCTTCTAAACTGCTTTGATCGGAATAACATTATTTTATTCATCCATGAATATTACAAATACTTCATTCAATATTCTACTATAGGAAACTCACATATAGCAGCCTATGGAACTGGTATTTTTGTTTACAGAATGCCCTTATATATATGAATATGTTGAACTTATAATAGTTGATAAATAGAAATTGTTTGTTTGAACAAACTAGTGAGAAAGAGGTTGATGTAATTCATTTGGGAATAGCCACAAATCAAAAACAAATCTGTTGTAACAACAACCAAAAATAGAGATATTCTTCTCCAGCTATGTAACCATCTGTACCAAAAATTTCCTAGCAAACTGAATCTTCCACAAATCATTTTCCACGTGAATAAAACCATTACTTGTTGCAGAAAAATGTGGAGTCTTGGTTGGCCGCAACAGTAAATTAAGAATTATTATGTTTAGAAAACCACTGATAACTTCTAAATGGTTCATTTTATGGAGATTCTGTCCCGTAGAAACTTAAATGGGACCATTCTGGATAAAACCCATGTCTCAGATTTTTGAGATTATTCCTCATTTGCCTGTAAAATGCAACGCAAAACTGAATGACATATTTTTGAGTCATTCTTCTATTAATGGCCAATCAATATTTAAAATATTAACTAAACATTGATGTGTATAGCCATGTAAGCATATTTGATGCCTCTTGAATATATATTGATCCATATCATTGGAAGAACTAATGCTTTGAACTGGTGTAGCAAGAGTCCACTTGGAAATGACAAGAAGATCCCTGCACAAAATATGATAGGAAGTATATTGCAAGATATATATTCTTAACATGAAATAAATATTATTAAACACAATATGATATTATTTATTCATTATTTTATCTAAAAACTTGATGAAATATTACTTATATATATTAAAACATATGCAACAAAACATAGTGAAATCATATGGAAATGGTATATAGAAATGGATATGAAGGCATATGCAACAAAGCAAGCAATTGGAATGTCTCCATTCTAATTGTTGTATGGAATAAATGGAGAAATCCTGATCACATTAGAGTTACCTACTCTAAAGTTGGCTAAGGTAGTTAAAGATGCAACTTATGAAAGTTCCTTGGATAAGCGCATCATGTTTTTGTCAGCATTGGAGGAAATACACACACAGGTGGTTGATCATATCACTAAACATCAGAGGAAAGTGAAGTCTATCTTTGACAAAAAGGCAAAGCACAAAGATTTCTAGGTAGGCAATCTTGTTCTTCTCTAGGATAAGAGAAGAGAACCCAAATGGATGCATGAGAAGTTTGAATCTTTATGGATGGGGAAATTCACCATTCATAAAGTATGTGGTGATGGTAGCTATCTACTTGCATACAAAGATGGAACACCTTTCTCATTACTGCATAGTGGGCAACATATTAAGTTGTTCACCATATGAAGTTGTGGTTCGTAAATATTGTAAATACTTGTACAATTTTGTTGGTTTTTATCTTTCTAAGTCTTTGTGTCTTTATGTCTTTTTAGCACTTGACTCTGCGCTTAATGCAATGGATGAAGGGATTTTGAGTTCTAGGATTCTACTACTCTTGATCATTTTGAAGAATGATCAAGAATAGTTCCCCAATCAGAGCTAGCTATTGTCCTCATTTTTTTTAGCAATATCAAAAATGAGAGACCCCTACAAATTTTGTCTAATTTGTAGTTCACATTCTCTAAGGAATATTTATCACTTGAGGAGTAAGTCATACTTATTGAGTTAGCTTTCTAGTTTGTTGTTTTTCACCTTTGTTAACCCTTAATCCTAGAAGTTTATTTTATTTTAGTTTCTTTTTGATTTCTCTTTTTGACTTGCAATTGGATTTTTAAGACCCGATTATAAGTTGTGCTCTTTTAGCTTACTTGTAATCAAATTTTTAAAACCTGATTGAAAGTTTGAGTTGCATTTATAATTGCAAAGAGGCAAACTTATAATTGATTAATGACTCTTTGTGAACCCTTAAAAAAGTAATTTGAATCTTCCTTAATAATTTTTATATCATGTTTTTCTATTCACAATTGTTTTTAACTATTGAAAATTGAGTAAAGTGTGCCCTAGGATTTGATTTCTCTTCATTTTTTAACTAGCTATAGGTCATTTATGTTGTGTCCTTCCATTTCATTGTTTCTCTTTATTTCTTTATAGTGAATGATGTCATTTTACTACTTTTCAAATTTTTATTTTTATAGTGTTATCCAAAGTTGAGTTCTTTAAACTCGAATGCATTATTTTTGGTTTGAAATTCTTCCAAGAAGGAATGTATGATCGGGTTTCTTAGACCTAATCCTACATTATTTTCATTTTTCCCTAGCTTGTAATCAAATTATTGATATCCATTTACAAGTATGATCTACTCTATGTAATTGAATCTCAAGAGTTTGATTACAAGTACCCTTTCTTTGTATGACTTCACTTGTAGTTGGGTCTTCATGACCCGATTATGCTTTGAAATATCCATTGAGGTGTTACCCTAAGTGTAATTGGGTCATGAAGACTCAACTACATCTTTGTTTTGTTGGAATAATGTTGCAAATATGTGCTTGAGAGATGTGTTGTCATTGATGTCAACATATTTCTCTCTCTGTGATAGTAATGTAGTGAAGTTCAGTGAGTTAGTTTGTTTAGCATAGTAAGTATGATGAAGATCAAAGTTTTTGAATTAAAGGGTTTGTAGAGGGTTGTCTGTAGTTAATTCACTTCAAGTTTCATAGGTCCACATGGATATTTGATTGAGTTATGGGTATCTGTGTTGTGGCCGGTTTTCAGGCGTTCAGTAGTGACAATATTTTGCTATGCATTTCTCTACATTGTAATATCTTATTCTGTGGTTTCGGAGGTATGTTTGAGATGTTGGTGTGTGTCCTAAATTCAAGTGGTTCATGGTTTGGAGGTCCGCAAGTGTTTTTTCAAGGTTGACAACCATTACAGTTTGTGTTCCTGAGGTTCAATATGTATATGTTGATGATTCTAGTAATTTGTGTTAGTGTGGATGTTTCTATGGTAATTCATAATCCTTGTGGATGTTTTTGGATCATTTTCCTTTTGTGTTGGTGGTCCACATTGATTGTTGAGCTCATAATTGATTTTTTCTTTGGTACATTGGTGTTCTTCATGTTCTTGGTTGACCAGATGCTTGTAATGTGTTGCAGATGTTCGAGGCCTAATTCTTGGAGGTGTAACATGTTTGAGGTGAAAGATTTGGGTTTGTGCTATGTTTTGACTAGCATTGCTTGGTCCTCATATAATATTGTATTGAGTATGGTTATCTTTTTGTAATTAGGTGGTGAGTATTGATCCGACCTTGATGATTTCTCTAGGGTTGATGTTGTTGGTAATTTGGAGGAATTGATTATGTAATGCATTGATGTTTTGTCATTGATGGCAACACTAGCTGTTTTGGTTGTTTATGGGTTTCTGGTTGGTTCCGGTAGAGTGGTTGGATTATGATATTGATTTGGTATGCTCTGGTATACTTTGGTTTGTGGAATTGGCCTAGATTTGTCATTTATATTATTAAAATGCGTATCACAATCAGTTGGTTCAGGATTTGATGACTTAGATGCTATCATTTGTTCTAGTAAGCCTTTTTGTTACCCGTAAGGGGTTTACCGGCAGAGCTTTGTTGAAGATATTTTGATTCACATGATAAGTGGTATTGGTACAACTTCTAGATGGATTTCGGGATTCTATTGGTTATCTTGTTCATGTTCTTGTTGATCGATGGTGTTGGATTTGGTTTATTGTGACTTATTTTGGGTCTGGTGTTATCTAGGTTATGGATCGGTTTATGTAATGTGTTGGTGGATGATCCCAATGCATTACCGATGAGATTTAATGATTGGTTTACATTGTTTGCAGCCTAAGACAACTTGGTTGATCATTGGATTGCGGGTTTATGTTATGAATTTATTGTATTATCTTTTAGGTGGCTAAGATAATTATCTAGTCCCGGGTTGGTAGAAATATGATGTATGGCTATGGGCTCATGGGATATAGGATTATCTGTGTACGAATAATGTTGTAATCATATGCAGAGGTTTTGGTTGATCATAGGTGATCAAATTGGGTTTGTGGGAGAGGTTTAAGGCCTCTGGTATTGAGCTTAACTGAAACTATACTCAAACATAGGAGATGTTATTCTTGCAGTTCTATCTTCATTTCATATTGTAGTCTAATGTTTTCTATAGTCAGTGAGACTCCTTTTGTGATGAGAAGTGTGCTCTAGGCTGTTGGCCTTCTTGCATGTGCAAGCACCTTAATTTTGTAATCACATACTTATTGCAAAAGTATTATCTGACTATGGGTAGGCTTCCCACTGTGGTTTTTCCCTTTACCAGGTTTTCCACGTACAAATCTTGGTGTCATGTGTTTTGGATGGATGGTAACTATTCTATGATTTATGTTTATGCTTAATTGTTATATATGTTACTCTGGTATTTGGTTTATGCATGCCGGTATTGGATTTATGTGTTTCGATAATAACTATTTGAATTCTTAAAGTTCTCTAATCTGTTGACAACTGATTCACCCCCCATCTCAATTGTCCTTCGATTATTTGAGTTGTCTATTAATTGGTATCAAAGCTTGGTCCTCTCTACAGAATCTTATCCGCTTGAGGAAGATCCTATGGTGTCTAACAGTTCAAGTTCATCAAGTTCATCTGCAGCTATTTTTCGGAGAGAAATTTCTAGGATTGATGGAACAAATTATAGGGTATGAAAGATTCAAATGGAGACTCATCTAAGATATCTTGGAAAGGAAATTCAAGAGATCATTGAGAAAGGAGTTACATCTTTTAATCTAGAATCTGGAAATCCTCCTCCAATAGGTCTGGATAAGGAGCTTGAGAATGATTGGAGAGCTAGAGAAGCCCTTTTGTGTGCACTTTCCGATCAACAAGTTATGTGACTAGTTGAAAAATCAACTGCAAAGGATATATGGGAAAAATTGGAGACTCTGAATGAAGGTGACCCTACTATTAAAATTTCTATACTTGATGGTTATCGGGTGAGGTATGCGAACCTAAATATGAAAGAAGATGAAATGATTACTGCTTTTATGGAGAGAGTTAATGAGATTGTTCTGGGAATTCAATGTTGTGGTGGATCTCTGAGTGAAGATGAAATAGTTTTAAAGTACTAAGAGATTTTCCACTGGCTAATAAGACAAAGGCTACTACAATTAATGAGTTGAGAAATATTGCAAACACATCTATTAATAGGGATACCTTGGTTGGGGAGTTATCTTCTTTTGAGCTTGAGGAATTTGGACCTTCTGGAGCTATAAAATATGAACTTGCTTTTTATGCATCTACATCATCTATCAACAAGAGTGATTGGAAAGATTTATATGCGAAGGAACTAGAGGATATGAAGAAAGAAGATGAAGAGTTTGAGCAACTTGAACCTTTATTTGTTAGAAGGGTACCTAAAGGATCGACAAGAAGTAAATATGAAGGAAAATCACCTTTTAAATACTTTGCATGTAATAAGATAGGTCATTTTGTATCTAGATGTCTTGAAAGGAATTCAAGATTTGAAGAAAGAGCTAGAAGATCTTTTAGGCCTAACCATGATTATTAGAATAAGCATAAGTACATGAGGAAAAAAGACAAATCATGATACTTTGTTGGTGAGGAAGGTGTGACTGATTTTGATGATGAACCGACACAAGATTCAACTAGTGGATCCAGAAATGGAAAGGAAAGGGTATTTTTGGCTATCAAGGAAGATGATCAGGTGCTTGAAGAGAAGACCCTTACTGCTAAAATTGAAGACACGGATGAATGGGTAATTGACAGTGGATGTTCACATCACATGACTGGAGATAAAAGGAAATTCTTATCTTTGCAAGAATTTGATGGTGGTCTGGTTAGATTTGGAGATGACAAAGAATGCATGATCAAGAGAAGAGGAACAATATCATTGGATGGTAAGCATAAAACTGATAATGTTTATTATGTTGAAGGTTTAATGCATAATCTTTTGAGTGTAGGACAATTGGTGGATAAGGGATTTCAGTTACAGTTCAAGGATGGAAAATACAAGATTATCAATAGATTTGGATTAGAGATTGCAACCGGTACACAGACTAAAGGTAATATCTTTCATTTGCTCTCTGGTGAGAAGACATGTCTAATTTCACAAATTGACGAGAGTTGCCTATGGAATAAGAGGTTTTGTCATGTGAATTTTGATTGTATTGTGAAAATTAGTTCTACTAAGGCAGTTAGAGATATACCTAAGATTGTAAAGCCCTATAATTTGGTATGTAAGGAATGTCAAATAGGAAAGCAAGTCAGAACTTCTTTTAAGAGTATACAAGACAAATTTAATGATGTTCTTGATCTTATTCATACTGATTTGTGTGGTCCTGATAGAATCAAAAGTTTTCAGGGTGATAGATATTTCATGCTAATCATTGATGACTATTCAAGAATGATGTGGGCTACTTTTCTAAGGGAGAAGTCTGAAGCATTTGAATTTTTTTTAAATCTTTAAAGCTAAAGTTGAGATAGAGAAATGATTGAAGATTAAATGCTTAAGGCCAGATCGGGGTGGAGAATTCACATTCGGTGAATTTGACAACTATTGTGAGAAGAATGAGATAAGGAGATAGTTGTCTGCACCCCACACACCTCAGCAGAATGGAGTTGTGGAAATGAAGAACATAACTATCTTGGATGCAGCTAGAACTATGATGATGGAAGCTAATCTGCCTCATGTCTACTGGAGAGAAGCTGTAAGCAAGATGATATACACATTCAACAGAGTTCATATCAAAAGAGATACTGGTAAGACACCTTATGAGTTATGGTTTGGTCATACACCGACGGTTAAGTATTTTAGAATCTTTGGTAGTAAATGCTATATCCAGAGAGATGATTCCGTTGGAAAGTTTGATCCTAGATGTGATGAAGGAATATTTCTTGGTTATTCTAATGAAAGAAAAGCATATAAATATTATAACAAAAGATTGCAAAGAATTATGGAGAGCACAAATGTCAAGGTGGATGAGGAGAACATAAGTCAAATTAGAACTTATAAGAAGGAATCAGCAGTGGAAATGATCATAACTGAACCGGTAGCACCTGCACCGGAACAAATGTTGAACCAGTTACTCCGGCAATATCAAAAAATTGAACAGTAACTGAAGATCAGGACAGAGGAACAGGAAATCATAAGACTCCTAGGTATGTAAGGTTGAATCATTCAGAAAATCAAATCATTGGAGACAAAAACAAATGAGTGATGACAAGAACAAGGTTGGCAATTGATGAGGTATCTTTAATTTCTCAAATTGAACTGGCATCAATAATTGAATCTTTTAAAGATGAATGTTAGATGAAAGCTATGGAAGAAGAATTAGATCAAATAGAAAAGAATAACACATGGACTTTAGTTCCCCGACCTAAAAATAAGAGTGTTATTGGAACTAAATGGGTTTTTAGGAATAAATTGAATGAAGATGGACAAGTTGTGAGGATTAAAGCTAGATTGGTTTGTAAAGGATATTCTCAGAAGGAAGGAATTGATTATGATGAAACTTTTGCACCGCTAGCTAGGATTGAAGCTGTGAGAATATTTATTTCTTATGTTGCACATAAGAACTATAAGGTTGATCAGATGGATGTTAAGTGTGCATTTCTAAATGGAGATCTTGAAGAGGAGGTTTATATTGAGAAACCTGATGGATTTTCACTTTCAGATGACAAAAAAATCGTTTGCAAGTTAAAGAAAGATTTATATGGATTGAAACAAGCCCTTAGAGATTGGTATGCAAGATTGGATAAATATATTTTGAAGCTTGGTTTCACTAAAGGTACTGCTGAAAATAATTTACATTATAAGATCACTGATGATGACATATTGATTATTGAAGTCTTTGTTGATGATATAATTTTTGGAGGTGAAAATTAGTTGTGTATGGAACTCTCTAACAATATGAAGAATGAATTTGAGATGTCTATGATTGGGGAGATGAGGATTTTTTTAGGTTTGTAGATTACTCAAACTGATAAAGGTATTTTCATCTGTCAAACAAAGTATGCTTGAGAGTTGTTGAAGGAATTTGGTATGGAAAATTCTAAACCAGTTGATGGTGAGAAATTGACAAAGATAGATGCATTTGCATTGGTAAATCCTACAAGGTACAAATCTATGATTGAAGGTTTGTTATATATGACTCAGACTCGATTGGATATAATGAATGCAGTTTGTATTATATCAAGATATCAGAGTGATCCTAGAGAAAATCATGAGAGTATGATGAAAATAATTTTTAGGTATTTGCAAGGAACATCAAAATATGGTTTGTGGTATCCTAAAAATGATGAATTTATATTATGTGTATATATAGATGCAGATTGGGATGGAGATATTGATGACCAATAGAGAACATTCAGTGGATCTTTCTTTGTTAAAAAGAAACTTGTTTCATGGATCATCAAAAAATAGTCATGTACCTCTTTATCTACTGCTGAAGCTGAGTATGTTGTTGCTGCTGCTACTAACTGTACACAGGTTCTATGGATGAAGAAAATGTTGAAGGATATAAAGGTGGATTGTAATGAACCAGTAGTTATTCACTTTTATAACTCTGCTACTATTGATATATCAAAGAATCTGGTATTTCATTCTAAGAAAAAACACATATCTATCAAGTATAACTTTTTGAAGGAGAAGTTGGAAATAAATGAAGTCAGACTAGTTTATGTGAACACTAAAGAGCAGATTGCAGACATCTTCACTAAACCTTTGCCTAAATAATCATTTGAGTACTTCAGAGACAGATTGGGGGTTTCTACCCCTCTAGTAGAGACTTAAGTAATGCTGACTGGCATCAATCCGATATGCATTATCAAAGCTATTACTCATTCCGGATTGATGTGATGATGCTACTACTCAGGGGGAGTAGCCAGCTGTGTAGTTCAGAGAATTTATGATTTTTCTTTGATGTTTATGTCATATTTTTGGCATTGATGTCAAAGGGGGAAAGATATATGTGAAAAACAAAGCTTAACAAAATATCAATCAAAGGGAGAGTTTGGTTCAGAGTTTCATTGTATTATTATTTTGTGGGAGATTGTTGGTTGTCTTCCATTCTTGGCACTTGGATGTTTTTCACATCTAGTGTTGCCATAAATGCCAAAGGGGGAGATTGTTGGCAATTTGGAGGAATTGATTATGTGTTGCATTGATGTTTTGTCATTGATGGAAACACCGACTGTTTTGGTTGTTTACCGGTTTTTGGTTGGTTCTGGTAGAGTGGTTGGATTATGATATTGATCCGGTATGCTTTGGTTTGTGGAATTGGTTTGGATCTATCATTCACGCTATTCAGATGTGTATCATGATCAACTGGTTTAGGATTTGATGACTTAGATGCTATCATTTATTCTAGTAAGCCTTTCTGTTACTGGTAAGGGTTTTACCAATAAAGCTTTGTTGAAGATCTTTTGATGCATATGATAAACAATGTTGGTCCGACTTCTAGATGGCTTTCAAGATGTTGTTAGTTATCTTGTTCATGTTACTATTGATCGGTGGTGTTGGATTTAGTTTATGGTGACCTATTTTGGGTTCGGTGTTATCTAGGTTATGGACCGGTTTATGTAACGTGTTGGTGGATGATCCCAATGTGTTACCGACGGGATTTAATCATTGGTTTAAATTGTTTTCGGCCTAATTCGACTTGGTTGATCATTGGATTGTAGGTTTATGTTATGAATTTATTGTATTATCTTTTAGGTGGCCAAACTAATTGTTTAGGTCTTGGGTTGGTATAAATATGATGTATGGTTATGGGCTAATGGGATATAACATTATCTGTGTGCGAATAATATTGTAATAATATGCAGAGGTTTTTCTCAATCATAGGTGATCAAATTGGGTTTGTGGGAGAGGTTTAAGGCCTTCGGTATTGAGCTTAACCAAAACTGTACTCAGGTATAGGAGATGCTATTCTTGTAGTTCTATCTTCATTCCGGATTGTAGTCCAATATTTTCCATAGTCAGTGAGACTCTTTTGTGATGAGCAGTGCGCTCTAGGTTGTTGGCCTTCTTACATTTGCAGGTCCCTTCATTTTTTAATCACATACTTACTAAAGAAGTATTATTTGACTGTGGGTAGGCTTCCCACCATGCTTTTTCCCTTTACCAGGTTTTCCACGTACAAATATTGGTGTCATGTGTTCTGAATGGATGGTAACTGTTCTGTGATTTATGTTTATGCTCAATTTCTATATCTGTTATTCTGGTATTTGGTTTATGCATTGTGGTATTGGGTTTATGTGTTTCGGTAATAAGGATTTGAATGTTTAAGGTTCTGTAATTTGTCATTTTTTCTTGGTTTGCAGATTTCACAATGAGACAAGGGAATATCTGTCTCTCAAACCAATTATACCCGAGACATGTTGAAGAAATTCCAAATGGAAGACAACAAACTGGTAAGTACCCCAATGGTGATCATATGCAAATTAAGGAAGGAAGATGAATCAACAGTAGTGAATCAGATATTGTATAGATCCATGATTGGCAGTTTGTTATATCTTATTGCTTCTAGGCCGGATATAGTGCAGGAAGTATGCATGGTGGTTAGATTTTAAGCTGCACCCAAACAGTCACATGTGAATGTCAAGAGGATATTCGGGTATATACAAGGGGCACTTGATTATGGACTATGGTATCCCAAGAAAGGGAATTTTACCTTACATGTCTACACTGTTGCTGATTGGGAAGGCTGCATTGATGACCGAAAAAGCACAAGTGGTGGTGTGAACTGAAATGCAGACTTGGTTTCGAAACTTGACATTCTCATCTCTTTGAGAAAAGAGATTTCAGAGGCACTTGTTCCAGGACTGAAGACACCGGAAGAGAAAATGCACACCCTCATCGGTACAATTCAAAGGATAGAAGCAACACTGAAGGATATTGAAAGGTTCACTCAGAGTTTAAATTTTGTATTGGCATATCTTTTTCAGATTGTAACCAACCGGTTACAGGGATCCAGCTAAAAACTACACTTAGTTGACATTTTTGAAAACCTTTCTTGTTGATGCCAAAGGGGGAGTAGTAGAGATGAGAAAAAATGATCATCATAAGAGATCATCTACTCAGGGGGAGCACACAGTTTTGGTAAGATTTTTGGACTTCAAATTTTTGGATACATTTTTGGATTTTTTGCATGGGTGTTGCCATCAATGCCAAAGGGGGAGATTGTTGGCATTGCACACTCCAATGAGAAATTGTAGGTGATTGAAGGTATTGTCATTGATGGAAACCTTGCAATCCTATGGCACCGACATTGATAGACTCTACACCGACAAATAGTTTACCGACAGCGGCAAAGATGATTACCGACACCCTGGCCGACATGATTTTGATTATTTCATTTTGTATTTAATTGTAATATCTTTTTGTAAGCCAAAAAGGCGAATTGTAATAGGACTCATATATAAGTATGAGATCTTGTAGATCATTTATGTAATAGGTAGATGCGAACATGCAAATATTAAGGCAGATTTTAGAGTAAGGTTTATGGTTATTGTATGCACTTAAACTGATACTGAACCTAGCATAGTAGATACTGAACTAAAGCAGTACATTATATTGGATTTGCATAATCCATTTTTGTAAGTCAGTGAGACTTTCCTTTTTGTAATTAAGTAGTGAGCTTTAGGCAGTTGGCCTTCTTGCATGTGCAAGCCCCTATTGTAAGTAATATCCATTCATTGGCCAGTGAGTGAATATTGTGCGTCACAAATCCCACTGAGTTTTTTCCCACATCGGGTTTCCTCATTAAAAATCTTGTGTTATGGTGTGCTTTCTATGTTGTGCTTATTGTTCTTATTTATTGCATTAATTCTTGTTTACCAGTACACTATTTTGGAATGCAATTTGTTTAATAAGATTAGAAAATATGTAAACTAGTTAGATACTGATTCACCCCCCCCCTCTCAGTATCTTTGGGAATCCTAACATCATGTAACAAAAAGAAGAAGGATTCAATTTCTCTATCTACCGCTGAGGCAAAACATATTGATACTGCCACATGTTGTTCTCAAGTGCTATGGATGAAGCAGACCCTCAAGGATATTTAGGTAGAGATGTCTGACCCCATTTCTATCTAGTGTGACAATTCAATTGCAATTAACATATCAAAGAAGCTGGTTATGCACTCAAGGACAAAGCATATTGCCATAAAATATCATTTTTTTAGGGAGAAGGTGGTGGATCAGGAAGTTAAGGTAATGTATGTCACTATAGGTGAACAAGTGGTTGATATCTTCACCAAGCTTCTACCGATAAGCACATTTGAGTATCTAAGACACAAGTTAGGAGTTGTGTCACTTTCTTCATGCACTTAAATGTGTATGGAGATCTATGGTTCAAGGGGAGTTCATTGCCATACCTTTTGACTCTTGAACCAGTTGATGGTGAAAGGCAGAGATTTGACAAAAGGGGATAGAAGTACATGCAAAGTTTGTGCCCCTTGTCATTTTTGTCAAAGGGGGAGGATGAACTGGTTGAAGGAATGCAAAGTATGTTGACATAAATGCCAAAGGGGGAGATTGTTGGCATTGTATTGTCATTGATGTCGACCGGTAAGTATAGCATGCCACCGGTATGGGTATATCATGTCACCAAGTATGGATGGTTACTAGTATGCAAGGTGTATGCAAGATGCAAGAAGGAGATGTTACTGGCATGGATGTTCACCGGTAATTAAACATGACCACCGATAAGAAATAAAAAGACAACAAAGAAGAGTGTAATCCATTGGTAGGCATGATTATCAGGATGTGCATTAATGACATATTTTACTCAAGGATAATACCAGTATGAAGGCAGGTGTAATAACACTAATAAATAGACTTAGTGTATGAATCAGTGTGTTTGATGATAAGTTAGGTTGACCCACTAATAGAACATAGGAAAGCAAACATTAAGGATAACCGGTAAGGTGGCATATATAGGCAGGATTAGTGAACTGGTGAGCAAGCACCGATAGTATGTCTTGGTTAGTGAATGAATCTGAATTGACTCAGTGGACTGAACAAAGGTCGATGTCAACAAGGATGACATATGGATACCAGGTGGAAAGCATCTAGAGGTCGGTGAAGTGCCCATCGACGTGGTATGTGATGAGCAGATCGACTTTAAATGAGGAACCCATAAATCACGGGTCAATAATAAAAGAAGTATGGCTCGGGGCGGATCAAAATGCAGAAGCTTTTTGGTGATGTAAATCAAGCAGGACAATATGATCTTCATGCTCATTGGTAGAAGGAAACAACTAAGGCATTAATGGTGATTGATAGAGAAAGGCCAAAAAACAAGTTGCATGTTGCTAAATATAGAAAACATGTACATATATCATCAGAAATAGCGGTGATGTTTTATCTATTGCAAATCCTTAATTGAGGAGATGAGATCCAATCAGATTTGATACAGATTGGGTTGGTGGAGAAAATCCATAGCGTGCGACCATTTTAACTCTAGTCTTGGTGGGAAAGACAAGTATAAATATGTAGACCGAAGATGAAAGATGATGATGCTAGATGCCAGTAAAGACATAGCAACTGAGAGAGAAGAGAGTGATCAAAGAAAAGATCAAAAGCATCTAAGTGTTGGTGCTGACTGAAAAAAAAGTTTGAACTGGTAGAAGGTTTATCAGAGGTTTTACTGGTAAGGTTAGAGAAATTGGCAAGATGCCAAATGGGATAACAATTGTGTGAACCGACAAGGGACATTCACAAAGAAAGATGTTGAAAGTGAAGGAGAAAAGAGAGTGTACCAATGGAGATCATGCTAGACAAAATTAGGGTAGAAAGGGTATAAAAAGAGGATAGTGAACTGATAGAGAACTGAGCAGAGGATAACCGATAGAGAAGAGTTAAACAGGTGAAGTATTCTGATTGAAAGAGTTACAAAACTCATTTGTAACAAGGCTACAACTATTGTATTGATCTGATCTATTGTATCTCACTAAGTTGGTGCTTGATGTAGGGGTTGGTGCTCCTTGGGTTGGTGCCCCTTGGGTTGGTGCACCAAATCTTTGTAAAACTATTTTTCATTATGAGGTTGGATTGGAGTAGTAGACTCCAGCAACATTTCTCACCGAGGTTTTCCCACATTGGGTTTTCCTTGTATATCCGGTGTTATGTGTTGTGTGCCTTTGTGTGTTTGCATTTGATCACTTTCCTTACCTTATCGGTATATCCTCCTTGTGTTTGATTTGCTAACCGATACCAAGAGTTAGATTTAAAAGGTTTAGAATATTGGGAACCATTGATTCACCCCTCTCTCAATGGTACATTGTATTCAACAATTTAAATAAATATTTTGCAAAAAATCAGATTTAAATATTTTTTACTCTAAGATTTTAAATACTCTTTTTACTCTTTATGCTGGTTTAATTTTATTTCTTCCATAGTAATATTTCACTTCAACCATTCAGTAAGTGGTTAAAATAAACTCTTTTGGATTAATATTACTCATATCACTTTGACTTTATTTCTTTACTACTTAAACCATGAATATAATTTAATATCACAATTACTCCACCTTGAAGGTATAACCATGTAGTTCTATGATGAACATTGGGTCCCCATGTGGGAAATGTATGCTGGGCTCTACCCTTGTGGAAGACACACTTTAACCCCACATATAGTGTGAAATTTTGAAATATTAATCTCTTCACTTAATGGTGAATATAACCTTTTATGGTTCTTATTGATTGTTCCTATTTAGATAACCCTAAAGTTTGCCAAAATTTAGGGTTCCAACACGTGAAAAATCCTGTTAGGGGAAAAACAACGGTGGGGATAGACCCACAATATAGGTATACTCTGTTAGAAGTATTATAATGGGGAATGCACATGCATTTAGGATCACTGCCTAGAGCTCACTGCTCAAAAGAAAAAGGCTTACTTCCCAGGGAAGGTTCGCTGCCTATACAAACAATCATAGATCACATCCAAAAATTATGAACTAAGAAATAACATCTCCTCAATGCCTAGTTCAGTCCCATTAAAGAAAAAAACAACTTTTTTCTTCACACTTCTTTTCTCCCTTCAAAATATGTATACATTTAGCGCACATATATACTCATACTCATCTACACACCATACCACTTGAATACAAGATTATTACAATTATTTATACATGACATCAACCTTGGAGAAATCATCAAGGTCAGCTCAACACTCACCACCTAATTACAAAAATAAAATCATACTCAATACAATATTATATGCGGACCAATAAATGTTGGTTAAGACATAACATGTACCCAAATATTTCGCCTCAAACACATTACACCTCCAAGAATAACACCTCAAACATCCACAACACATTACAAGCATCCAGTCGGCTAAAAAAATGAAGAACACCAACATACCAAGGAAAACATCAATTACAAGCTCAATGATCAATATAGACCACCAACACAAAAAGGCACATGATCCAAAAACATCCACAAGAATCATGAATTACCATTGCAACATCTGCACCAACATAAATTACTAGAATTATCAACATCTACATACCGAACCTCAGGAACCCTAACTGCAATGATTGTCAACCTTGAAAAATCACTTGCAGACCTCCAAACCATGAACCACTTGAATTGAGGACACACACCAATTTCCCAAACATACCTCCAAATCCATAGAATAAGATATGACAATGCAAAGCAATGCAGATCAATATATGTCACTCTCTCACCACTAAACAACTAAAAAACCAACCACAACATAGATACAAATAAATCAATCAAATCTCCATGCAGACCTTTGAAACTTGAACTAAATCAACTACAGACAACACTCTACAAACCCTTCAATCCACAAACTCCGATCTTCATCATACTTACTACGCTGAACAAACCAACTCACTGAACTTCATTGTATTATTGTCATAGACATAAATATGTTGACATCAATGACAACACATCTCTCAAATATATCAAGCACATATATGCAACATTCTTCCAACAATATCCCCCTTTGGCATTGATGGCAACATATGATATGAAAAACTAACACAATCAATGACAAATAAATCAATAGCTCCCCCATAGATCTTGCACACTTCCCTTCTCCTTTTTTCATCTCTTCACAATTTTTCACATGACTCTCTCCCCCTTTGACATCAATGGAAAAGGCACATATTTGCAATTAAGCCAAAAAACTGACTCACAACACTAACTACTCCCCCTAAGTAGTAGCCACCTATCATCAAATCGGATCACAAGATATAACTATGAAATGCACCGGACTGATACATACCAATGCATCTTAATTCTGATCCTAAGGGGCAATCACCCCTAAATTCCCTTTGAGATACTCAGAAGTATCCTTAGGCAAAGGCTTTGTGAAGATATATAATCCAATTTGACTTCCTTCTCATTTACCTTGTCTCCCAGAAAGTGAAACTTCATGGATATATGTTTAGGCTTTGAATGCAACACCAGATTCTTAGAAATGTTAATTGCACTTGAATTAGCACAGTAGATAGCAATAGGCTCATCATACACTACTCTAATATCCTTAAACATCTACTGTTGGTATTTTGGTATGGTTTTGTCATTGATGTCAACACCTACTAAACACTTATCAACTCTGGTAGTTTGAAGAATCAACAACATTCACCGGCAAGCGACTCATGCACAGTCACCGGTATCTGGTACACTAGCAAGATATAATTATCACCAGCACTTGGAATGATATGGAAAACACTTGGTTATGTCGAAGACATCATGTGGACACTTTGTTTTGGAGAATTGTTTATTGGTATATTCATATTTGCATATTTGTTGTTACCGACAAATAGGTCTAGGGTTACACCGACAGGTTTATCTTTTCCAGATCAGCATGACATGCTATGGAGATGATTAATTATTATTGTAAATGCATTAAGCCGACATGTTCAATCAGTTATTGCATCGGATATTGTATTGTTTGTAAAATATTTTTATTGTAATATCTTGTAGAGCTGACCTACTAAAATTGGTCTTAGGTTATGGTATAAATGTAAGATCTTATCTATAAGATCAAATGTGGAATGCGTAAAAGGATTGTGTGAAGGTATATATGAGAATAAGCAGAGCTATACATGCAGACATCATTTGAAGATTGAAGGAGGGTTTTTGTGAAGACAATTAGAACTACACTGATACTGAATCCACAATATGAAGATGCTATTTTGTGCAGTACATTCTTATTGGATTTAACCATCCAACTGTAGTCAGTGTGACTCCCATTTTGTGATTGAGCAGTGAGCTCTAGGCGCTTGGCCTTTCTGCATGTACAGACCCCATTTATGTACACTTACTATCTGCAGTAGTATCATCTGATTGTGGGTAAGGTTTCTCACCATGGTTTTTCCCCTTACAGGGTTTCCATGTACAAATATTGGTGTTATGTGTTGTGGATGACTTTGTCTTTATGTTTCATGCACTAATCCTTACCAGTATAGCAGTTAACTGTTAAAACTGTCTACTGACATATTGAACTAGTTTACCGGTATTAAGCATTAAGTTGGTTAAGTTGTTTTTGGTTTGAATTTATTTGACAACTGATTCACCCCCCACCCCCACCCCCTCTCAGTTGTCTTTGGTACCTAACATCTATTTCATCCATACCACCTGAGTACAATTGAATGCTGCAGAAATATATTCTGTCTCTTCAATAGATAGAGAAAAAACATTATGTTTTTTGCTTAACCATGAAACTGTTGGCATTATTGTCATTGATGTCAAGGGATGTCAAGAGGTTGCAGAGAAATAGGCAGAAGGTGTGCATAACACAAAGACAAGAGAAGAGCATAACACATAGGTTATGTAGTAAGTAACATTGCGGATTGTAGAAGAACATGGATTACATAGTGCAATCAGTGTTGGAGTTGATCTACATATTCCTCATAGTGTTTTGGACTCATTGGGTTTGATTCATGAGGACTGTAGTTTTAAATACATTGATTCATGGCAGTTCGACCATAATGGTGGTTTGACTCGATGACCTTTGTCGCTCATTAGATTATCAAGCTTAACTACAAAGGTCAAGTTGGATTCGAGTGGTCCATATCTATCCCGATGTTTTCATATGTACACATGTTGGCAATAGTCTAGAGTTACACATTGGTGATTTGTACATGTGGGACCCATTTTATATGAGCAGGCATCTCACTACCTCACGGCAAGTTGGAAGGTAGCCATATGACCCTGTGGAATAACGAAGTTAGAGGAAAATAGTCTATCCTGCTATCCCACACCATAGAAGGATGGATAGAAAGATCTTGTGGGATAAACAAAATTAAAGGAGCTCAAGGCTCCCCGCTATCCCGTGCCGAGAAGGATAAATTTTCATAGAGGTTGAAGACACCCCACTATCCCACAACATGTTTGTTGAGTCTTGGTTGACCATGCAGGACAAGATAAGTCAAAGGAAAATGAGTCCCCTGCTATCCCGCGCTATGCAAATTGTGGCATATTATTCACATGAGATAACTCCAAGCTGGGCATAGCGACTCCTACTATCCCATGGCCTATTTGAGTTGAGATTGGAGGCCTCATGTGGTAACACATGATGTTGGTCATGTGAGATAAAAAGGTAAAGGGAGAAAAGTCTCCTGCTATCCTGCATGAAGAGAAGCCAAAGTAAAATGAGTTCGTGGGGAAACAAGAAATGAATCAAGGAGTGCTTCTCGCTATCCCATGGTGTCAAAAGTGACCAACAAATGTCATGCGGGATAAGAAAATAAAAGGAAGATTGTGGGTTTCCTTATCCCACATGGGTTAAAAGGCATACAAAATGTTGTGCGGGATAACAAGTGAAAGCATTCTATGAAGAAAACCTTATCTCGCTATCCTATGATGCTAATGTTGGCATATGTACAGAGCTTGATGACATGATGATATTGTATGTTGTCATTGATGTCAATATGCTGAAGTATGAACCAGTATATTGAAGTAAGAAAACTGGTATATGTGAGAACCGGTATGATATTGTGAACCGGTATATGTGAAAAAGTGAAGCAGTTTGTTGGATTGAGAATCGATATATGGGAAGTTTTGTATCGGGGTTTCACTTGGCATGACTACCGGTTGGTAGTCTCAACCTTAGGGTTTTCGGTTTATGCATTCCAAGCCTGTGTGACTCAACCAATGACATCTTGTGATGAGTTAGCATTATAATGAAGATCAGATAGTGTTGCCACATCAACCTTGTGTGCATGAAGGATTTCCCTGAGGTTCTTCCATGGAGATTGATCATATCTACCTTGGGAATGTGCGAAGTCTCTGTAAACGATGGAGAGCACATGATGTGTTATCAACTTTCTAAAGCGGAAAAGAATGAACGTTGGAGAACATCTTGAGATCTGTTCAAGACTATTGTATTCAATGCAGTATGATTAATGGTCAGGATTGAACTGATTAAATTTTTAACCTAAAATATTTAGGGTTTAGGGTTTATGCTACCGACCTATCTGTTTCCTATAAGGTCAATGATGTTTTTCATTTTGAAGTTGTTGGCAAATGTTATGTGTGTATCCAAGTGAAGAGATACTCGATTCTTGCTAGACCGGAGAAATGTGTTGATACCTGCAAAGTGTGATTGCAGAAGCAAAGGAGCTACAGTGGATCTACCTTGGTATTGAGTGTTGTTATCAGATCAGTGTATTACCTATTGACTTCTAACCATTTCAATAGTTGGAAAATCCCTTAACCGGGTAGCTTTAATAAGCTTTTGTGTAAATCCTTTAACAGGGTGACTCAATTCAATGAGTTCTTCAAATCCTCTTGTGAGGTAACCTTTAACAGGGTTCTAACCTTTAACCAGATATTTAGTCATCCCTTAGAAGGATCGGTTCCTAGCAGAACCTATTGTAAAAGTCTTTAACTGGACTAGGCTCCTAACAGAGCGGACTTCAAAAGAGTTCAAAGAATAGCTTGTGGGTATTCATCCCCATCGTGGTTTTTCCCAGTTGGGTTTCCACGTGAAAAATCAGTGTGTCATGTGTGATGTTTTTCATGTGATGCTTTAGTATTTTCTGTCAAGTGGTAAAGCATATTGAACCGACAATCATTATATTTATGATGATATATTACTTGTTTATGCATATGAGTGAAGTGGAAATGAAATATTAGATTGTGTGGAGATCTAAGTGTTTATCGTTTTATGTCTTTCATACTCATTGTGTGTAACCAGTAGTGCCTTGATTTAGACCGGTGTTACTGCTTACCAATTAAGTGCAATCTCTACAGTCAAACTAGTTCAGGGAAATTTTTTGTCTGTACTGATTCACCCCCCCCTCTCAGTACCGGTTTGGTACTAACTGATTCATCATTACTTATCAATTGGTATCAGAGCATCTTCCAGGTCCTCTGTGTTGTAAGCTTAACCGCCTAATGAAAAGATCCTAGTCTAATGATGAAGAGGGAAGGTCCAAAGTTCAACAAAGATAACTTTAAAATATGGAAGGACAAAATGAAGATATATATTAGAAGCATGGGTGCTAAACACTGGAGCTATGTTGATAATTCTTATGTTATTCCTACTGGTACTCTCATCGATGATAAAAAAGAGAGATTCAGGAGAATAGGCAAGTCATGGAAGCTCTAATCAGCAGTCTATCTGACATTGAGTTTATTGATGTTTAGGATAAAGATAATCTCGAAGAAGTATGGGATGCTCTGGATAATATCTATGGTGGTGATGAGCATGTGAAACAAGCTAAGAAAGAGATCCTTAGGGGAAAGTTTGAAGACATGCAGATGGTTGAAGGAGAGACCATTCAACAATATGGAATAAGAATCAAAACTATTGTTGGAGACATCAAGAGTGCAAGAGGTAAAATAGATGATTCCATTGTTGTTAGCAAAGTCTTAAGATTCTTATTACCGGTCTATGCAATAAGGGTTGCTACTATTTAGGAGTTGAGGTCTATAGACAAGATAAAGGTATCCCTAGACTCCATCATTGCTAAGTTGACAACATATGAGCTAAATAATTATAATGTTAGTATTCAAAAGATTGAATCAGCCTTTAGAGCATCTGCAACACCATCTAGAAATGGTAAAGAAGCTAGTACTAGTTGTGAACCAAGACAAAGCAGAGAAATGGATGATGAGGAGATCTTGATGGAATTTGAAGCTCTTCTCGCCAAGAGACTTCCTAAGGGAACTGGTAAATATAGAGGTAATCTCCCTTTGAAATGTTTTTCTTGCAATAGGATGGACACATTATTGTAAACTGTCCTAATGGTGATAATATGGACAAACTGGAGAAGTTCAAGAAGTTCAAAGGAGGAAACAAGAGAAACTGTTTTGTAGCAAATTGATGAAGGTGTCATTGATGAGGAATCAGAAGATGAAGTAAGAGAAGACATTGTGTTTGTAGCAGTTAAGGAAGATGTGTCAATAAGAAGGCTCTTGTCTCCCACTTTGATAATTCCAATGAGTGGATTATTGATAGTGGTTGTTCTCACCACATGACTGGTGACTGGAGTAAGTTTCTGTCTCTGGAAGAGTATGATGGTGGTGTGGTCCAATTTGGTAATGATGCACCATGTATGGTAAAAGGCAGAGGGTCCATCTCTCTAAATGGAAAAAGCAGTGCTGATAATGTGTATTGGGTAGAAGGTCTCAGGCACAACCTTTTGAGTGTTGCCTAGTTGAATGATAATGACTCACTCTGGAATTCAAAGATGGAGTGTGCAAAATAAAAGGAAAGAGTGTTGAACTAATGGCTACCAGTATGCAGACTAGAGGTAACTTGTTTCAGCTGAATGCAAATATCAGTACATGACTAATGGCTAAGTTTAATGATAGATAGATATGGCATAGGAGACTCTGCCATGTAAACTTTCATAATATTGTGAAGGCTAGTAAGATCAAGGTAGTTAGAGGATTGCCTATGCTGAGCAAACCACAGAATCCTTTGTGCAGAGAGTGTCAGTTGAGGAAAATGTCTTCCTCAACATTCAAAGGTAAATCTTTCACCGCAGACAATTTACTTGATCTTGTGCATACTAATTTGTGTAGTCCTATGAAAACTAGGAGTGTGCAGGGAGATAGGTACTTTATGATTCTCACTGATGACTGCTCAAGAATGATGTGGGTCACATTCTTGAAAGATAAGTTTGAAGCTTTTGGAAAGTTCAAAGCTTTCAGAGCACTATTTGAAAAAGAAAGTGGTAAGAGGATTAAATGCCTAAGAACTGATCAAGGAGGAGAATTCACTTCCGGTGAATTCAACAAGTACTGTGAAGAGAATGGCATCAAGAGGCAACTGTCTTCCCCCCGGACTCCACAACAGAATGGCCTAGTAGAGAGGAACAACCAAACTGTTGTTGAAGCAGCCAAAACAATGCTGATTCAAGGGAAGGTTGCTCACACCTTTTGGAGAGAAGCAGTGAGCACTACAGTCTACACTATGAACCCGACACTCATCAAGAAAGGTAAGGACAAAACACCTTATGAGGATTGGACTGGTAAGACTCCTATAGTAAGCTACTTTAGAGTGTTTGGTAGCAAATGCTATATCAAGAGGAGTGAACATCAGAGCAAGTTTGATGCAAAATGTGATGAGGGAATATTCCTAGGATATTCCACCAAGAGTAAAGCTCTCAAGTGTTTCAACAATAGGACTCAAAGAATTGTTGAAAGTATTAATGTCAGAATTAATGAAACCTCTAAGAAACTTGAGGAAACCGACAGTGAAAAAGTAGTAGATGAACTGGTTGTAACCTTCTGGGAACCAGTTGCAAAACAACCTAGTACCAGTAACAATGCTTCTACATCGGTAGATGCTAATGCTAATGAAGATGAAGATGAAGAAGAAAAGCAAGAGGAAACAACTAAGATCATTCCTAGGTATGTAAAGTTGAATCATGATCCAAAGCAGATCATAGGAGATAAGGATGCAGAAATTATTACAAGAAGAAAGGTCAGAGAAAATTCTTGCACGATCTCTGAAATTGAGCCTAAAATATTTAAACAAGCACATAAAGATGAAGACTAGATCAAGACTATGGAAGAAGAACTTGACCAGATAGAAAATAATGGTACATGGTCTTTGGTACCCAAAACTGAGCAGAAAAATGTCATTGGCACCAAATGGGTTCTCAGAAATAAGCTGAATGAAGATGACATAGTGGTAAGAAACAAAGCCAGACTAGTGTGTAAGGGATATGCTCGAGAAGAAGGAGAAGACAATGGAGAAACCTTTGCTCCAGTAGCTAGATTGGAAGGAGTTCGTATGCTTCTTGCATATGCAGCCTTCAAGGGATTCAAAGTATATCAAATGGATGTAAAATCTGCATTTCTGAATGGAATACTTGAAGAGGAGGTGTATATAGAGCAACCAGATGAGTTTTCCCTATTAGAAGATAGTGACATGGTGTGTAGGCTACATAAAGCCTTGTATGGATTGAAGCAGACACCTAGAGCATGGTATGAACACTTACACTCTCATCTTGTGAAGATTGGATTTGAAAGAACAAGGGAAGATAGCAATATCTATTTGAAGTTAGAAGGAGATCATATTCTGATCTGTGAAGTATTTGTTGATGACATAATTTTTGGTGGAGATGACAAGATGAGTCATGATTTTGTAGAAGAAATGAAGAAGGAATTTGAGATGTCACTTATAGGGGAGATTAAGTTCTTCATTGGACTACTAATTTAACAAATGAAAGATGGTTTCTTTATCACTCAGTCCAAGTATGTCAAAGAGGTGTTGAAGACCTTTGGCATGGAAGACAAAAAACCGGTTGGTACACCGATGGTGACCGATTGTAAATTATCAAAAGAGGATGACTCAGCATTGGTGAATGAGAAGGAATCCCGATCAATGATTGGTAAGTTGCACTATGTAGTACATAGCAAACCAAACATTGCACATGAAGTAGGCATTACTACATAGTTCCAGAAAAGTCCAAGAGAATCCCACTTGGTAGCAGTCAAGCGGATTCTTAGATATCTAAAGGGAACTATTGACTATGGATTATGGTATCCATACAGTAATGATTTCAACCTAAAAGTGTTTACAAATGCTGATTGGGATGGTAATGTGGACGTCCAGAAGAGCATAACCAGTGGTGCATTCTTTCTTGGTGGTAGACTAGTCTCATGGATGAGTAAGAAGTAGAGTTGTATCTCTCAGTCTACAACAGAAGCAGAATATGTTGCAGCAATTATGAATTGCACCCAGATATTTTGGATGAAGCATGTATTAAGTGGCTTCAAAGTTCATGTATTTGAACCGATAAGTATATTTTGTGACAACATAAGTGCAATTAATATTTCCAAAAATCCGGTTTTACATGCTAGAACCAAGCACTTCGAGCTCAAGTATCATTTCTTGAGGGAGAAGGTTCAGAACAAAGAGATTGTATTGGAACATGTTTCCAGTAAGGAGAAGTTAGTAGACATATTCAACAAGCCTCTACTGAAGGCTACATTTACCTATTTAAGAGGTTAATTAGGGGTGCTACCCCTTCAAGAGGTGAACTAAAGGTGTGTGCTCCACATTAGTTAGGTATTGCATTGAAATATTTTTTAGGATTGGTGTGTTGAAGGATGCTACTCCTTAGGGGGAGCAGCATAGTGGAACATAGTTGTTTGTGCCTCCACTTTGGCATTGTTGTTAAAGGGGGAGAAGATGTGAAGTGGAGAAGATATCTGCAGTATTGGGGAGAAGATGTGAAGCAGAGAGATATCTTTGTATATTGCCATCAATGCCAAAGGGGGAGATTGTTGGCATATGTGCAGAGCTTGATGACATGATGATATTGTATGTTGTCATTGATGTCAATATGCTGAAGTATGAACCAGTATATTGAAGTAAGCAAACCGGTATATGTGAGAACCGGTATGATATTGTGAACCGATATATGTGAAAAAGTGAAGCGGTTTGTTGGATTGAGAACCAGTATATGGGAAGTTTTGTATCGAGGTTTCATTTGGCATGACTACCAGTTGGTAGTCTCAACCTCAGGGTTTCCGGTTGATGCATTCCAAGCCTGTGTGACTCAACCGATGACATCTTGTGATGATTTAGCATTATAATGAAGATCAAATAGTGTTGCCATGTCAGCCTTGTGCGTGTGAAGGATTTACTTGAGGATCTTGCATGGAGATTGATCCTATCTACCTCGGGAGTGTGCGAAGTCTTTGTAAACGATGGAGAGCACATGATGGGTTATCAACTTTTTGAAGTGGCAAAGAATGAACTTTGGAGAACTTCTTGAGATCTGTTCAAGACTGTTGTATTCAATGCAGTATGATTAACAGTCAGGATTAAAATGATTGAATTGTTAAACCTAAAATGTTTAGGGTTTAGGGTTTATGCTACCAACCTATTTGTTTCCTATAAGGTCGATGATGTTTTTCATTTTGAAGTTGTTGGCAAATGTTATGTGTGTATCCAAGTGAAGAGATACTCGATTCTTGCCAGACCAAAGAAATGTGTTGATACCTACAGAGTGTGGTTGCAGAAGCAAAGGAGCTAAAGTGGATCTACCTTGGCATTGAGTGCTATTATCAGATCAGTGTATTACCTATTGAATTCTAACCATTTCAACAGTTGGAAAATCCCTTAACCGGGTAGCTTTAACATGCTTTTGTGTAAATCGTTTAACAGGGTGACTCAATTCAATGAGTTCTTCAAATCCTCTTGCGAGGCAACCTTTAACAGGGTTCTAACCTTTAACGGGTATTTAGCCATCCCTTAATCGGGTGATCCCTAGCATAACCTATTGTAAAAGTCTTTAACCGGACTAGGCTCCTAACAGAGTGGACTTGAAAAGAGTTCAAAGACCAGCTTGTGGGTATTCATCCCCACCGTGGTTTTTCCCAGTTGGGTTTCCATGTGAAAAATCAGTGTGTCATGTGTGATGTTTTTCATGTGATGCTTTAGTATTTTTTGTCAAGTGGTAAAGCATGTTGAACCGACAGTCATTATATTTATGATGATATATTACTTGTTTATGCATATGGGTGAAGTGGAAATGAAATATTAGATTGTGTGGAGATCTAAGTGTTTACCAATTTATGTCTTTCATACTCACTGTGTGTAACTGGTAGTGCCCTGATTTAGATCGGTGTTAATGCTTACTAGTTAAGTGTAGTCTTTGCAGTCAAACTGGTCCAGGGAAATTTTTTGTTTGTATTGATTCACCCCCCGCTCTTAGTACCGGTTTGGTACTAACCGATTCATCATTATTCATCAGCTAAGTAGGACAAGGTGATAGTCATGTGGGACAAGACAATGAAGTGAGAGAAGGGTCCCGCTATCCCACACCTGTAGATGGATGTAAAGAGTAACTCGTGGGATAAGGAAAAGCAAGAATAAAAGAGAAAAACCTTACCCCGCGTAGGTTAAGAGACTATGCTAATATGGTGCGGACTAACAAAGACAAAGGAAGGCTTATTGAGATCAAACAAAAGCTTATCCCACGTGAGTAGAACATACATATGATGCACATGGAGTTCAATGGAACTGAGCAGCCCGATAGTCCACCTGGGCGTTGGCCAAGTTTGGCCTAATGACGTGGCATGTAAGGAGAAAATCAAAGGACACCTACCAAAATGATGAAAGGGTATTTTGTCGATATAATTGAAGATTGTGATTGACTTTGCGGCCATGTCTATAAGTCGATAGACTCAGAGGTCCACATGGATGGTTGACTAGGATTAACCAAGTGACTTGGATGCTAAATAAGAAGATGTTTGCATGCCGATAGGTAAAATGATCTACATGGTGACTGACTGACCTTGACCATCTAATTTGGACGAAGAATGTGGAGACATATGGCTCCCTGGCTAGTCGAACAAGGTATCTGATATGATGATGTCAGTGATGGTGGATAGTTGCCAAACTTTTCAGAGAGGATGGAGGATGCATTAATGATGACAGAGTTGTAGATGGTTGATGGGCTCGAGGAAATCAACAGAGGCAAAATCAAACCTGTTAGATAGATTGGGGTTGCTAAAAAATAGAAACTTAGTATAGAGATCAATTAGAAGAAATGTTGGATGCATTTACTATAGAGAAAAAATATGAGATCATATTTAGCATAGAGAATGAAATCTCTAGAGTTACAAACCTCCAAGACAACCAACTTGAATAAAATATTCAAGATTTCGGTAGAAGAAAAATTTGATGTGTACATAGTCAATCAAATCTAGTAGTAACTATAAATGTGATATGACATTGGTAGGTGTGGCTGTTGAGACAGTGACAAAGGTGAAAATAAAGACAAATCCATAAGTCAATGGTGAGTAGAGTGAAGAGTTTAGAAGGTGTGTTTTTGATGTGAAGAAATGAAAGCATAGATAGAGAGAGTAAGAGTGAGAGTAGCTGCACAAATAGAGTAGAAAGCACAGTTGTAGTAGAAGAAGATTAAGAGAAGCATAGTCTAAGAAAGGTGAAGCTGAGGGAGAGATAATAAGACAATTAGATAGAGGGAGAAGAAATAAATAGAGGAAGAATACCAATAGGCAGAGAGAGTCATTCTCAAGATATGAGAATTCTGTAAGTGTTATAAAATTCATTTGTAATGGGGTTTTTATCATTGTATTGTAAACTTGAACAATCACTATATTTCTCTGAGTAGGTGATCGAAGAAGGGGTAGGTGCTCCTTTGAGTAGGTGCTCATAAAACTAGGGGTTGATGCTCTTTGAGTTGGTACTCAACATATTAGGGTTTGGTGCTCCTTGGGTTGGTGACCTAAAACATATTGTAAACTATTATTTTCTGTGAGGCTGAATTCTATCAGTAGACTCCATCAACTATTCTCACTGAGCTTTTTCCCACATTGGGTTTTCCTCATATATCTGGTGTTATTTGATGTGTTCTTGTGTGTGTGTTTTTATGTTTGCATTACATCCTTAAAATATGCACACTAAACTTAAAGTTTTGAAATACATTGATTCACCCCCCCTCTCAGTGTCCATTTGTGTTCTCCAATTGGTATCAGAGCCCTAGGTTCCCTTGTAGTAAAATCTTTCTCTATCTTGGGTAGATCCTACGATGTGAACACAATGGCTAGGAAATGAATCCTCCTCTAAAGAACCTATCTTTGATGGCACTAAATATGCCTTTTGGAGTAGAAGAATGGAAACCTACCCATCTCTCCTTGGGTTTGATGTTTGGATGTCAGTAAAAAACGGATATACTATTCCTCAAGTTCCTCCTACTGACCCTAATGCTAAAAGGGAATGTGAGAATAATGCTAAAGCTAAGAATGCAATCTTAAGTGGTCTGTCAGATATAGAGTTTGTCAAAGTCATGCATTGCACATCAGCAAAAGAAACTTGGGAAAAGCTACAAAGTGTATATGAAGGAGATACCATAGTAAAAGAAGCCAAACTACAAAATCTAAGAGCTCAATTTGAAAATTAAAAAATGAAAGAAGAGAAGATAGTTGATTATTTGCAAAGAGTGGATGAGACTGTGAGTGCTATAAGAGGACTTGGAGAGGAAGTCAAAGATGAAGTTACTATCAAAAAGGTTCTGAGATCATTAACCTCAAAGTATGATACAAAAGTCTTAGCTATTGAGGAAGCTAAAGACTTAAAGACTTTCTCTATGGATGAATTGTTTGGCTCTCTGTCTGCCTATGAAATGAGAACAATAAGTGTCGAACCTTCAAAGATTGAAGTTGCCTTCAATACCACACAGAAAGAAAAAGAACAAGCCACAAATGAGGATGTAAATGATTCTGATGCTACTATAGAAAATTTTGTTAGGAAACTCAAAAGAGGCTCAATAAAGTACAAAGGTAAGCTTCCTTTCAAATGTTCCAACTAAGGCAAGATTGGAAATTTTGCGTCTAAATTCCCTTATGGAGAAAAGGATGAAGATGGAAAGAAAACCATGAAGTCTTTTGGCAAGGAAAAGATGAAGAATTCTTATAATCCAAGGGGAAGAAGTTTTAAGAATAAGATTAGTCTTTACACTTTTGAAGATGACGCCTCTGATGAAGAAAGTGTCTCTGAAGATTACTGCAGTGAAGGTGAAAGAGAAGTTAATCTATTTATGGCATAAGGAGAGTTATCTGATGAACACATCATTGATGATGAAGAAGAGGAAATAGAATTTGAAATAGACCTTGAAGGTGAACTTGTGAGTGCACTAGAAGAACTTAGAAAAGTAAGAAAAGAATATTAAAAATACAAGAATGCTGCTGCTGAAGAATAAGAGATATTAAACAAATCCCTTGAGAAATCAAAGAAAATAATTTCTGATTTGAAGATTTAGTTGGAAGAAGCAAAAAGGATGTATGAAGTAATGAAGATAGATTTAGAAAGAAAGGATAAAGAGTATCAAAAGTTGGAGGAAGAGAAAGTGACTCTCATAAAAGAACTTGAAAAGTGCAAAGATGAACTCAAGGTGAGAATCAAGTATAAGGGCAACACTGATGCTTTGGATAAAATGTTGAGCAAACAAAAGCACTCCAAAGCCACAGAGGGTGTTATATTTGAGGCTGATCAATGTTCTAATAGTAAAGATTCATTAGACAAGGAGATACTCTTCACCTCTTCAAGTGAAAGTGAAGCCAAAAAAACCTTCATAGTCAACAAGCCCAATGAGAAGAAGACATATGCTGCTGCTATAAAGAATCAGTCAAGGAACTAGCATGTTGATCCTAAAAAAAAATCCAATGTTTATAATGGAGGCTTCACAAAGGTCAAGGATACACAAAGGGTGAACTCAAGAAGATCGATTTATGCTACTTCAAGGAGACCAATGAGAAATAAATTCACTAATTATTGGTATGTACCTCAATTCCATGACTACTGTTATAAATGCAAAACTTATGGTCATAGAATTGTAGAATGTAGACTTATGCATAGGTCTCCACCTAGTTTTGAAAGTAGAAATCAATTTACAGCCCTTAGGGATATGAATGTTGTTTGTTATCAATGTAATGGGTATGGTCATAGGAGTTATGAATGTAGGAAAATGTATTTCAGTCCTACAATATATTTTTAAATTCATCATTCAATGTGTCAGCACATATTTTTGCAAAATATTATTTGCTATTTATTGATGTTTTATATGTATTTTTTCATAATAAGAGAATTTATTACTGGATTGCATGTGTAGGAGATATGTTGCTGTGTCAGAGAAATCCAATTGTAGCCTGAATTTGTATGAACAAGTATCACTTGGGCATATTAAGGGATGACATTAAGTATGGTGACATTTTGATAACCTTCATCATGACAGCCTTTGCATTGTAAGAGCACATTTTAGGGTTCATCACAGAAGCAGGGTCATGAGTGCATTCATAGATGTTTTTCAGTGCCTTAGAAGTCCATTAGCATGGTTGTGGAAAGTTACATTTGTGAAAGAAATCATTCTCTTCATAAAATATAAAATTATGTTTACCAGAGTAAGTCACCCCGATAAGATTGCCTAAGGAGAAAAGGGTGCGTGTTGATTGACAAAACTCACACCAATGAGTCCGATGGAATTTTCTCAGGGTGCGATCCATATAAATAAGTTTGGCAAGTTAGTAATCCATTGGGAAGAGCTACACCGATAACATAACAAGAAGGCAGAGTCATCGGCATAGCATTCACTATCAAAAGTACGGAGAAAAAGTTACCTTGATACTCGATGAGGTTATCAATAGAACTTATGCCGATGTTGGATGGAGAGGAACACTTGTTGGAGATGTCATCGGGTCATCGGAAAATGTCATCTTACGCTACCCCGATACCCAATGGAATAGGTGGTGAAGGCAGTGTTATCAGCCGGACCTACTCTGATGAGGCAATACCAAACGAAGGAGAATGTTGAGTCATCTAGGTAACTTAAGGCATCAGGGATAGGTGTTTCAGGTTATGCTGATACCCGATGAGGAAGACAAGCTAGGCACAAAAAAGGAGACTTGATCAGGATAAGTTACACCAATCAAAGTTGAAGTCATTGGGATATCATTGGCTCATCGGGAGGAGACAACTTTCGTTATACCGATACCCGATGAGAAAGCAGAGATGGGTGTGAGCAAGGAGGTCTCATTAGGGAAACGTATGTCGATAGATGAGAGAAGTGCCACTAGAGGAACATATTTGGAGCTATGTTGATACCTGATGGGCAGAATGCCATGGAGGAATAGAAGGAGGGTACATCGGAATGGACTACACTGATGTGACATAAAGGTGAAAGTAAAACCTAGCTAGAAGGAGGAGCCATTGGGGAAGCTATAACCATTAGAATGAGGGAAAATGAGCTATGACGATGCCCAATAGAGTGATTGGGGAAATTCATGCTGATAGGAATAGAGGGTGAATGTGGCAAAATGAAAAATGCTTAAGGATGGCACCAAAAGGGGAATTCATCGGGATGAGTCTTGCCGATTAGCCGTTGTCAAATCATATTTGAAACTGATCAACCTACCATTATTAAATGCAGGCAATAGATAGGTTTGTGTTTGAACGAGTCAAATCATAGCATGATTTCAATTAAGTAAATGCTTCTAATGTATTAAATTTATATATGAGAGTTTGTATAAGGAATTTGCATAACAGATTGAAGCAAACAGAGAGATTGAAGTGGAATTAAACTATGGAAAATTGAATTTTAGAAGGCTTGAAGGATTCAAATATGGAGGGTTCTAGTTCCAAAGGCAAGAGGAAGGTCACTGAGGCTTCTGATAGTGCCTTGAAGAAATCTAAAGGTGGAGAAAGTGTACAGAAGCTAAAGTTAAATCAGGATATGATTGACCAGATGAGCTCATCAGGAGCTAAGTCCCGAAGGTCTAGGGTTAATCTGCCTATCTGTGATCAACTAGAGGATGATTTTAAGGAAATTGGTGATGTCTAGACTAGGGTTAGGGGGCATGAATTGTTCCTCTACCACTACTCATGAAGACAAAAGACGATGCCAATATCTAATCCATGGATTACTGGTCTGGGTAAGCTTGTAGTTCCAAATGTATTTGTGAATATTGAATTGTTGAAAACTTTGGTTAAGAAATACAATGCTATAAAGAGATGCATCCAATTCCCCAGTGGTGATGCATTTATTCACTTCAATACAACCACAATATATGAAGTGTTTGATTTGAGTTATGAAGTAGATGTGCCTCTATATTTTGAGGAATTGGAAGAAGAATATAAAACCATGGAGACAACCTATCAAGGATGGAACTTAGTCATCCACAGGGTAGAGAAAGGAAAGCTAACTGATGAAGATGGTCCACCCTACGACGTAAATATTTTTCAGACAATATTTATAATACACATATATGGCTTACGGACAGGTAGGAGGAATGGAAGCTCTAGATGTAGCATAGATGGGGCCATTGGTTTTTGTAGCAGACATTCAAAGGCACGAACCTAGACAGTTTGATTATGCAACCTATCTAGTCGACAACATGCATGAGGGTTTTCTGAATCTTCAGAATAACCCTGAAAAGTCCTTCAAGCATTATTCACTATTGATGCATATTGTGTTGTTCTATGAAATATTGAAAGGATTATGGCTAGATGGCTTAAGGGTAAATTCTCAAGGCAAGGATGGAGAAAATCAACCTATGCAGTTGTGGGTGTTGCTGTGGGATTCAAGGTATGATAAATCTCACTATGTGAGATTTGAGGAATTTTTTGTTAAACCACTATTTAGGGTTTATAATGTGCCCTGTGAAGGTTCAATCTCAGAAGTGATTAAAAGATTTCTCAGGCCACATGAATACAAGGATACCAAAGTCAACCATAATTGGAGAGATTGGTATACTTGCAGAGATTTCACATTTGTTAGGGTTTTTTGATTCAAAGGTGCTCCCTATGTGCTACCAAAGCATGTGCCAGACCAAATTGCTTACTTGGAGAGTGTGAGCCAAATGAGTGTCTCTAATGCACATCACTTTGGGGGTGCCCACAAGCAAGTCTTCTTACCTAGGACTCTTCAGTTTGGAGATTTCAGAATAGTCTCTACCAGAGCTTATGGAGCCATAAATAAGAAGGTAGTGGATGAGTTCAATTTATATATGCACACGACAAGGAAGAACTCTGAACTAGAAGGTTACATCCACATGAGTAGAAAAAAGACAAAACTAGGGAGATTATCCCCATGAGTATGATGAATATGAGGACCTGTACAAGAACAAAGAGTTAGAAGAACTTGCAAATGTTTTTATTGACTTGGAAAAAATATTGGAAGAAAGGAGGCAAAAAATTGGGGATCTCGAAAGAGAAGAAGAAAAGGATGTGGAAAGTGATTCTGGAGAAAATGAGATAGTTTCTAAACTTCAAGTACTAGAAAAGGAAGATGAACCAAATGACCAAGACAAAATTATAGCAGCATTAAATGTAGATTTGGATGCTAGTCTAGAAGAGCATACATCTTTTGTATTAGATGATGAATTTATTAGGTCGAAGGAGTTTAAGTCCTTTTTGTATCATTTTAAAGGAAAGAGGTTAAGAGAACCAATGCCAGATGTGACACTAGTGAATGAGACATAAATGCTCAGAAAGTTGAAGGCAGAGATTAATTTAGAGTTAGAAGACATGACCCCTCAAAGGGGAAGACAAATTCTTGTAGAGGTAGGAATCATTCTTTTCCAGGTTGGGACCTTAGTGCATCTTTTATTTTTGATAGCTTATTGCATTCAGATAAGAAAGATTTTAAGTTAGACATTCATGGCGTAAATGATATTTTTATTAGATCAAGATATGATCCAAATGATGAGGCTATTCTTTTTTGGGCCCTTTATCCTCCAAATAAAAGGCCAAAGATTATAGATGTAGACAAGGCCTTTGGCCATATGATGAAATTAAAGGTTGGAGAAATAGATCTCATGGTCATATTAGAGATGGGGATAAATCTTTCAAAGTTGAATAGAGCCTAGAGAAAAAGGAAATTGCAGAAAAAGAAAAATATAAAGCTTTGTATGAAGAATTATTGAAGAGGGGTGATCATCCAGTGCCATAGATTACAGATGGTGCAAAAATAAAAAAATGAGGCATGATGAATTGTTTTAGGAGTACAGTAAGTTGAAGAAATAGGTGCGAACTGTCAGAGCAGATGTAACATGTGTGCTGATCACTAAAAGATTTGAGAACCTACAGAAAGTAATAGAGGAATTCTGGATTGTTTATTAGAAAAATATGGACAATACAATATCACACCAGATAATTTTTGATAGATTAAATATGTTATTGCAAGATAAGACACAAAGTGACAAAGTGGTCAACAAGGTCAAAAAATTGATTGATGCTCATGAGAAATTCACAACTGAATTGAAAATTGAATATGAGGAGTGTTAGGGGGTTATCCATCATGGATTCCTAAGTGTTGTGGATGATATAGGGATGATAAAGGATAAAGGCCAATGGATTTATGAGTGCAGATCACTACTTAGTGCAGCCCTTAAGATTTCCCATGCGAATACCTTGGACATGATTGAAACAGGGGAACAACTTGAGAATTTTGTTACATCGGAAGTGGTAGTTAGAGATATCATCTTCAATGCTTGCACCTACAAAAATGAAGGATATCTACGACATATTCAAAAGTGTGGTCAGAGGCTGGAGGGAAAAAAATAATTTGTGTCAATTATTATGTTTTGTAATATTGTTAGTAGTTATAGCAGTTAGGGAGTTATTAGTTAGGTTTTTGTCAGTTTTTAGTTTGTACGGATGGAAGGGTGTGTCCTTTCATTTGTGTCTTTTGAGTCACATATGTATAGGGAGTCATTTTTGTATACAAGGGAGGAGTTAACAATTTACAAGCTCCTATCTTTCAGATTGTTTGTTGGGACTAATAGTGTTATGTTAAAGCAAGTCTATAGAAATGAAAAGTCATTTTTGTGCAAGCAAGAATATCATGAAGTACCTGTGAGTCTATAGCTTATGTATATATTTTTATTCCAAAATTAATATATAAGATTCACTGTCTTTATCTTCAGATCATTTTATATTACATGGTGTTGATGAATCAAGTTCTTTGGATAAATCTAATTAAGATTTGTTGTAGTGTGCCATCACATGTTGTTGTATAGGAAACATAATTGTTTTTGTTATTCTTGCAACACATAATGAAACCATTGCAATGATAGCCTTGCATATTTATGAGTGTTTCAAACTGTCTCCAAAGTTGATTACAAATATTCATCCACTAAGTAACATATAAATTGTCAGATAAGGCACTAGTCTATTGTTAGTTTTTTGTGAGTAAATTTGGTATGTATAAGGTCTTCATCAGGGAAACATATTTCTTATTCCTATCATTATTTTTCTTTCATAATTACTTAAGGTTCCAACAAAATTCTTTTATAAGAACTGATTCACTATTAATTACATTCAATTTTTTAGATTAAAGCAAGTTAAAAGCACATAATAAAGCATAGTTGCAGGAAACATTTTGCCATTCTTGCAAACAACTAATTTGACAAGTTTAAATTCACTATAAAGAAGTCTCTTTGTGCTTTGGAGATTAAGGTATACCTGCCTAGGTCTAGTGGAGCCTAAAGTGCAGAGGAATTTGGTCTTTGACAATTCCTGTTCATTGGCCAAGGCTGATTGAGAAATCAGTAGGAGATTTGGCAAAGTTCTAAAATTTCCAATCTGTGGTTTTGGGAACCAACACAATGTAAATGTAAAATTATATCATTGTCAAAATTTGGGCCATATTGCAAATCATTGTAAGTGTAGGACAACTAAGCAAAAGAAGACAATGCCAACATATGAACCTAATGCAAAACCAGAACAAAATGGGACAATAGAAAGAAGAAAGAAACCAAACAAGTTTGGGCAAAAAAGGATAAAGATAAGTCCGAGTCAAATTTGATTTTTCAAATTTCCCTACATGCTGAAAGAAAAAACTTGTGGGTAGTTGACAATGACTGCTCCAACCACATGACTGGTGATAAGAAGAAATTCATCAAATTGGAAGATTGGAATGGTGGTTCTATGAGGTTTGGAGACAACTCATCAATCAAGATCAAGGGAAAATGTACACTAAATATTGATGGCAAGATGAAAGCACATGATGTATACTATGTGGAAGGTCTGAAACACAATCTTCTTAATGTGACTCAAATGTGTGACAAAGGATATGAGTTTACATTTGACTAAAAATGATGTGAAATCAGAAAGGAAAGCACTGGAAAACTTGTTGCTGAAGGAAAAAAAAATAGATGACAATGTATATAATCTTAAAGAATGCTTTGATTCTCAATGTATGACGAGACAAGTTGATGAGAGTTGGTTGTGGCATAGAAGGTTAGGAGACATTAATTTTGACAATTTGGTCAAAGTGAGCAAGAAAGGATATTAAGGCACATACCTCAAATTATTAAGATAACAAGCACCTTCTATGATGAGTGTCAAAGAGGGAAGAAAACTAAAGTAACCTTCAAAACTAAAGAGTACTCAACTACAAGGCCACTAGAACTTGTGCATATAGACTTTGTGGGCCTACAAGAATAAGAGCCCTAAATGGAGAAAGATACTTCATGCTACTCATAGATGATTTTTGAAGGATGAAATGGGTCACCTTCTTGCAAGACAAATCACAAGCAATTGAAAGATTCAAGGTCTTCAAGAAATTGGTTGAGAAGGAGAGTGGTTACAAGATGAATTTATGAGATTATACAGTGGAGGTGAGTTTACATCAAATGAGTTTGAAGATTACTGTGAGAGACATGGAATTAGAAGGCAATATTTTGCCCCTAGGACACCACAACAAAATGATGTTGTGGAGAGGAAAAACATGATAGTCAAGGAGATGGAAAAGGCAATATTGAATGAAGCTAATCTACCTGATGTATACTAGAAGGAAGCAGTCCATACTATTGTATACACATTAAATAGAGTTCAACTAAGAGTGAACAAAAAAATGACATCTTATGAGTTATGGTATGATAGGAAACCACCAGTCAAGTATTTCAAGGTATTTGGTAGCAAGTAATTAACCAAAAGAGATGATGATGGATTAGGAATTTTTGAGTCATGAAATGATGAAGGTATGTTCTTGGGGTACTCTACTCATATCAAGGCCTACAAATGTTTCAACAAAAGACTAAAGAAGGTAATTGAGAGTGTACATGTAAAATTAGATGAAGATATACATAAAGGAAGGAAAAAATAAATTACTCAGACTGAAGTGCCATATGTTGAATGAAGATCAATCTAAGAGTGAACATGAAGAAGAAGCACCTAGCAAAGCCCCCAACAAACATGTGCAAAATAATGACCCCGAGGACCAGATTATTAGGAAATATGGGACATATATACTTGAGGTCCTTTGCTTCTTTCACCAATAGAAGTAACATATCCAACTTGATAAAATTTAGATTACTTTTATTATTGATAATGTAGAGTGAAGTATTAATAAAGGGAGATCTAGGAAGTAGCATAACCTTTCTATTCTTTTCCTCCATGTATCCCTATAACATGTACTTGAATGGGCTTAAGGAATATTGATGATGAGATCAGATAAGTTGGAAGACATCAGTCCTAAATAAAGGTATTTAGCTAGTTCCCAAAATACACAAATGGTTTATTATGACTATCTCTACCAAATAATCATTAATATCGGTCTAATATTAGGTTTGTCATCTTTATTTTATGCTCATCTTAATTATCAATTTTATTGAATCAGTATATTATGTTCAATGATAATATTTAATCCCCTTGGAGATAGTTCTTGCCACCAGTGTCATTGTGTTTTTGAGTCATGCGTTCTATCCCATCTTATCTTACCATTATGGAGAGCTGATATTTACCTCTATCTCAATTAGTAATTATAAGTGAACACCTTTAAATTAATTGTTTCCCTAAAAGAGGAATTATTCTAGGTACCTATTGTGTATATCAATTGGATAATTATTTTTGCAATATTTCAAGTTTTTAAGTAATGGTATGTATTTTAATCTCTTTAGCCATTGAATGTTTCTAATTATCCATTCATATTCATCATCTTATGTAGTAAAAGATACTGCATGCATATAAAAGAATAATACATCTTTGGTACTAAATCAGTTAGCGATATGAGGTACATTGGAATTTTAAAAAAAGGTTATTCCTTCTTAAACTCATTGGGTCATAAAGGGGAAGGTAGTGGTTATTTATTGCTAAAGTAATTTATTAATTGAAACTAGCATGATAGTTATAATGATCTACATTATCACAATGATCGCACACTCAATTTTAACCTACTGTGTTATATTATTATCATTGTACAATATCATTAGGAACCTACTTGTAGGTCCTTGGAGATACCCTTTGAGGAAATTTAAGTCTGACTAACTTTTATAACTAAGCTAGCTGGGATTTTGTCTTTGTTTCACCTAAATGGGTGGAAGATGATGAGAAAACTGTCTAGGGATTGGACCCTAGAAAGGGTTGCATACCCACTCTCATACCATCATATTAGATGGGTTTCAAATTGTTTTACGAACTAAGAAGTCTCCGAGCTTTCAAGTAGGCAAGGCCATCTATGATGAAACCCCGAGACATTGGGTCTGGCTCTTAGGTCTTGTATTTTTATGTTTTATTAATTTTACCTCTCCTTCCCTATCTTATGCATTCCTCATTCATCTTTTCAACCTTATTACCTGACTACTATATGATTGATCCAACTAAAGTAATGATATGATTTTTCATGTTGATCATGTACCTAATAATCCGTTGACCATTTGTTGAATATCTAGACAAGTAGATAGCTTGCAGGTGCAGGTATGGAAAGAAAGGCAAATACATAATGGAGGATTGCAAGAGCAACTTGAGTATGAAGAAGGTACCTTTATTTGTAATAAGAACAAACTTTGTGATATAGAATAAATTTAATCTTGGATGGAATGGTTACCTGCTATGTTTTACTACTACTTATAGTTTTAGAAATGCATTTTGTTATGATTTAAAAATATATATTGAAATTTAGTTAAGTTTGGTGTAGTTTATTTATGTTTTGTTGAATCTCTTAAGTGTGTACATTATAGCCATTGCAATTCCTTTTAAATATTATATTAAAAGTGTTAAAAGTTGAATTTTTTTGTTGTTAGTGTTGTGCTATGTCCACTTGGGTAAAAAGTGGGCATGACACAAGTACATTTGATCACATATCTACTACTCATTACAAAACATCTTTATACCAACTGGTTAAGAACTATAATAAATATCTTGCATTTCTTTATCCCTAGTAATTTCATTATTCTTATATGGTTTCTAATGACTTTAAAAATAATTCCCTCTACTCTTCTTAAGATGATATGCATAATATATATCTATATTTCTTTTCATAATGAGATTATCAGTTTCATGCTTCTAGATGAGACCGATACTAGGAACCTAAGGTAATATAAGTTTAAGAATCAATGCTAGGTACCAAATAATTCAATTCAAATTAAAGAACCATGCCTCTTAACCACTAATTATATTAACTTCTACCATTCCTACAATAATAGGCCATTTACTAGGGCATTTCATGCTTTTACAATAAAAGGTAATAAGTAAGATTAAGTAGGAATGTGTTGTTACTCAATAAAGAATTTAATATGACTATATAATTTCTTTCTAAGGGAGATGTTTATTTATGAATGCTATAAAAGATAACCATGAAAGCATTAATAATAGTCTAGGTGATTTATTTACTAATTACCAAAGTGTTTAATCAAACACTAATGTGGCACTAAAGGGGTCATGCTCACCCTTGCATTTGTACAAGTATAATTTAATCATCTCATCTCATACAAAGCGCTATCTAATGCATCATTCAACACAAACATTATCTATGATTGTGTTATGTAAGCAAGTGTTACATGAACATCAAGGGTGATCATCATTCACACACATAAAGCACTAATCTACCTTTTCCTATACCTAAAAGTATCTATTCATGATTAACTACGCTTATTTAAAATAAGTTTTATTTTAATTTTCTTAAAAAATCTCTTTCTTAGTTTAGAAGTACACTTTATATATATTTTTCTTTCTCCTTCTTTATAAGCTTTTGTTTATATATATACTAGAAACTTAATAAAGTAATTTTTATATTTAACTATATATTTAATAATATTATCTTATTGTTTTTTATGAAATTCAATATTTATGTATAAGATTATGAGATAGTCTACTTGCTCTAACTATTAACTCAATTGATAAGTACTTACGTGTAAATGCACCACGACTAGAATATCATACGATCAACTATCACATCTCAAAATAATAAACTAAAGGCCCTACTATGGAACCTACAACTCTGATACCAAAATGTAAGGACCCACTTGTCCTAACCCTAGTTTAACCACCTTAACAACTCAGAGTTACAATTAAAGTTAAATTGTCATTAATGCACATTCGATGTTTACATTAACTGACATGCAAATAATAAAATTAATCTAACATTCATATAATTCATGTTTATCATACGGAACTTAACATGCAGATCATGATTAACATGCAACTAAACACAATGTAGCAAAAGCGAAGTAAATGTGCATGACGATTAGGTAACATGCATAAATCATAATTATCAATGATTTTGTTATAAGTGCATGCATGCATAGAAATAAATCTTGTGCATGAGTCATTACGAATTAAATTAATATGCAAAATGCATAATTAAATCAACTAATTGAAAATTAAATATGACAATGGTTGCATGCGGAAAAGAAAACTAATCTACGGAAAGTAAAACATGCATGTTAGTGGATTAGTATGTTAGTAGCTTTTCTCTCTTTTTCTCTGTTAGTTACATTGTATGGTGACTTCCCGTCACATTACATCATGGACCTTATAGGTCTTTTACATAAATTTTATATGTGACCATTCTGGTCTTTTACAATAAGATACAATATACATCATATAATTATTTCAAAAATTTATCTGAATTCTCTGATTTTTTGTATCCAGATGTGTTATCTCCATTTGTCCCGGATAACCTCCTCTCGCAAACTGGAAGGCGAACATGTGACCTAGACGTTTTATCTACACAACCAAATGAAGCATAAGCTTCCGAGTGCTCTTGATAAGCTCCCGTCCTTCATGACGAAGTATCCTAGCAAGTCGGTACCAACTGGCAGTAAAAGAACTTGTGCATTCTTGTAGAACTAACAACCTATCCTGGTTTAACTAATTACATGCATTATGGCAGGGAGAAAAATAAATAATTTGATGGCCATTATTATCCTATTGGGGAGGTCAAGAAAAATCACCCTTCCCTGGTTAGCCCATAAACAAGCACTATGTTCCATAAGCATCCCTCATAGACATAAAAATTAACCCTCCCCGGATTAATATCAGAATATGATATTTATTATATTTCAAATTATTTTAATTTCCTTTTTCATATAAAAATCAGTTTGCTTATTTCTTATTTATAGAAATAATTAAATCTAAAATTAATTTGATCATTCCCCTTATATATATATATAATGCTCTTGTATTTTCTAATCACTGTTAATCTAAACCTTTAAATGTTAAGATTTTCCCAATAAATTTGGGAAAAAATAAAGAAAACTTCTATTTATCTCATAGCAAAATCAACAAGGAATTACCCTAATAATTCTTTTATTCAAAATCAACAAGGAATTACCTTGGCTAATTATATTGCCTGGATTTAAACAAAGGAAATCTATCTATTTATTAAAATCAAAATATGGAACCTAAATCAATTCAGATAGTAAAATAAAGGAAATTAACCCCCATTGTCTCAGCATCTTCCTTGAGGAATTCTACTGAAGACAGTCCCAAGGGGAGGCGTGAATGGTAAGTAAGCAGGCAGGGAAGAAGGTTGAAAACCGTGGTGAAAGAATTCCCACTCCTATGGATAATTACCCAGCTAGGCGTGGGTGATAAGATTGTCTAGTTTTTGAAAAGTCTTTCACTCCATCACTTATCAACTTATCAACATTCTGGTTTAGGCAGATCCAGTGAGGCGTGGAGAGGGAGTAAGGTGTGGAGAGGTGAGGTATGCGTGGAAGGAGGAAGCGGCTCAGCTGGTCTTCCAACCCACATCGCCCTCTCCACTCAAACTGGCGTGGGAGAGTAGATAAGGGTGAGGAAGGAGGATGAAGGAAAAGACATTCACTATCAAATACTCTCTCGAGAATAATTAATTGTTATATTTTATTTAATTTCTTTAATCAATCTCTTTATTTATTTATTTTAACTTTTGTATAATTATATTTTAATTATTCAAATAAATTTCTAGCATTAATTATTTATTACATCGCTTAAATAGTATTTTTTTTTTACATATAAATATTTTAATAATTTAACCTTTGAATAATCTATTATTATACTTTAATCATTTATTTCTTCAATCCATTTATTTTGAATTCCCCAAATTTAATTTACTAATATTTATCTAATTGGTGTTTTGCATAGGGTTCCAGTCCATAGGTCATTGTCGACAAGCTAGAAAAACTCCCCCTCAGTCATATGTCCGCCTTCGACGGTTAACCTACAACCACCTCATGCTCGGAAACAAAAAAAAGTCATCAGATCTCAATAATGAAAATACATTATATTTATCATGATGTTAAAATCTAATTTTTAACATTTAACGCCATCATTAAATAATTAAAACGACATTAAGCATCATAAATAGCATTAAATATCATCATAAAAATATCTAAACATCATTAATATCATTAAACAACATGATATAATCTAACATGATTAATAATCTAATCAAAGTCATCACGTGCATTTATTAGCATAAAATGTCAATAGTACAAGTATCTGGTATCTAAAAGTAATCTCTAACTCGACGTTCTTAATCAGGCCATGACATTTCAAAGCATCTTTCCTTATAGAACCATGGTTGTCTTTCATGCAACACTCAATGCCTTTAATTTTTATAGTTCCATATAATTGAAATGGCATCATATATATATATATATATATATATATATATATATATATATATATATATATATATATATATATATTGAAATAGGGGTTAATGTTTTGTATTTGGAGAATGTCTTCTCAAAAAGCATTAAATATTTTTTTATTTAGAGTTAGGAGACCTCATTTTCAATATAAACATCTAACAATAACATCCTAATAGGATTCATCTAGCAATAACACTTCAATAAAGTTTGGATCTTGAATGTAAGAATCCAAACACTATAATTTAATCATCACACTATGTCAATATTGGTTTTTTCTAAACAAATGTTAAGATAGGTAATATATCAATTCATTAATATTATGAAATTTTGTGAAATCAATAGATAAATTATAGATGAAAGTTTTGATGTACTTTTAATGTTCCGTTTCTATTTTCTTCAATTTAAGCTAGCATACTTATATTTTAGAAAATCTATGTAAAATATGTTGAGAGATATCAAATTTCAAATTGCGAGTAGAATGTCTGGCTAAACATGTAAGGAAATCTAAAACTATTGGAATACACATTAAAGAAAGACACTTGGTGTTTTGCAATTCACAATGACCTTAATTCACATACAATAGAAATACACCAAACATCTACACCATAATTCATCCTCATACGTCAATCTTTTGCTTCGAAAATGTATGAAGCAATACAAAAGGAAAATAAAAGGTATTAAATTTATTCAAACTAGTATTATATTTATACATATTATGAAAAATAGAATTATCTCATAATAATATCCTTAAAAATAGTGTATGGCAATTTTGGCACTATTACATTGTAATACCCCTACCCTGTTCAGACCCATTTTGACCTCGTTGACTAAGGTTGACTTTTTTGTGGCTTACATGGATGGTTGATTTATTGTGATTGTGATGTGCATTCTGATATTCGCTTTGGAGTTTGTTTGGTGAATATGATTATGCATTATAGTTCATTGAGGAATAGATATCGAATTTACATTATTTCTTATTGATGAGCAGTTGTAAACTCTGGTTCTACATTGTACTTTAAAAATGATGAAATGTTAAGATTATTTATGTGTTATTAATGATGGACTAACACATTTACTTTGTGTACTATTTGCTTCATGTATATGTCATCATGTCGTATGGAAGTGTATGGGGTACGAGGAGATGATTTTCTATCACTCATTTCAGTGAGACACAGAACGTCATGATTCTCCTTCATCGGTGTATTTATTGTATTTGGGTATATATATGTATGTGTGGTTCGGTGATGCAGGGAATTACAGGTACAAGGTATCGTCTCCACTTGGCTCCATAGGTCTGAGCATACCTAATTAACCTAATGGAAGTGGAGGAGGTAGTTCTAAGGTCCTAATGTTAACCCTGGCCTTGCTCAATTGTGAGCATCAATCTTTTTTTTGCCTTGTCGGTTCGCCAAGTAGGCCACTTTTCTAACGTTGGTATGTGGGTCATGTTCTATTTTGGTTTCAGTTGAGTGTTGTGTGTTATGTGTTTAGTGTGTTTATTTATTCTCTTCTTGAGTAGTTAATGAGAATTCTATACGTGTCGTATTGATTAAAGAAAATTAATAATAATTTTTTTTGAATCATTTTTGTGGTTAACTAATTAATCGATTATTTTAATTTTTTAAGTTAGAGTGAATGTTGAATTATTAGTGAAAGTTAAATTATATTTGGCTTGAGTAATTGTTTTAAAAAATAAAATAAAATAAGACCACTATTTTTATAAATTGATAAATAAAATTCTATTAAGCTAGAAAAATGAGAGTAATTATTTAGTACCATATGGTGGAATTAAAATGGGGGTTATGCCTTTTTTTAACAAGGATTATTATTTTCCAAATTTTGGAGATTACCAACCCTACAATGGATGAAATTTTGATTGGGAAGGATTCTCTTGGAGAGATTTTGTGGGTAGGAGCTTGTTGGATTCGAGCGGGAAAACTCTTGTTGCTACTCAGTTTTCATGAGTTCTTTCGGAGCCTTTGGCTCAATGTTTCATTTTGAAATTCTTCAAATTAGAGGAGAGTTTATTTGATTTCTCCCTTGATTCTTTATGAAATTGTGCAATTCTTGTTGCAAATGGATAGCAAATGGATTTAGAACCTTTCTCCAACTTGAATTTTGGATTTTAGTTTAGATATGAATTTGTATGTTTCAACTCTTTTTTAAAATGAGAGTTGCTTTGGGGAAATGCTACCCAAATTTTTATGTATGCCCAGAAAGTGAATTTTATTTAAAAAGTGTGATTTTGTTCACCCATCAACCAATGAGGTTTCAAGAATTTTTGATTTGGCAAGTTTTAATTTTTTGATTTTTTGGAGGTCCATCAATGGTGGATGGCCTCCAAAACCTGGTTATTGGTCTCCTTAGACTTTTTGAAAAATATGAATCTAATATTTTTAATTTGAAATTATTATGTGGAATAATGATATTATATATGAAAATTTAATTTATGGATTTAATCAGATCCGCTCTCCTAGCGTTAGGGCCAACTAAGTAGTTATATACATGTGCTAGAAATGCATTGTTGCCATGAGTTTTTGTGTGTTAAAAAAAAAAAAAACTTTGTCAAAAAAAAATCACCAGTAAATGTTATTTCTTGTGCATTGTGTAATATTTTATATTGTTTTTAATTCGATTTCAATATATATTTATAATTTATAATTTTCAATTTATCATTTTTATTTGGAAAATGGTGTTAGAGGAATTTCGGTTTTAAAAGAAATATCAGTTTAGTATTGAATATATAAATATCTATTTATACTATGTATTTTGAATTAGAAATATGAAGAGAAGGTTAAATTTGATTGGATATAATAGTAAATGATTTTGTGAAAACAAAGGCTATAGGAATAACCATCAATTTTGTTAGTTGAAATGATTTTAATTTGAAAAAGATTATTTTGATTTAAATATTTAATTTAGTTTTCAAAAGTATTTTAAATGTTATTGTCATTAATTTGAAATTCGAATTCAAATGGTATTTGTTATAGCCAAATTGTCTTTAATTAAAAGGATTATATATTTGTTTATAAATGATAGTTTAACTAGGCTACAAGTTGTTGTTATTCCTTTAAGGTGTTTGATTTAAAATCAAGTATTGAGCATAGTTATTTGGGGTGTATGTTTACTTGGACCCTTTTGATGTGTTATTCCTTAATGTGGATTTTATTATCATGAAAGAGTCAGTTATTGAAATAGATGCAACTAGTTAACATTGAATTTTAAGTATATTTTGAGCGATTGTTATGATTCCTTAACACGGATGAGTTTAGAGTGCAAGTGTGTTCATTTGAGTTTTTACTCTTCTTGGTAGATTTTGGTGCTGATTTGTAAGAGTCATTTCTGTGTCATGATGGCATGTTGTTGTATGTGAGTTTATCGTGCAAGTGATTTGGGTAAAGTTTTTTTTGTGGTCATACTTGCTTTATTTTGGGTTTTCGTCTTGTCTTGTGGATAGACCAGTTGTTCGTTTCACACCTCCAATTAGTTTAACCTTGCTAGAAGGTTTTTAATCAAGTTGTTATTCAGTTTTTATTTTTGGAACTCCTCATGTTAGTTGGCTTTTGTGTTTTGCCTTGGCGTTCTTTGGAGGTTGTGTAGTGTCATAAGGAAGAGTGGCTTTTGAGTGGGGGCGGCACCCAAAGAGGTTAATAGGATAAACCATCGAAAGTTGAGTAATAAGTGATGACTTAATTAAAAAATGGGGGGGGGTTGGGTTTTACAAACATTAATCAAGATAAATTGTGCCTTGCTCATGGTTGAGTGCTAGTACAGACTCATGATGCAGTGGGAAGGCCTGGAATGGCAAACCAACTACCTTGTCTTCTCGATAGGTTTGTTGGGTCTGCATGAGACATGGATGGGGGCCATAGGTTTGGGAGAGGCTACCAGGGTAACTCAGGATTGGGGTCGGGGCCTATGGAGGCCTGATAGGGTAACCTATACCAGCTATGTGATTACACTCTTCCCTTATGTCCACTAGTGTGTAGTTATGTGTTGGCTTTTCTTGTAGCAGTCTTGTGAGAGTCATGCTTGTATGCTTATGTCTTGCGTGAGTACTTGATGTTCATGTGAGACCATGTGATGCTTTGTTGTGGCTTGATTGAGGGCCTTAGTACCATCTCCTAGCGTGGAGGGGTGGTTCCTTTTTGGGCCACATGGTCGGGTAGTAGTGCCACTTTCCATTGGGTATTTTGTTCATGCCTTCTTGCGATGGATTAGCTTCGCAGGTGCTCCAGATGTTTCTCTTGGATTCATTTCATTCTGTTGTTCCAGTTGGATCCTCTTTGATTCCTCAGATCATATTTGTATATGTTGGACCCTTATGTGGTCGGTTGGATCATTTGTTTATGTACGCCTTGATGGAAGGATGTAATTGATGTAAACCTTATGTATTTTTCATCTTTTATTTTATAGAATGGTCTTGCACTTGAAGCAGACCCGAAGACGTAGCCCATTAGAGGTGAACGTCGTTATCAATTGGTGTATATGTTCATCTGGTTCCTTTTAATTTTGGATATATGAATGGTATTATGGTCAAATTGTATAATGTAATTTAGGTGATTTTAATCTTAATTGTATGTATGAAGTTATTAATTTAAATGCAGTAATATGGATTATGATGAGTGTAGCTTTAGTGACATAATGTAACAAATGACAGATGTATATATTCAATCATGCTTAGTTTAATCTCTTATGGAATTTAATTACTATGTTCATGTGGTAATCATTCATTTATGAGTAGGTTTAATGAAACTCATAGTTAATTGGATTAATACACCTTAATGTTCATTGGATTAATCGAGTAATCTTTATTGGAAACCCTTTAGGAGTTTGTGTTAGTCTTCTGCTTGTGCAATTGTTATTGCAATGTTTAAGTTAATGCATCTTAAAGTTCATTAATGTGTTCTAATTATTTAAAAAAAAATGTTTGCACTCTTTTCAAGTGTTTTTAGTTTTTTCCTTTAGGGTATCTTGAGGGGGCATTACACTTGGTATCAGAGCTAGGTTTACAAACACTGGGATCTCTAGTGTAACTGGTGCCCTTAGTGTGGTGTGTAATATATAGTCCTTCCGTTGTATTCTTGTCTCTGTGATGTATGTTTGTGATTAATGCTTGGGATCTTGAAGATCTTAGATGTTTCATGCTATATTTTCTTTAAATCACTCTTTCTGAAAACCCTAAATGAGTGTAACATGTGTATTCAGTTATTTCTCTTCCTGATTGATGATTAGTGCTTGATTTGTGATTATATGTGTGTTGTTTTCTTGTAAGATATTAGGTCTACAATTACTCTTATTTTCAGAGTTAATTGGATGTACCTTCTTAATTGGTACTATACTATTTAGACTAGCTTAATAGGTTGAATAATGCTTTGTCTTAAGTCTGAAAGTATTTGGGCTTGTGTTATACTTATAATTTTATTTAGTGTCGTAACTATGAGAGCTTGTAGAGAAAATGTTGAGTGTGTATTCATTGTAAATTAGATGTATTTCTTTCTCCTTCTCTCTAGAAATTAAAATACCTGTATGTTGTGTTTTCCTGAAACACTTATGCGAATCTTGGAGAGGTTGGTGTGTACTTGAATGTTAGAAGATATCTTGGATTGGTAAAGGATTATGTGTAGTGGTATAGGAGGGAATTGGATGTATTTTTATTAAGGATCTCATTGTGTGTTTTATATGATCAACTCAAATAATGACCTATAAGAATAGTACAATAATGCAATTGCAGTGGGCATATTAAATTGACTATGTATAAATAGAATGTGTAAATGTAGACCGTGTTTGATGTGCCTAAATAACCACATATTAGATAAATGGTAATTTTAATTTTCCTTCTTCTCCTCATGTTTTGACATTCAATGAATAGTCATAGTTAATTTTATTGTGACAGTGTTTTGACTATCTTTTAACTTGTGTTTTGTGGCTAAAAGGATAGAACATTCGTTTAAAATTTCTTATGATGAAATGGCCATTAAACTCTCATTCCTATTTTATTTAAATTTTACACTTGTCATGTTTTCAATTTTGTTGATTGTCGAAATTACCAACATTTTTCTTATTTATCATCGTATTTGGAGATCATCATTTGGATGTCGTTCTTTTGAGATCTCTGGTGGTCATTTTGAATGTTTGTAATAGCTGGCCCTAGCTATGTATTAAGTATTATATCTATCACATTCACTTGAACCTCTGATAGTGTGTTAAGGGAGAACACTGCAGAGAGTGATTCTAGGCATAATGAGGAAACTAATTAAATAACAAGATTATTTAAGGAAATAAGTGTTTTTTCTCTGATGAAATTGGTTTGTTATCATTAGAACTATAAGATGTAGTAGGAAGAAGTGTGAACTGGATCTAATAGATTGAGTGATAAATGTTAGATAAATTTTTTTCATTTGTAGATTTATTGTTTCGTTAAGTGGTTGAAAAGACTACATGAGTTCTAATTTAAAATAAGTAGACCTTAGATGGTTGAACGTAGGTAATTATATTCGTTCCTTCTTTCGTGTGAGGCTGTATCTTGCTTGAGGAATGATGTGCCGGTGTTGTTATTGATATAATTTTGCATCATGAACCTTTATTCATTTAATGTGTATGCATTATGTACCTTAGAGGTAGTTTAAAATATTAGTTACAACTTAATTTTAAAGTTCAATTTGAAAGTATGTTGTGCTTAACCTGGTAATGCAGAGAAGTGTGTATAATTAGGATGTTGCAGTAGACATGTAAATATCATTTTATGATGCTTATTGATGTAAAATTAATGTTTCCATGATTGGATAGACTAAGTTATTATGCCTTATATAGTATGATATGCATATTTTGGATAAGGATTTCTATAGAAGCTATTTTCTTATATGAATGCATGTTAGGATAGTAGTTCCTAGAAGCTGAATAAGGTGTTAGTATGTTTAACCTAGGTAATTAAAGATAATGAATCTTGTTGTAACTCTTTTAATACATTGATTTTTGTAATTAAGGAGTGTAAAAGGAAGATTGTTCAATGTTAACTAATTGATTTAGTAAAGGCAGGAAATCTTTTTGTTTAATTAGATGACTTGGATGTTGATTTCTATACATTATTATATTGATTTTGTGGATTACAATTCTCCTTAAGTTGAGTTATGATTTTGGGTTATGATATGTGAGTGCGATGACTTAGATGTCCTTATTTTTCATCCTAGCCTTACGACTTCTAGGAGTAAGTCAGACCCTAGTGGGGGAGAATGTAATACCCCTACCCCGTTCAGACCCATTTTGACCTCGTTGACTAAGGTTGACTTTTCTGTGGTTTACGTGGATGGTTGATTTATTGTGATTGTGACATGTATTTTGATGTTATGCTTTGGAGTGTGTTTGGTGAATATGATTATGCATTATAGTTCATTGAGGAACAGATATTGAATTTACATTATTGCTTATTGATGAGTAAACTCTGCTTCTGCATTGTACTTTAAAAATTATGAAATGTTAAGTTTATTTATGCATTAATAATGATGGACTAACACATTTACTTTGCATGCGATTTGCTTCATGTATATGTCGTCATGTTGTATGAAAGTGTATGGGGTGCAAGGAGATGATTTTCCATCACTCATTTCAGTGAGACACAAAACACTACAATTCTCCTTCACCGGTGTGTTTATCGTGTTTGTGTATATATATGTATGCATGGTTCGGTGATGTAGGGAATTGCAAGTACAAGGTATCATCTCCACTTGGATCCATAGGTTTGAGTGTACCTAATTAACCTAATGGAAGTGGAGGAGGTAGCTCTAAGGTCCTAATGTTAACCCTAGCCTTGCTCAATTGTGAGTTTCGTCAGCCTTTTGTTTTCCTTGTGGGTTCGCCAAGTAGGCCACTTTTCCGACGTTGGTATGTGGGTCATGTTGTATTTTGGTTTCAGTTGAGTGTTGTGTGTTATGCGTTTTGTGTGTTTATTTATTCTCTTCTTGAGTAGTTAATGAGAATTTTATATGTGTCGTGTTGATTAAAGGGAATTAAGAATAAATTACATTAGAATCATTTTTGTGGTTAATTAATTAATCGATTATTTTAATTGTCTAAGTTAGAGTGAATGTTGAATTATTAGTGAAAGTTAAATTATATTTGGCTTGAGTAATTGTTTTAAAAAAATAAAATAAAATAAGACCATTGTTTTTATAAATTGATAAATCAAATTCTATTAAGCTAGAAAAATAAGAGTATTTATTTATTACCATATGGTGGAATTAAAATGGGGGTTATGCATTTTTTGAACAAGGATTATTATTTTCCAAATTTTGGAGATTTCCAACCCTACAATGGATTTTTGAAATTTTGATTGGGAAGGATTTGCTTGGAGATATTTTGTGGTTAGGAGATTGTTGGATTCAAGCAGGAAAACTCTTGTTGCTACTCGGTTTTCATGAGTTCTTTCAGAGTCTTTGATTCCATGTTTCATTTTGAAATTGTTCAACTTGAAGGTGAGTTTATTTGATTTCTCCCTTGATTCTTTATGAAATTGTGTAATTCTTGTTGCAAATGGATAGCAAATGGATGTAGAACCTTTCTCCAACTTGAATTTTGGATTTTAGTTTAGATATAAATTTGTATGTTTCATCTTTTTTTTTAAATGAGAGTTCCTTTGGGGAAATGCTGCCCAAATTTTTTATGTATGCCAAAAAGTGAATTTCATTTCAAAAATGTGAATTTGTTCACCTATCAACTAATGGGTTTTAAGGAATTTTTGATTTGGCAAGTTTTAATTTTTTGATTTTTTGGAGGTCCATCAATGGTGGATGGCCTCCAAAACCTAGTTATTGGTCTCCTTAAACTTTTTGAAAAATGTGAATCTGATGTTTTTAATGTGAAATTATTATGTGGAATAATGATATTATATATGAAAATTTCATTTGTGGATTGAATCAGATCCATTCTCCTAGCATTAAGGCCAATTGAGTAGTTGAATACATGTGCTAGAAATGCATTGTTGCCATGAGTTTTTTTGTGTAAAAAAAAACAAAACAAAAAAAATCAGTCAAAACAAAATTACAGTAAATGTTATTTTCTGTGAAATGCGTAATATTTTATATTGTTTTTAATTCGATTTAAATATATATTTATAATTTGTAATTTGTAATTTTTATTTGGAAAATGGTGTTAGAGGAAATTCGGTTTTTGAAAGAAATATCAGTTTAGTATTGAATATATAAATATATATTTATACTATGTATTTTGAATTAGCAATATGCAAAGAATTTTAAATTTGATTGGATATAATAGTAAATGATTTTGTGAAAACAAAGGCTATAGGAATAACCATCAATTGGGTTAGTCGAAATGATTTTAATTTGGAAAAGATTATTTTGATTTAAATATTGAATTTAGTTTTCAAAAGTATTTTAAATGTTATTGTCATTAATTTGAAATTCGAATTCAAATAGTATTTTTTATAGCCAAATTGGCTTTAATTGAAATGATTATATATTTGTTTATAAATGATGGTTTAACTAGGCTACGAGTTGTTGTTATTCCTTTAAGGTGTGTGGTTTAAAATCAAGTATTGAGAAAAGTTATTTGGGGTGTATGTTTACTTGGACCCTTTTGATGTGTTATGCCTTAATGTGGATTTTATTATCATGAAAGAGTCAGTTATTGAAATAGTTGCAATTAGTTGACATTGGCTTTTAAGTATATGTTGACTGATTGTTATGATTCCTTAACATGGATGAGTTTATAGTGCAAGTGTGTTCGTTTGAGTTTTTACTCTGCTTGGTAGATTTTAGTGCTGATTTGTAAGAGTCATTTCTGTGTCATGATGGCATGTTGTTGTATGTGAGTTTATCATGCAATTGGTTTGGGTAAAGTTTTGTTTCTGGTCGTACTTGCATTATTTTGGGTTTTGGTCTTGTCTTGTGGATAGACTAGTTGTTTGTTTCACACCTCTAGTTGGTTTAACCTTGGTAGAAGGTTTTTAATCAAGTTGTCCTTTAGTTTTGCTTTTTGAACTTCTTATGTTAGTTGGGTTTTGTGTTTTTCCTTGGGGTTGTTTAGAGGTTGTGTAGTGTCATAAGGAAGAGTGGCGTTCGAGTGGGGGCCGCGTCAAAAGGGGTTAGCAGGATAACCCATGGAAAGTTGAGTAATAAGTGATAATTAAAAAAGGGGGGGGGGGTTGGGTTTTACAAACATTAATCAAGATAAATTGTGCCCTGCTCATGGTTGAGTGCTAGTACAGACTCATGATGCAGTGGGAAGGCCTGGAATGGAAAACCATCTACCTTGTCTTCGCAAAAGGTTTGTTGGGTTTGCATGAGACATGGATGGGGGCCGAAGGTTCGAGAGAGGCTACCAGGGTAACCCAGAATGGGGGCTAGGGCCTATGGAGGTCTGCCAAGGTAACCCATACCAGCTATGCAATGACACTCTTCCCTTATGTCTACTAGTGAGTAGTCATGTGTTGGCTCTTCTTGGAGCACTCTTGTGAGATTCATGCTTGTATGATTATGTCTTGTGTGAGTACCTGATGTTCATGTGAGACTATGTGATGCTTTATTGTGGCTTGACTGAGGGCCTTAGTACTATCTTCTAGCACAGAGGGGTGGTTCCTTTTTGGGCCACATGGTCGGGTGGTAGTGCCACTTTCCATTGGGTATTTTGTTAGTGCCTTCTTGCGATGGATTAGCTTCGCAAGTGCTCTAGATGTTTCTCTTGGATTCATTTCATTCTATTGTTCTAGTTGGATCCTCTTTGATGCCTTATATCATATTTGTATATGTTGGACCCTTATGTGGTCGGTCGTATCATTTGTTTATGTACACCTTGATGGAAGGATGTAATTTATGTAAACCCTATTTATTTTTCATCTTTTATTTTATAGAATGGTCTTGCACTTGAAGTAGACCTAGAGACATAGCCCGTTAGGGGTGAACTCCGTTATCAATTGGTGTATATGTTCATCTGGTTCCTTTTAATTTTAGATGTATGAATGGTATTATGGTCAAAATTTATAATGTAATTTAGGTTATATTAATCTTAATTGTATGTATGAAGTTATTAATTTAAATGTAGCAATATGGATTATGATGAATGTAGCTTTAGTGGCGTAATGTAACAAATGACAAATGTACATATTCAGTCATTCTTAGTTTAATATCTTATGGAATTTAATTGCTATGTTCATGTGGTAATAATTCTTTCATGAGTATGTTTAATCAATCTCATTCTTAATTGGATTAATACACCTTAATGTTCATTGGATTAATCGAGTAATGTTTGTTGGAAACCCTTTAGGAGTTTGTGTTAGTCTTCCGCTTATGCAAATGTTATTGCAATGTTTAATTTAGTGCATCTTAAAGTTCATTAATGTGTTATAATTATTTAAAAATAAATATTTGTACTCTTTTCGAGTGTTTTTAGTTGTTTCCTTTAGGGTATCTTGACGGGGCATTACATACATAGACTAGGACTAGTTTCCTCTTCAATTTTATTTCTATATCTATATTTCCTCCATCTCTCTCATGTATTATTTCTGCTTGTTCATTTGCTTGTGTAGAAAGATTTGGATTGCTTATTTTGCTTTGTTTTCCTTAGAATATGTTTGGAGTAGATTAAAGTTTTTTATTTTTCTTAGGATGAGATTTGATGGTTTGCTTGACATTTGAGGATATGGAGACGCCTTTAATTTTTATAGTTCCATATAATTATAAGGACATCTAATATATTAGATCATCTAAGAGAATATATATATAGAAAAAGGGGTTAATGTTTTTTATATAGAGAATGTTTTTTTCAGGAAGCCTCAAACATTTTTTATTCAGAGTTATAGAGACCTCATTTCCAATATAAATACCTACAATAACATTCCAATAGGATTCATCTAGGAATAACACATCAATAGATTTTTGATCTTGAATGCAAGAATCCAAACACTATAATTTAATCATCACACTATATCAATACTGGTTCATCTATACAAATGTTATAATAGTTAATGTATCAATTTATTAATATTATGAAATTTTATGAAATCACTAGATAAATTAGAGATGAAAGTTTTGATCTTCATATAATATTTTGTTTGTTTTTTCTCAATTTAAACTAGCATACCTATATGTAGTTCCCCTTCTCGATCAAGCTCTGGTTAACCTAGTTTGGCCATGGTTGACCTTACTAACAGTTTGCATGGATGGTTGGAACACTATGTAAGATGCTTTGACTCAATATGACGAACTAAGTTAGATGGATAAATTAGTGAATATTGACCCCTTGTAAATAATTATACATAATTTTCCTATGTATCATATATCCATTGGGGGTTTGGGGTCTTATCTCGAACCCATCATAAGAATAACTTTCATCTCTGTTAAGGATTTATCTATCAAGATAGAACCTGGATACATTATGATAATGAGACTTTTGGCAAATGATCTCCATGAGACTAGAGGATAAGATGTATCCCACATTATGATTGATTTTAGTATATATGTTGAGGATGTAGTGATTCATTTATGCATACCTTATGGATGATTGCCTTATATGATTTCTATGGTGATGCAATTGAGAAATTGGTTATTTATGGAGTTCCTAGGGAAGAGTAATTGAATTCTAATTATGTTGATCTTGTCACAACCCTCCTTTATCACCTTTTTGATTTAAATACAAACTCTATTATAATTCCTTGGATAAATCATTGAATGAATATTGTAAGGGAATAAAAATAATAAACCACACACACATGGAAAATACATATATATTTTTAATTTGTTATTTAATTTCCCTCACCCAAATTAAGGCACATGTTGTAGGAGGAATAAGAAGCTTCTAGAGGCTTCTCCACCACCTTGCATGTAACTCCTCCCACTAAGCCTAATCAATTTGCATGGAGGCCAAATTGGGAGAGAATCTCTTTTTTTCAATTAAAAATTAGGTAGTGGGAATTTGAAATTTCTTTTATAAAATAGGTACAAGTTTCAAAATGAGTGTTGGCTATTCCATAAGAAATTCTGCAAGTTAAATTCTCCTTTGTAGTCCATTTTCATTTGCAGCTAAGATTTTGTTGGAAGGACTTCTCTTCAATTTGGAGGATCAAGGAAGACTCTACACCATTTTCAAGCACCCAGGTTCCTTCAAACTTAGTTTGTGCATCTTATTTTTGTGGTAGATTAGATTTGATTGAATTATTTCATGAGAATGAAATTCATTTGTGTTTTGTTAAGAATTAGTTTCAGATTTTGATAAGAAATAGATTAAAATGTTTGATAAAAAGTAGATTAAATTGTTTGATTCATTGTTCAGATTCTTGATAAAAATTAGTTTCAGATTTTGATAAGAAATAGATTAAAATGTTGATAAAAAGTAGATTAAATTGTTTGATTCATTGTTTCAGATTCGTGATAAAAATTAGTTTCAGATTTTGACAAGAAGTGGATTAAAAATGTTTGATAAAAAGTAGATTAAATCGTTTGATTCATTGTTTCAGATTTTTGATAAAAAAATTAGTTTCAGATTCTTGATTAAAAAAAAAAAGGGTAGATTAAATTTGTTTGATAAGAATTAGATTCACTGTTTAAAAAAAAAAATTAGATCCAGATTAAATTGTTTTTCTTCTCTTACTAAATTTTAGATTGATTCTTGCTAAAGTAGAACCATCTTTATCATTTCTCTGGTTATTGTTATCTGAATCTCATCCTCTAAAGAGATTTTGTTGTGATTATCTCCTCTGTATCTGGTTATATAAATTCTCTGTAGAAAAGAAAAGAAATTATTTGAAAACAAGGATAAATTTCACTACAATTTTTCTCTCTGTAATTATTTAATGATTATTCTTTTTATCTCTGTGAATATTTTCTCTATGACCATTCTAAACTCCCTCCTTGTGATTATTTTTTTGAAAACTCTCTGTGGATTGAACAAAGAGCTCACTGTAAATATCAGTTGAATAAATCCTCCTGAACTCTGGGAATAAATCCTGGAAATAAACAATTTTCCTGAGTAGTCTGGGAATAACTCCCTCCCTGTGATGGCTGGATAAATCTCTCTCCCTCTCTCTCTGTGAATGATAAAAACCTGTTATCTACCCTGCTCTGAGTAATCTTCAATAATTGTAAAAATACAATACTCCTGTAAAAAAATAAATAATAATAATAACAATATTATAAATAAGAACATATATATTAACATACATATACATTTATATATATATAAATAACCAAAAAAAAAAGGGAAATCGTTTCATACTTTAGAAAAGAATCTCTTAAAACCCCCCCCACCCCGTAACGCATGGCGTTTCACATAAGATAGTTGTCTGCATGCAAGGACGGTTACGTAGTAACCGTTGCAGGGTACGGAGGGGGCCGCAGGGTCCCCTCATCCCTGCGGACCTGTGCATGCAAAGCCGCAGGGGTGATGGGACCCGTGGTCCCCACCCCGCAACCCTAATTACCATCAAAAAAATAAACAAAGCCTTTTGCAATTTAGTTTAAAAATTAGTTTTTTTTTTTTACTATTTCGAAAATTGAAGTTTTAATTTGGGTTTTTTAAAAAAAAAAAATTAATAATCTAAGTTAATTACTATTTAGTTAAATTTTTAAGTTGATAATAATGATATTTAGGAAATGATGATCTTTTTTCCTTAGTGTAAATTTAAAGATATTGAATTTCAATTAAAAAAATGGGATTAATGTGTAGCAAGTTCGTAATTAAACTATCCTTAATAAACTTTAAAATTGTAGACTATATTCTTCTAAAATTAAGAATCGTTGGGACACTTGATTGGTCCTTAGAGATTAACTTACATTATTACAAATACTTAGATTTAATCGTTATTTTGTACTCGTTAAATCTTCTTACGTCATGCAAATTTTTCATAGATTAATTGCTGTTATTAATGGAACATAGCATGCGAATTATTTATGGAATAATTATATCTTTCATATTATGCAAGTTTCGTGATGGTCATTATTATGCTAATTACACTTCAAGTAGTTACTTCAATTAATTACGCTTTCATTTTTGTTATTCGTAGTTAGAAAACTAAACAAAGGAAGTTGGAAAACCAAAACTAGCAGCGTTCGGTATATATGGTGCCTCTGGGTCACGCTTACGGGTAATGCCGTCGTGTTGAACTACTGCACTTAACGCCTAATAAAGCTGCATTAACGACGTCTGTGGCATCGTCTGTATAAATCGTCGGGGAGTAATAAGGGACATTTGGAAGTTAAAATCCGAGGGGCGGGTAATCCCCCTTGGATCGATAATTTAATAAGATAACTTTTGAATGAATTTCACATCCGTTGAGATAAACCATAGTAAACCCCTCTTAGGGATGGTCAAGTTAAAAGCTCTCATGAAATTTACTTTCTTTATTTATTTATTCATCTCGAATGGATATCGGTGATTTGCAATTGGGTGACGCTCATGATAAGTATTAGGATCTAGTTATTTTGTTTAGGCCACAAGCAATTAGCCATCTTGAGCCTTCGCTTAAGTGCTACCATCGTGGGTAGCAACCGCAGAGAAACTGTCTAGGACACTGACCCTAGAAAGGGTTGCGTACCCACAAATCAGTTTACATCAAACCTTAGATTAGAAAATAGAACTACATACTTTATGCCTTGATCCCGTGCCGAAGCGGGTATGTAGGCAGTCTTGGGATGGAGTTGTCCCTCGTACTCAGGCGTTCGCGGGTGGGGTCTAGGCTTGGTTGAGTAAGAATCCTAAATGAAAAATAAGATAATCAATTTAATTCAATGCATACTCGGAAGGAATCCCGTATGGATTCGCTTGACTTCCCGAGGCTTTAAGCCAAATTCCGAGGCGGAATTCAAGCTTGTGTTATTTTTTTAATTACTCCTAAGGACGGCGACCTCGGTGCATTCTTGTTAGAAGAATGTAGTACTTAGTGAGTGGCTCAGGACCCGAATGGTCCCGATGAGTCTAAGTCTCTGGCCAGAGCATCTCCTATCCCGTTTGGATGGATGCCTACCCCGTATGGGTAGATGCCTATCCCGTATTGGATAGATGGAATTTACGTCCCGTATGGACAATTGCCTAACCCGTATGGTTAGAAGCTCATCCCGAATGGATGAATGCCTAATCCTAATTGGATGGACGCCCAGAGTATGCAATTGAATAAAACATAATGAAAAAAAAAATAATACTCAATTTTTGTTGAATCAATTTTGGTGGGTTATTACATGAAATAGGAAATGAAGATGGGTTATTACATGTGGTATCAGAGCAAAGGTTCAAATCTAGGCCTTGTGCTCACTTCAATTTATTCAACTAAGGGAATGTTTTACAATAATAGAAATTAAATTTTATTCCACACAAAAAAAACAAAAAAACTAACTACATAATTTAACTTTCAGGTAAAACCTAGAATGGCAAGAGGAAGAGGAAGAGGAAGAGGAAGGGGTAATGGAAGACGTACTAGGAGTCAAAGGGAGGAAAACCATGAGGAAAACCATGAGGAAAACCATGAAGGAAACCATGAGGAAGATCATGAAGAGGTTCGACACAACCTAGGGAATAACGAAGATGGGGTCCAAGCTATAATCGACCTTCTAACCGAACAAAGAGATAAAATCAACTTCCTGGAACAATCACTGCAGGACCTTAGGGAAAGGCAGAATGACTATGAGAATAGAAGTGGTACCGAGAATGGAAAACCTGGTAGCAATCAAGGAAATGTGGTGGGTAATGGGAAGGAAAATAACATATTGGAACTCTCCAAGGATTTGAAGAAAATCACCCCTCCTAAGTTCGATGGGAGGCAGATTGGTGAAGGGGCTGAGAATTGGCTAAATGAAATGGAAAAATATTTTGAGCTAAGAGATTTTAGCGAAACAACCAAGGCTTTATGGGGCTCCTATCAACTCACAGGGGAGGCGGCTAGTTGGTGGACCAACACCAAGGAACAAAATGGGTATAACAGGGATACGATCACATGGGATCAATTTGTTCACCATTTTCGAGATAGGTGGCTCCCTCAATTGTTCTTTGACGAGAAAGTGACAGAATTCCATAATCTACGTCAAGGGTCCCTATCCGTTCAACAATATTGGGATAAGTTCGCCAAGTTGCTTAAATATGTGCCTATGTACCAAAAGGATGAAGAAGGCCAAGAAAGGAAATTCATTTTGGGGCTGAATACCAACATAGGGGCAGAGGTTGATATGCATGGACCCAGAAATATGAATGAAGTACTTGAAAAGTCCCTAAGGCAAGAGAGGAAGATTCAAACACTAGCAGGACGGAACTATAATGGGAACCACTCATTTAAAAGGAAGCAAGAATTCAATGGAAACACCAATTTCAACAAGGGTCAAAGGAATAACTCTTCTGAAAGGAGACCACCGCCTAACCAATATCAGAGGAATGGAAATGATGATAACAGGGGCAACAATAACAGGGGCAATAACAACAGGGGCAATAATAACAGGGGCAACTATAATAGGAATGACCAGCAGAACAGGATAACTTATCCACCCAGGGGAAATGAAACAAGGAATGATCCCCCTAGAAATCAAGGTAGGAGAGGTCCTCCAGGCGGATGCTTTATGTGCGGGGAAAATCATTTTGCTAGAGATTGCCCCAGGATGCAAGGACAAATTAGAGCCAATCAACCCCAACAAGGGCCCCAACAGAGGATTCATGCAGCGGTTAGGAACCAAAGAAGAAGATACCAGAATGTTCCCGTGGAAACTACAGGTACACTATTTGAACAACCAATATCAATTCTAATTGACACTGGATCATCTGAATGTTTCATCTCACCTGAATTAGTGAACAAATATGCATTAAAATTTAATCAAATGGAGTCATCATGGACGGTTCAATATGGGGATAAGGCAACTAGAGAAGTAACTAAGTGTTTACCGAGGGCAAGGGTACAATTCCCTGAGTTCGAAACAAGGGTAGATCTCTATGTGGCACCCTTAGGATTATATGATGTAATTATGGGAATGAGTTGGTTAGCAGACCATCAAGCTAATGTAGATTGTTATAGCAAAGTTGTTGAATGTTTGGATGATGGGGGGAAAAGGGTCAAAATCCAAGGAAAGTTTAAACCCATTAATATAGAAACTATCTCAGCAATGCAATTAAAGAAGGAAAGGAGAAGAGGGGGACAAATCTTTATGGTTGAAATTGATGAAGGAAAGGAGGAAAATATGCCAACATTTGAAAATACCCCTTTCTTAAAGGAGTTTAAGGATGTTTTTCCAGAAGAACTACCCGGTTTACCCCCTAAGAGAAAGTTTGACTTTTCTATCGAAGTACTCCCAGGAGCTGAACTAGTATCAAAGGCACCTTACCGGATGAACACAACCGAATTACAAGAGCTCAAAATGCAATTAGAGGAACTCTTAGCTAAGGGATTAATAAGGCCAAGTGTATCACCATGGGGAGCACCAGTTTTATTTGTTAAGAAGAAGGATGGAACCTTAAGGCTATGCATCGACTATAGGATGTTGAACAAAGTCACCATAAAGAATAGGTATCCCTTACCTCGCATAGAGGACCTTTTTGACCAAATGAAAGGAGCGACAGTTTTCTCAAAGATAGATCTTCAGTCAGGGTATCATCAACTCAGAATTAAGGAAGAAGACATTCCGAAGACAGCTTTCAGGACGAGATATGGACATTATGAATTCACAGTAGTTCCTTTTGGAGTAACTAATGCCCCAGCTGCATTCATGAACCTGATGAATAGTGTATTCCATGACTACTTGGATAAGTTTGTTTTGGTATTTTTGGATGACATATTGATTTACTCTAGAAATGAAGAGGAACATTTAATGCACCTACAAATTGTTTTGCAAAGATTGAGAGAACATAAGTTATATGGAAAATTGTCCAAATGTGCCTTCTTTGAGGAAAAGATTCACTATCTTGGGCATATAATATCAAAGGAAGGAATAGCAGTCGACCCAGATAAAATAAAGGCGATAGTAGAATGGCCAATCCCTAAGAATGTTTCAGAGGTAAGAAGCTTTATGGGGCTAGCAGGTTACTATAGGAGGTTTGTGGAAGGATTCTCTAAGATAGCAAACCCCATCACCTCGTTGCAAAGGAAGGGCAAAAGGTTTGTATGGACCGAGCAAAGTGATAAGGCATTTCAAATCTTGAAAGGAAAACTAACTTCAGCACCCATTCTAAAGGTACCAGATCCAAATGGACACTTCACAGTCATAACAGATGCTTCTATTGAAGGGTTAGGAGGAGTACTTGTCCAAGATGAAGGAGTAGTGGCTTACGAATCTAGGAAGCTAAAGACTCATGAAGTCAATTATGCACCCCATGACTTAGAGTTGGCAGCAATTGTGCATGCCCTGCAAAAGTGGAGACACTTCTTACTAGGGAAGCCCTTTGAGCTTAAGTCGGACAACCAAGGACTAAAATACATCTTTACCCAACCTCACTTAAATGCCAGACAAAGAAGGTGGTTAGAGTTTCTAAGTGAATATGATTTTGAAATTGAATATATTAAGGGAAAAGAAAATAGGGTGGCAGATGCCTTAAGTAGAAGGAGACACTTGATGACTATAGCAACCTTCAAAACCTCTTTCAAAAGGAAAGTAATGGATGAACAAGGACATGACCCATGGTATGAGCGAGTCAAATTAACTATAAGACACAACCCGACTGACCCTAAGGTTGAAGGGTACACATTTGATGAAGATGGGTTGCTCAGATATAATAATAGAATCTATATTCCTAATTCAGGGAACTTAAGGGAAGTAGTCCTTTCGGAGGCTCACGATGCCCCTTATTCAGGCCACCCAGGAGTTAACAAACTTTATGCAGATCTAAAGAAGCTATACTTTTGGCAAGGGTTGAAGAGCGATATTGTCAAGTATGTAGCTAAATGTTTGGAGTGTCAAAGAGTAAAGGCAGAACATAGACACCCAGCTGGATTGTTGCAATTGCACGATGTACCTCAACATAAGTGGCAAGTTATTAGCATGGATTTTGTACAAGGGTTACCCATGTCACCTTCTAGGCATGATGCCATAATGGTGGTAATTGACAAACTCACTAAGGTGGCACATTTTATACCAGGAAATCTGACGGATGATGCACCCACCTTGGCTAGACGCTTCATTAAGGAGATAGTTAGGTTGCATGGAATACCCGAGAAAATCATATCAGACAGAGATGCAAGATTCACTTCCAGGTTTTGGACCACTCTTCAATCAGCTCTAGGAACTCAACTAAATTTTAGCACCGCATACCATCCGGAAACCGACGGTCAGACAGAAAGGACAAATCAGATTATGGAAGACCTGCTTTGCATGTACTGCATGGACCAACAGAGGAAATGGGAAGAGTACCTACCTTTGGTAGAGTTTGCCTACAATAATACATATCAAACATCTTTGGGAATGGCACCTTTTGAAGCTTTGTATGGTAGACCATGTCAAACACCTTTGAGTTGGGATAGTCTTGAAGATAGGGTGATTATTGGACCAGATATGCTGAAAGAAATGGAAAGGAAAACTAAGGAAATTAGGCAAAGATTGAAGGAAGCCTCGGATAGGCAGAAAAGTTATGCAGACAAAAACAGAACACCAAGGGAGTTTAAAGTAGGAGAGAAAGTCTTCCTAAGGGTTAGGCCACACAAGAGTTCCATAAGATTTGGGAAAAAGACTAAGCTTGCACCTCGATATGTCGGACCTTTTGAAATATTGGGAAGAATTAATCCAGTTGCTTATCGGTTGGCCTTACCTCCCCAATTGAGCCGAATCCATGATGTCTTCCATGTATCTCTTCTTAAAAAGTATGTACCTGATGAGAAACACATTTTGAATTGGGATGCTTTACAAGTCCAAGAAATGGGGGCAATAATGATAGAGCCATTCAGAATCTTGGAGAGGCGCCAGTGCCAGTTGCACAACAGAGAGGTTGATCAGTGCAAAGTGCAATGGGACCAGTATGACGGAAAGAATGCCACATGGGAGGATACTAAGGAGATGCAGCAGCTGTTTCCTTTTTTGTTTTGAACATGAACTATAAACTCTTTTGAATGCATTTAATAAGTGCATCGGGACGATGCACAAATTAAGGGGGGGAGGATGTCACAACCCTCCTTTATCACCTTTTTGATTTAAATACAAACTCTATTATAATTCCTTGGATAAATTATTGAATGAATATTGTAAGGGAATAAAAATAATAAACCACACACACATGGAAAATACATATATATTTTTAATTTGTTATTTAATTTCCCTCACCCAAATTAAGGCACATGTTGTAGGAGGAATAAGAAGCTTCTAGAGGCTTCTCCACCACCTTGCATGTAACTCCTCCCACTAAGCCTAATCAATTTGCATGGAGGCCAAATTGGGAGAGAATCTCTTTTTTTCAATTAAAAATTAGGTAGTGGGAATTTGAAATTTCTTTTATAAAATAGGTACAAGTTTCAAAATGAGTGTTGGCTATTCCATAAGAAATTCTGCAAGTTAAATTCTCCTTTGTAGTCCATTTTCATTTGCAGCTAAGATTTTGTTGGGAGGACTTCTCTTCAATTTGGAGGATCAAGGAAGACTCTACACCATTTTCAAGCACCCGGGTTCCTTCAAACTTAGTTTGTGCATCTTATTTTTGTGGTAGATTAGATTTGATTGAATTATTTCATGAGAATGAAATTCATTTGTGTTTTTTTAAGAATTAGTTTCAGATTTTGATAAGAAATAGATTAAAATGTTTGATAAAAAGTAGATTAAATTGTTTGATTCATTGTTCAGATTCTTGATAAAAATTAGTTTCAGATTTTGATAAGAAATAGATTAAAATGTTGATAAAAAGTAGATTAAATTGTTTGATTCATTGTTTCAGATTCGTGATAAAAATTAGTTTCAGATTTTGACAAGAAGTGGATTAAAAATGTTTGATAAAAAGTAGATTAAATCGTTTGATTCATTGTTTCAGATTTTTGATAAAAAAATTAGTTTCAGATTCTTGATTAAAAAAAAAAAAGGGTAGATTAAATTTGTTTGATAAGAATTAGATTCACTGTTTAAAAAAAAAAATTAGATCCAGATTAAATTGTTTTTCTTCTCTTACTAAATTTTAGATTGATTCTTGCTAAAGTAGAACCATCTTTATCATTTCTCTGGTTATTGTTATCTGAATCTCATCCTCTAAAGAGATTTCGTTGTGATTATCTCCTCTGTATCTGGTTATATAAATTCTCTGTAGAAAATAAAAGAAATTATTTGAAAACAAGGATAAATTTCACTACAATTTTTCTCTCTGTAATTATTTAATGATTATTCTTTTTATCTCTGTGAATATTTTCTCTATGACCATTCTAAACTCCCTCCTTGTGATTATTTTTTTTGAAAACTCTTTGTGGATTGAACAAAGAGCTCACTGTAAATATCAGTTGAATAAATCCTCCTGAACTCTGGGAATAAATCCTGGAAATAAACAATTTTCCTGAGTAGTCTAGGAATAACTCCCTCCCTGTGATGGCTGGATAAATCTCTCTCCCTCTCTCTCTGTGAATGATAAAAACCTGTTATCTACCCTGCTCTGAGTAATCTTCAATAATTGTAAAAATACAATACTCCTGTAAAAAAAATAAAAAAAAATAATAACAATATTATAAATAAGAACATATATATTAACATACATATACACACACACAGACAGATATATATATATATATATATATATATATATATAGATATATATATATATATATAGATATATATATAACCAAAAAAAAAAGGGAAATCGTTTCATACTTTAGAAAAAAATCTCTTAAACCCCCCCCCCCCACCCCGTAACGCATGGCGTTCCGCATAAGATAGTTGTCTGCATGCAAGGACGGTTACGTAGTAACCGTTGCAGGGTACAGAGGGGCCCGCAGGGTCCCCACCCCGCAACCCTAATTACCATAAAAAAAATAAACAAAGCCTTTTGCCATTTAGTTTAAAAATTAGTTTTTTTTTTTTACTATTTCGAAAATTGAAGTTTTAATTTGGGTTTTTAAAAAAAAAAAAAATAATAATCTAAGTTAATTACTATTTAGTTAAATTTTTAAGTTGATAATAATGATATTTAGGAAATGATGATTTTTTTTCCTTAGTGTAAATTTAAAGATATTGAATTTCAATTAAAAAAATGGGATTAATGTGTAGCAAGTTCGTAATTAAACTATCCTTAATAAACTTTAAAATTGTAGACTATATTCTTCTAAAATTAAGAATCGTTGGGACACTTGATTGGTCCTTAGAGATTAACTTACATTATTACAAATACTTAGATTTAATAGTTATTTTGGACTCGTTAAATCTTCTTACGTCATGCAAATTTTTCATAGATTAATTGCTGTTATTAATGGAACATAGCATGCGAATTATTTATGGAATAATTATATCTTTCATATTATGCAAGTTTCATGATGGTCATTATTATGCTAATTACACTTCAAGTAGTTACTTCAATTAATTACGCTTTCATTTTTGTTATTCGTAGTTAGAAAACTAAACAAAGGAAGTTGGAAAACCAAAACTAGCAGCGTTGGGTATATATGGTGCCTCTGGGTCACGCTTACGGGTAATGCCGTCGTGTTGAACTACTGCACTTAACGCCTAATAAAGCTGCATTAACGACGTCTATGGCATCGTCCGTATAAATCGTCGGGGAGTAATAAGGGACATTTGGAAGTTAAAATCCGAGGGGCGGGTAATCCCCCTTGGATCGATAATTTAATAAGATAACTTTTGAATGAATTTCACATCCGTTGAGATAAACCATAGTAAACCCCTCTTAGGGATGGTCAAGTTAAAAGCTCTCATGAAATTTACTTTCTTTATTTATTTATTCATCTCGAAGGGATATCGGTGATTTGCAATTGGGTGACGCTCATGATAAGTATTAGGATCTAGTTATTTTGTTTAGGCCACAAGCAATAGGCCATCTTGAGCCTTCGCTTAAGTGCTACCATCGTGGGTAGCAACCGCAGAGAAACTGTCTGGGACACTGACCCTAGAAAGGGTTGCGTACCCACAAATCAGTTTACATCAAACCTTAGATTAGAAAATAGAACTACATACTTTACGCCTTGATCCCGTGCCGAAGCGGGTATGTAGGCAGTCTTGGGACGGAGTTGTCCCTCGTACTCAGGCGTTCGCGGGTGGGGTCTAGGCTTGGTTGAGTAAGAATCCTAAATGAAAAATAAGATAATCAATTTAATTCAATGCATACTCGGAAGGAATCCCGTATGGATTCGCTTGACTTCCCGAGGCTTTAAGCCAAATTCCGAGGCGGAATTCAAGCTTGTGTTATTTTTTTAATTACTCCTAAGGACGGCGACCTCAGTGCATTCTTGTTAGAAGAATGTAGTACTTAGTGAGTGGCTTAGGACCCGAATGGTCCCGATGAGTCTAAGTCTCTAGCTAGAGCATCTCCTATCCCATTTGGATGGATGCCTACCCCGTATGGGTAGATGCCTATCCCGTATTGGATAGATGGAATTTACATCCCGTATGGACAATTGCCTAACCCGTATGGTTAGAAGCTCATCCCGAATGGATGAATGCCTAATCCTAATTGGATGGACGCCCAGAGTATGCAATTGAATAAAACATAATGAAAAAAAAAATAATACTCAATTTTTGTTGAATCAATTTTGGTGGGTTATTACCTGAAATAGGAAATGAAGATGGGTTATTACAGATCTTTGATTTGGTTGAAATTGTGAGATGTTGTGAATTGAATACTATGTGTTTGATATGTATTTCCTTTCATATATTTATATATGCATGTGGTTTTGGACTACTAATGTTTGAAATGAAAATGCAGGAAACTAATCCATGTGACCATGGAAATTATACAGAGAACTAAGGCCAAACCTATGTGCGATAGTAAAGCCAAGGGTTGTCTATTTGAAGAGACAATACCTTGTATGTAATGTGTTTAAATTCGTAAAAGTGAATTCTTGAATGAATGTTTTAATTTGTATTTGCTAATTTTGTTAATCCCTAAAAAGGACATGCCAAGTGTATTTTTGTGATGTGTATTTTATGGTGTCACTTGACACTTGTGATTTGTTTTGAGTTGGAAATGACACGTCCTTTTGAGGAAATTTGTGAAACCCAAAGCATTTTCAAATATCTTGTTGTGGTTCCAAAAGATATCTTGGTTAGAGAGCCTTTAGTTTGGTCAAATCAAGTTTGACCCATAGACAAACTTTAGGTGGATTTTTTTGGGGGTCAAACTAACTCCAATGGTTGAGTTTAGGTTACTTTTGAAGGCCCACTTGATATACCTATGGGTAAGGGACATTTTGAGCCATGTGCCCACTCACATGTGGTTGTGGAGTCACTTCAAAAGTTTATTTTCCAATATGGACGAAAATAAATCTTTAGAGGATTGATCTTGGATAAACAACTTTTTTCTTTTGGTGTTTAAGTGCTCTTCCCCATCTTACAACCAAATTTTTCAATTTCTTTTTTTTTTTAAACAATATAAGAGGTTGGGAAGACCAACCTATGAAAACACACATTCTTTCCAAGGAAGTTTAAAAGTGTGAGGAGAGCCTACAAAGAGGAGACTTTCAAACTTGGGGGACTTGGACCACCCACTCTCCAATCTTGGAGACAAGTTTTTGGGTATTGGATTTGGAATTTTAGAAAGGAATTTTGGCTAAGTAAGAGGATTGTAAGGGAATTGGGTAGCTCTTCTACAACATACATTCCATAGAAGAAGTAAAGGTTGGTGTCAATCCTTCCAAATAGTTAGTTGCATACATGTTGAGAAATGGTAAATACAAAATTGTTAAGAAATGAATATGTTTTCTATTTTCTTGAAACTATACTTTTTTAGAATTGTTTTAGTTGTTTTCCTTTTTATTTTCTTGTTGTTGTACATGAGAGTCAAGACTAAACTCACCCTTGGGAGGGAAGAGTAGTCTTGGGGTGAAGGGTTTTAGGAAAATCTTTGGGTGTAGAGTCTCTTTTCTGGGAAGAGAGGGATAAACAAGGATCTGTGATCCTTGCTGTTGTTTTTGTATAAACAATTGGGGGTCATAAGGGGAGTTTTGGCTTGAAGCCTTTGGAGGTCATAAGGTATGTTTTTGGTCATGTGAGAGACCAAGTAGGAGGTTATTTTATCCTTGTGAAGGCATTTGAATGTAATGGTTTATTTGTAGATCTCCCCTTAGATTTTGGTCCACCTTCACCCCTTGTTTTGAGTCACTCAGTGACTGTGTGCTAGCCTTGGGTTGGGAGTTTATTGTTGAAATGTTTCCATTACCTATTTTCTCTACAAGCTCAATATGCCTCAAAAGGAGAAACAAGTGTTGAGTATTAAAAGAATTCATGTTTTTGTCTAACTTATTTTCTTCATGAGCAGACATAGGGTTAGTAACCTTTTATTCATTGAATTATAGCATGTGGGGTAAAATGTGGCTCCCATGAGGGTTGAGCCCAGGATGCTGAGGGAGATGGGTGTTTCTTTGCATTTTTTTTGAATTTTTTTGCCTTATCGGCAAGACCTACCCCGATGACCTGATAAGAAGTGCAGAGCGCTAAATGATTGTCATCGGCTATCAGAAGGAGCTATCTCAGGTTATCTCAATTACCTGATGGAAGGGCCCAAACATAGTCCATTTATCCCTCATTGGCCGTGGAGAGGAGCATTTTAGTATTTGAAGGCAAAGTCCCACACATATTAAGTGTCAAAGCTTACTGGCTTTTGACAAGGAGCAGCTCAGCGTTGGTGGGCCCCCCACATGCGTGAGCATCTCAAAGCAACAAATTTTTGCAGTAAAAGGGAAAATTAACAGGCAAGCAGGTTACAAAAGATTTGACAGCCATTGCTATACTGCTATGCAAAAGTGCTCGATTGTTAATCTTTGCGACTTAGCGACTGATGAGGTGGCATCCAGGTGGAAGTTGAAGTGGCACCCATGTGGATCATGTAGAAAAATAGAGGTGTGCCATGTGGTGAGACCATGGCATAAGAGAGAGCCGCTTAGGGAGACTAAAGACCAAGCAGATTCAGGTAGATCAACGGTGATCAAGAAAGATCTGACGGCTGTCACTATGTCACGATGGGAAGATAATTGCCAAATACTCCTTGCGACTTGGTGACAAAGCATGTACCCAAAAGGGAGACTAAAGCTCAAGCAGATTGCTGAGATCCAACAACAGATCAAGGAAGATGAGATGGTGGAGTGGCATTCCATGGCTATCCATGATTATCGTTGTATCACGGTTGTGAAGTGCCTAAAACGAATGCCCTCGTGATAGGTGGCAGATTAGGTTGTGTCGAGGTGGACTCTGAGTGTATCACAAGGTGACATGCCTCACAATAGGTGGCATGTCATCAGGGTGAATGTTGAACAAACCTTGGCTATGATAGATCTCTAAATGGTTTCACCAAATGCATCGGTTTCATCAAAATAATGGGTATCGATGAAACTGCAGTTTTGATGAGACATAAAAACTGTTCGTTGAGGGAGGTAGTTTGGCTGAAAGACTAATGCTAAACAAACCAAAGTAAACGATGGGCCCGGTGGTGCTGAGGTGGAAGATGAGGTCGTTCTCAGGTAGATCAGGTGGCAAAATGGAGATTGACATGTGGCACGAATGCTTAGAGAGACTAAATATTGAGAAGATCAGGAAAGATCAACAGTAGTTCAAAAGATCTAATGGCCATTGCTATACCGCTATAGAAAGAATCTCACCAGTTATCATAGCGACTTGGTGAGAAAGAACGTGCGGAAAAGGTGAACGACTAAGAGGTTAAAGATCGAGCAGTTTGAGGACAAATCAACGGTCATCGCTATAGCGCATGATGAAGATGCTCGTTGGTTATCTCATGTGACTTGGCAACTAGTGAGGTGGCAGTTGAGGTGGCCGTCCAGGTGGGCTCAGAATGAATAAGGATGCGCCACGTGGTAGGAAGAAGATGAAGAACCAAGTCAGACCAAGTCCAGATGGCAGACAAAGTGGACCCGCGAGCAAATTAGATGCTGACACATGGCAAAAGTCTACAGACAAGCGGATGTCTATATTTTTTAAGTCAACTTTGAACTTAAACTTTGAACCCGTTCAAAGTGGTTCAATGGTTCAAAGTTCATTATCATCACTCGTTCTTGTGGGCCTAGGATAAAGAGAGCAACATGAGAGATAAAAGAAAAAAAGTAGAGTGGTTAAAAGATGAACAAGTTCTTGAAGATGTGAGGGTTGTCGCTATATCGCAATGAAAACATGCATAAAGGTTAATCCTTGCGACATAGCGACAAGCCGTCAGCAGTCCCAATGGTTTCTGTTATGTGCTAACAGTTAATGCAGGTGACTAAATCAAATGGTCAGGTAACCGGTAGCGTCCAGGTGAACTCAACGTGAGATGACATGAAGTGTTCAGTTTGGCTACTAGTTTTTGCAGTTTTGGAAGAGTTTCTCTCTCAGTTAAGCCCCCTGATTTTGAGGAAAACCTTAGAATTGATGACAACTGATCCATCTTGGGGCCAAAAAATTCAAATTTTGAATTTTTTGAAATCTTTGGTATAAGGGTTTATTTATCACTCTTTTGGAAGAGGTTCTGGAGTTTTTGTACTTGTGTGGCATCAAATATTCAAGCTCTTGTAACTCATTTTTTAGGAGTTTTTTTCCAGATTTGTAATGCAGAAAGTTCCTTGTTTTCAATAAAGTTGAGTTCATCCTTAAATTCTTTGGTCTAAGTGTTATGATTGTAAGCATTTTGATTAAAATTCTGTGATTCTTTTGTAGAATGCTTCATTTTATCTTAGTTTCTTCAGATGCTTAGAGCTGAGGTACATGTTATAGTGCAGGTCTTTGATTGTGTATGTGATTCTATTGCATCAAAATTGTGAGAACATTATTATTCTCCTTTTTGTGAACATCAGTAAGCTAGCCTTTCAAGAGAATCATTTATGCAAACATGTATGTTTGAGTTGTGAGTTTAAGCAGTTTCATTAGTTGGTTATCTTGTGGATTTGTAAGCAGTTTACAGGTCTTTTATTATTGGTGGATCACCTAGCGGTAGTTAATTTTCAGTTTTATGCATTTCCTTCTTCCCTTTTCTAAAAAATTCAATTAAGTTCTTTGGGTGATCAAATAGGAAGCCTACCATAATTCGAAGATCTTCTCTCATAATAGGATACCCCTAGCATGAGAGAAGTCCAATGTTTCATTGGATTGTAGGAATTTCAAGCTTGCATTGGGTGCAAATCCATGTGACAACAATTTTTGGCATGCCCGGTGGGAGAGTTGGACTTTATAGTTCATAGAGGCCACTGTATGTTGTCTTGGTGTGTGCAACAACAAATTATTTTTCACACCTGGCAACTCAAATCTTTGGTATTTTAGCAGTCCAACCTTCCTAGCTTATGAGAAAATACTAGACTAGGCAAAGTGCAGCCTCAGTCAATTATACTTAGATATCACCCCCAAAAAGGAGAGCTAGGGTAGTTAACAAAGCTCCAGATCCAACAGTTGGTGTGCTACCTATCAATTCCAATTCTTTCCCTATTGTTACATCTTATAACAATCCACTATTTGCACGTTCTTCCAATAAAAATACACCAAATATGGCTCTTAATCAACCCCCCAGGGTACATCCATTTGTCCCTTTTAATCAGGGTATTCCTTTAAATTTGGTTCAACATGATGACATACCAGCTGCAACACTTAAGAGTGTTCCATTTTTCATTGGAGAGGATCAAACAACAGTTATTGAACATATTAGAGATGTGGCTTCCTTGTGTGGAGTGCATCATATTGTTGCAGAAAATGTTTCATTGAGACTTTTGGCAGCCTCTTTCAAAGGGAAAGCCCTTCAGTGGTTTAGGGGCGTGCCTGTGAACTCAATAGCTACATGGGATGAGTTGGGACAACTTTTAATCGGCATTTTAAAGACAATTTAGATCATCTTTCATTGGTGGAGTAGCTCACTACCATAAAAAGAGCTCCACATGAGCATATGATGGATTTCAACTATCGGTTTCAAAGGACTTGGAAGTGTATTCTAGCATCAGTAAAACCTTCTAATGATTATGCTTTTTTGTTTTACCTAAAGGCTTTGAATAGTGATATTGCACTCATGATACAGTCTATGGGGGGAAATACTTTACCCTCATCATTTGATGTTGTTGTTAGGGTTGAGAATAGTCTTATTCAAGCAAGAAAGATAACACCTAGGCCTCCCATGCCAATTTTTGCTGATATACAACCCATTATCCCTATAGTTCCACCTGTTATAGCTGTTGTACCTTCATTTCCAGCATATAATGCTCAAGTTGTAGCTCAAGAGAATGTTGTCCCTAGTCATTTGCAGGATATAATAGGTATTAAGGAGCAAAACGCTAACCTACTAGAGACTTTGCAAAATTTTGGTAATGAGTTGGTTAATATCAAGAAAGCCCAAACTCAGCCACCTTACCAAATTCCTTTCCAAGCTCCCTACTAGGCCTCGTACTAGCCAAACTCTCAAGGTCAAAGAAGGAATTTTAACCAAAGGCCTTTTCAATAGTATAATCCTAATACACCTAGTTCCTCAAGGGATATAATTCTCCTTGCAACCAACCACATAACCAATCTACATGCTCCAATGGCATGTTAAATCATACATTGATAGTGCAAAACAGTGTTGTTGTTCCAAGAAATCAATCTTAGGAAGTTAATGAACAACAATCTACACCCATGGAACAAGGTAGTCCTAATGTTACTTTGATGAATTGGCAAGGTGAGGAGTTTTGTGGGGTTAATCAGCCTCAAAATCAGTCATATATCCCTGTAGCAGCCAACACAAGATCCAAGAAAAGGGTTGTCAACATGGGGCAGTAGACTGATAAGAATAATGATCAACCTTTCTCAAGTACCCAAGCTTAGGTAGGATCTTTCTCCGCTCAAAATACATAGATTCTTCAGAGATCACAGCCTGTGGTGACCAAAGATCAGCCAAAAAGCCAACCTCAACTAGCACAAATGCAAAAGGACATTGTTGTTAGTAAAGGAAAATAGAAGGTTAGTATGATTGGTTTTAATATTTTGGATCAGTTGAAGAAAACTCATGTTAGCGTGTCAATGTGGGATTCACTAGCTCTACCTGGGCAAAAACATTTGTTACTTGATGCTTTGTCTAACTTTTCCTTGACTGCCCAACCATCTAATCAGCAAGATTCAAAGGTTGTTCTTACCAATAAGCCTCAACAAAAGAGTGAACAACAGTCTCAGTAGTCCAAGGTAAAAAAACAACCTCCCTTTTATGTTACTCTAATCATTGGCCAACACCTAGTGCATAATTGCATGATAGATTCAGGTGCAAGTAGCTCAGTCATGCGTAAGCAATTGGTTGACCAATTAGGACTAACTTATGAGCCATTGAAAAAGGGTTTAGTGCAGTTAGATGGGACTACTATGAATATTGTAGGAGTCATTAAAAATTTGAGTCTAACACTCCATGCTTGCCCCAATTTTTCTATTCCGCAAGATGTTTATGTGATAGACCTGCCACCCTACTTTGCAATTTTCTTATCAAGAGAATTTACAGCCAAATTAGGGGGTTATTTGTCATCTGACTGGTCACATATGTTTTTTAGGACAAGGTATGGAGCTAAAGTTACTATTAAATTAGAAGCTTTAGCTAATGATCACATAGAACCCTATGTCCCTAGTGCTGTCAATGCCAATTCGACCATTCATGAGAAAGATGACCAACCCATTCCGCGTGATCCAAACACCCCTACTGATGACATTCCTAACATTATTCTGGATGAATGGACAACTCATAATCTTGAGGAAGATCCTTTTAAAAATATGGATGAGGTAAACCTTGGAGTCTATATGTTTCATGAACAAGGTTCTCCTGTCCCAAATTTGATGAAGGATGCTAGACAACAAGATAATCAACATCAAAATGAGCTTTGGAGGCTCTATTTTGATGGGTCAAGAAGTAAGAATGGTGCTGGTGGTGGTTGCATGTTGATTTCCCCTATTGATGATAAGTATTATGTAGCTTTTAGGTTTTCTTTTAGCTGCACCAATAATACAGTTGAGTATGAGGCCTTAATTCATGGTCTACAATGGGCAAAGAAGAGATGAATCAACTATTTACAAGTTTATGGTGACAGTGAACTGGTTGTCAGCCAAGTAAGAGGTCTCCATACCACTAAGAATGATATTTTAAAATCTTATAAACATAGGGTATGGGATCTTATTGAAGATTTCCAAGCTCTCAATCTGCTGTCTATTCCTAGAAATCTTAATAAGCATGTTGATAGACTTGCTGCAATAGGAGCATAGTATGATATTCCAAGTGATATCAGCAATATTCATAAACATCAATATGTAAAAGTGATTGTTAGGTCTTCCATTCCTAATAATGCTGATCATTGGAAAGTTTTTGATAGTGATCAACTGATTATTAACTTTTTGAGGGAAGAGGCAGAGTTTTCAAATACCAACCAAGAGAAGCTTAAGCAATAGTATGATGATCAGGTCATATAGCTGAAAACAAATAAGCTACCTAAGGGTTTGGTCACATTGGAGTCAATTTTCAATGAGGATGATCAAGTGAGAAAAGAAAAATTCAGCTTGCAGATCAAGGAGGAATATTATGAAAATGTTGAGATTTTCAAGGATAAGCTGTTAAAGCTTGACAAGGTGTGTACTTTAGAGGAAAGGCATGCATTTTTTTTACTATGCCAAGAGTTTAGTGATATTTTTGCTTGGCAATATTCTAATTTAAAAGGCTTTGAACCTAGTATTTCCCAACATACCATAGAGATTGAGCTAAATGCTAAACCTATGAGGCAAAAGTAGAGGCCTCTTAATCCAAAGCTTGAGCCCCTTATGGTCAAAGAACTTAATAAACTCATTGAGAGGAGCATCATTTTTCCTATTAAACACACCTCTTGGGTGTCAAACCTTGGTCCAGTTAGGAAAACGAATGGTGAAATTAGATTTTGTGTTGATTTTCAAGATCTCAATAGAACCTCATTGAAGGATAGATATCTACTGCCCTCTATGGAGCAGATTTTGCAAGTTGTTGCAGGCTTTGAGAGATTATCCTTGCTAGATGGTTTTTTAGGTTATAACTAGGTTTTAGTGAAGGAGGAAGATCAATTTAAAACAACTTTTACAACTAAATGGGACACTGTGGCCTATAAAAAGATGCCATTTGGTTTGTCAAACACTGGTGCCACTTTTCAGCATGCTATGGATATGGCATTTCATAGTTTGATGTATAAATTTGTACTTGTTTATTTGGATGATATCACTGCTTATTCCAGAAATTTAGTTGAACACCTAGCTCACCTAAAGAAATTTTTTGAGAGGTTTAGAGAGTATGGTATATCTCTTAACCCAAATAAATGTATGTTTTATGTTCATGAGGGTAAGCTCCTGGGCTATGTGGTGTTTAAAAAGGGTATTACTATTGATTCGGAAAGGGTAAGTGTTATTCTTTCCTTACCTCTACCAGTGCACAAGAAGGGCTTGAAAAGCTTCTTGGCTAGGATTAATTTTGTTAGGAGGTTTATTCCAGATATTGCAGAATTTGTAAAACCTCTAACTTCTATGTTGAAAAAGGATATTCCTTTCAGCTAGTCTAAGGATGGGAGGAGGAGTTTTGAGCTTATAAAAGAGGCACTTGCAGCTGCTCCTACTTTGCTAAACCCGTATTTCTCAAGAGATTTTATTTTGTATGCTTATGGTAGTATTGACAACATCTTAGCTATGTTGGTTCAAGAAAATGAGCATGGTTTGGAGCAACCTTTGGCCTTTTTCAGTCAAGGCCTTAAGGATTATGAGGAGAAATATTCTTTTGTTGAAAAACATGTTCTTGCTATTGTTAGGAGTATGAAAAAGTTTAAGTATATGTTGTCTAACAATAGGATTAAGTTGATGGTTTCTCACCCCTCAGTTAAAGAGTTTTTGCTCAACAAAGACTTAAATGATAAGAGGGTTGGTTAGGTGACTAAGGTGATGGAATTTTGATGTTGATATTAAGGTCACCAAGCTAGTCAAAGGTAAGGGACTGTGTGAGCAGCTTGCTGATCACACAAATAAAACTGAAGAGGATGAGGAGAAGGTGGTTTTAGCCCTCTAAGATGAAGAACAAGTAGATGTTCCTATTCCTCCTATTAGTTGGGTACAAGAAATGACCCATTTCTTGCTGACCGGTGAGTGTCCTCATGGATTGAGTAAGTCAAGAAGAAGGTATTATAGACTTCAGTCTGTTCCCTATGTACTCTTGAATGGTTTTCTATTTAGAAAGGATTTTCATGGTGTATTATTGAGGTGCATAGATGTTGATTAGGTTGATAAGGTATTGCATGAGTTTCATGAAGGATCAATAGGAGGACACTTTTTAGCAAGAGCTACAACTCTGAAAGTTATGAAAGGAGGCTATTATTGGCCTATATTGTTCAGAGATGCACATTCCTAGATTAGAAAGTGCAAAGAATGTGCCATGTTTGCAGGAAAAGAGAGGTTGGCAGGGCTGTCATTGCAACCTATTCAGGTAGAATAACCCTTTATGAAGTTTATGAAGTGGGGTTTGGATTTCATTGGAGTCATAAATCCACCTTCAAGTGTTGGTCACAAGTGGGTGCTCACAGCCACTGAATATTTTACTAAGTGGACTGAGGCTATAGCACTGAAGGAAGCAAATGAGACAACTATTTTGAACTTTTATGATGAGTTGATAACTAGATTTGGTGTCCCTAAATCTATAGTTTCAGATAATGCTCTTGCTTTTATAGGGAGTCAAATATCTGATTGGGTAGTAAAGAATGGTGTTTATCTCAACACCTCATCTAACTATTACCCTTAAGGTAATGGACAAGCTGAGTCCACCAATAAGAATTTGCTCAGAATCATCAAAAGGACCATGGAAGGAAATCAACGAGCTTGGCATACCAAGCTTAAATAAGCCTTATGGACTGATAGAATCACACCAAAGAGGTCACTCGAATGTCTCCATACATGCTTGTGTATGGGAAAGAGACAAGGTTTCCTATTTCACTTGAATTTCTAGCCCTTGATTTATCTAACCAACTGGATATAATTGAAGAAGAGCCTATGTTAGCAAGATTGGCTCAGCTGATTGAGCTAGAGGAAGTTAGAAATAAGGCAATGAGGCAAATTGAGCATCACCAAGCTCAAATGAAAATATATTTGGATAAGAGGGCTACTCCTAGAGTGTTCAAGGAAGGTGACATTGTCCTAAAATGGGATGAATTTAGGAGCAGGCCAGGAAAGCATGCAAAGTTTGATGCTTTTTGGAGTGGACCTTATATGATTTCTGAGTGCAAGCATCACAATGCCTTCCAACTATCTAAGTTAGATGGTGATGTTGAACCAATCCTAGTTAATGGGATTCCTCAAGAATTTCTTTTGAGGTATGCCTAAAATTTGTACATATTTCTGTTTTCCTAGTGGTAATAAGTGCATTGCATAATAGGTCAGTTTGTAGTTCTGTTTTCCCTAAGTGCCTAGTGCATAGTTCAGAAGGAGTAATAAGAGTCATACTGTTGCAATCCATCAAATCTATAAAAGAGAGGTGTCCATCATATGAAACAAGGAATATGTTTATCCCCTCTCATGCACAAAAGACATCTTTTGCAATCATGTGTGATGTGTTGTTTCAATTTTCTATCAATCTCAGTGACTATGTGCCCAATGGAATGCATAAGGTAGCTAGTCAAAATGTTTAGCAGGCAAACATAGGGTAGATGTCACCAAAAATGTTACCTATTTTTGCTACAAGCTCAATATGCCTCAGAAGGAGAAACAAGTGCTAAGTATGAAAAGAATACATGTTTTTGTCTAACTTGTTTGCTTCATGTGCAGACATAGGGTCAGTAACTTTTTGTTCATTGAATTATAGCATGTGGGGTAAAATGTGACTCCCATGAGGGTTGAGCCCAACATGCTGAGGGAGATGGTGTTTCTTTGCAGTATTTTTGAATTTTTTTGCCTTATTGGCAAGATCTACCTCGATGAACTGATAAGAAGTGCAAAGTGTTGAATGATTGTCATCGGCTATTGGAAGGAGCTATCTCAGGTTATCCTGATTACTCAATGGAAGGGCCCAGGCGTAGTCCATTTATCCCACATTCACCACGGGGAGGAGCATTTTAGTATTTAAAGACAAAGTCCCACACATATTAAGTGTCAAAGCTTACTAACTTTTGACAAGGAGCAACTCAGCATTGGTAGGCCCCCTGCATGCGTGCACATCTCAAAGCGGCCAATTTTTGTAGTAAAAGGGCAAATTAACAAGTGAGCAGGTTGCAAAAGATCTGATGGTCATTGCTAGACCGCTATGTGAAAGTGCTCGACTATTAATCTTCATGACTTAGCGACTGGTGAGGTGGCATCTAGGTGGAAGTTGAAGTGGTGCCTGGGTGGATCATGTAGCAAAACAAAGGTGTGCCACGTGGTGACACCGTGGCATAAGAGAGAGCCGCTTAGAGAGACTAAAGACCAAGTAGATTCAGGTAGATCAATGGTGATCAAAAAAGATCTGACGGCTGTCATTATGTCGGGATGGGAAGATAATTGCCAAATACTCCCTATGACTTGGTGATAAAGCACATATCGAAAAGTGAGACTAAATCTCAAGCAGATCACTGAGATCTAATGACAGATCAAGGAAGATTAGACAGTGGAGTGGCATTTCGGGGCTATCCATGACTGTCATTATACTGTAGTTGTGAAGTGTCTGAAATGAATACCCTCACAACAAGCGGCAGGTCAGGTGGTGCCGAGGTGGAATCTGAGCATATCACAAGGTGACATGCCTCATGATAGGTGGCATGTCATCAGAGTGAATGTCAAACAAACCTTGGCTATGATAGATCTCTAAATGGTTTCACCGAATGCATCAGTTTCATCAAAATAATAGGTATCGATGAAACTGTAGTTTTGATGAGACATAAAAAGTGTTCACCGAGGGAGGTAGTTTGGCCGAAAGAATGATGCCAAACAAACCAAAGTAAAAGGGTGGGCTCGGTGGTGCAGAGGTGGCATATGAGGCCATGCTCAGGTAAATCAGGTGGCAAACTGGAGATTGACATTTGACACGGATGCTTAGAGAGACTAAAGACCAAGTAGATCAGGAAAAATCAACAGTAGTCCGAAAGATCTAATGGCCATCGCTATACCACTATAGAAAGAAGCTCGCCAGTTATCATTGTTAGGTCCCAGAGACAATTGAGAGGGGGGGGGTGAATTAGTTGTCTAAAAAATTCAAACCAAAAACTAGTTAACCAACTTAATGCTTAGTACCAGTAAACCAGTTAAGTATGCCGGTAGACAGTGTTAACAGTAAATTTCTATACCGGTAAGGATTAATGCATGAAACATAAACATAAAGTCATCCACAACACATAACACCAATATTTGTACGCGGAAACCCTGTAAGGGGAAAAACCACGGTGGGAAACCTTACCCACAATTAGATGATACTACTACAGATAGTAAGTGTACATAAATGGGGTCTGCACATGCAGAAAGGCCAATAGCCTAGATCTCACTGCTCAATCACAAAATGGGAGTCACACTGACTACAGTTGGATGGTTAAATCCAATAAGAATGTACTACACAAAATAGAATCTTCATATGTTGGATTCAGTACCGGTGTAATGCTGATATGATTATACAAAAACCTAATTTCACCTTCAAATGATGTCTTCATGTATACCTCTGCTTGATCTTGCATATACCTTCACTCAATTCTTTTTCACATTCCACACTTGATGTTACAAATAAGATCTTACATATATACCATACCCTAAGACCAATTTTAGTAGGTCTACTCTACAAGATATTACAATAAAATCATTTTACATATAATACCATATCCAATGTAATAACTAATTGAACATGTTGGCTTAATGCATTTACAACAATAATAAAAAATCTCCATAGCGTGCCATGCTGATCTGGAAAAGATAAACCTGTCAGTGTAACCCTAGATAACCTGGACCTATTTGCCGGTAAAGGCAAATATGCAAATATGAATATACCAATGATTAATTCTTCAAAACAAAGTGTTCATACGATGTCTTTGACATTACCAAGTGTCTTCCATATCATTCCAGGTGCTAGTGAACATTATATCCTGTCGGTGAACCATGTACCAGTAACTGTTGCAATAGTTGCTTGCCGGTGAATGTTGCTAGATCTCCAAAGTGCTTGTTTTCAGTAGGTGTTGACATTAATGACAAAACCATACCAAAATACCAACAATCTCCCCCTTTGGCATTGATGGCAACACAAGATGGAAAAACCATCCAAGTGCCAAAACAAAAATGCCAAATATCAAAAACCAATCAATCTCCCTTAAACAACAATTTCTCCCCCTAGGAGCAATATGTGTTTATCCAAAGATTAATACCAATCATTCTTCAAAAGATAATGTGTTTTTCCATCTTGTGTTGCCAAAGATATCTCTCCCCCTTTGACATCAAATGTCAAAGCTACAAAATTCAAGTTCATACAAAATACCAACTACTCCCCCTAAGAAGTAGCTTCCTCATCAAAGACCATAATAAAAGATTTGTCTTTTTAATTCTATCGGTTGATGACAATCATCAACTGTCTAAGTCTCTACCAGTGGTGGTATGACTCCAAGCTGATCTCTTAGATATTCAAAGGTTCCTTAGGCAAAGGTTTTGTAAAAATATCTACAAGCTGTTCTTTAGTATTCACATAAACCAGTTTTATCTCCTTTTCTTCAACTTTTTCCCTTAGAAAATTCAGTTTGATAGAATCATGTTTTGTTTTAGAATATAATACCAGATTTTTAGATATATCAATTGCTACAGTGTTATCACAATATATAGTAGTGGGTTCCTTGCATTTTACCTTTATGTCTTTCAACATTTGCTTAAGCCATAGTACCTATGTACAGTTAGTTGCTATTGCAACATATTCTGATTCTACTGCTGATAAAGATGTACAACTCTATTTCTTACTCAGCCAAGAAACTAATCTCTTTCCAAGAAAGAATGCTCCTCCAATGGTGCTTTTTCTATCATCCACATTTCCTACCCAATTTGCATCTGTGTATGCACATAGGTCAAAATTTTCATCTCTAGGATACCGTAATCCAAGATTTGTTGTGCCTTGTAATTACTGGAAAATCCTTTTTACTACTGATTCATGATTTTCCCTAGGATTACTCTGAAATCTAGAAACAATACATACTGCATTCATAATATCAGGCATGGTTTGTGTCAAATATAGTAAACCTCTTATCATAGATTTGTATCTAGTTGGATTAATAGGTGTAGATTCATCCCTTTGAGATAATTTGTCATTTGTAGTCATAGGTGTGCTTACCGGTTTAGAGTTATCCATCCCAAATTTCTTTAGTAATTCTTTCAAGTACTTGGATTGACTCAAAAATATACCTTTATCAGTATGTGAAATCTGCAATCCTAAAAAGAATTTTATTTCTCCAATCATAGACATTTCAAATTCTTGCTGCATTTTAATAGAAAATTCCTTACATAATTGTAAAGCGGAAAAATCGAACCCTAGTTGTTCTCCCCTCCCCAACTCCAAGGAGAGAGAAGGGAGAGTCACTAGGGTTGATGGTTTTCACTTAGGAGAGACTTTACATTCAAAAGAGGGGTTGAAACCCACAAGATCCAATCCCACACAATGCAACATTTGATTCTAAATGAGTTTCAAGGGTTGTGACATTAAGGATACCCTCTTTTGTAAAGAATGTAGATAGAAAGATTGAACTAAGAATGCATGTAAAGTAGGAAAGATTCGCTTATAAATAGAGATAGGGATATGGGATTAAGCTGCGGACCTGGAATTAGCAGTAAAATGTCGAGATGGTGCTGTTCTGCAAATTTGAGCGAAAGTTGACAGGACGATGGCGCCCGACGTGCACACGGTCCTCCAAAAAATCTGCGAAACAAAAGGGGATCTGTTCGTCTCTGCACAAGGATTTCAGATCTTCAATTATAGCTGCGTACCTGCAACCTACACATAGAAAAGAGAGGACGATTGGGGGGTTAGGGATGAGGGGTTTGCCTTTAGGTCAAACCCCAGTTTTGGAATTAACCAAGAAATGAGAATGCTGTAAATGTAAATGTTTGTAATGTAAACAAGTACTGATACCTTGTTGTAAGAATGTTTGTATTCTTACATGCGAAGGTGTAATGTATGTAGTATGTTGTGTGTTGTAAGTGATCTCCTCTTCAATGGTTGAATCCTTGTCTTGAATGCAACACTTAGCCTTGAATGGAAACTTAGAATGCTTGAATGCTTGAATGCTTGAATGTTTGAATATCGCTTCCACATCTTGCTCTTGCTTATTTCCTTTCTTTGACCTCCTCAAATGGGAGAGGAAATGTAGTTTATATACTTGTCAATTAGGGCTGATAGACTGATTTTCCCGACCTTAGGCCGACCAAGAAACAATATTATTTTCCAATTTGCAAACTTAAAGACCCGAAGCCCCATAAGAGATCGGGCCCAAAATAGGGCCAGGGACCAGGGCGCTGGGCGCCATGGTCCTGGGGAACCAGGGCACTGGGCGCCCTAGTCTTGAAGGACCAGGGCACTGGGTGCCATGGTCCCACCTCTTGGGACAATAGGGTGCAAGGAGGATCAGGCCAGGGTGCTGAGAAATGCAGTTTTTGATGTCATGAACAAGTTTCGGGGTCTCCATTCAGGTTCCGTGTTGCATCACCATCGTGAAGACCCAAATGCAGTCAAAATTGCAAGTGTCACAATTTTAGGATGCTACATTTAGCCCCCACTTTAGCAGGAGTATAAGCGTATGCTCATACTTCCGGTAAAGTACAAGGAAACAACATTGAAAAACTTTCACCACATCAAGGAGGCAAGATACACCAAGCCCCCAGTGGACTAAGGATCTTACGACTTCGATTGACAAAGTAAAAGGGAAGATCATGAGGGAGAACCATGACTATCAGTAGTAAGGTTCCCTCACTATGAGTCATGCAAGAAAGATATCCAAAATTTTCAAGGCAAAGCTAAATTTGTCAAGAAATTTTCAAGTATCTTGAAAAGATATGAACGAGATGTATGCCCCCCTATGTTAAAGCGATCACACACGCCTCACCGGGGGTGATTGCTTTAAGGTAGTGATACATATAAGAATGAGAAAGGAGCATGTTATCACAAGGATTTAGCCCCCAAGTGTGAGATAAGCCCAAGGATAATAGACACAAAACACAAAGCACAAGGTGACTTCACCTTCCTCGGGGTCAGTATGATGTATGATAATTCATGTATATCATATGTATGTATGCATAATTGTTCTTCATTCCCCAATCAAGGAAGGTCACCTAGAAGAAGGGAACACATGTGTCTTTTGAGTCAACATGAGAGAGACCAAAAGAGATCTCAATGCTTTGCATCGTCCTCAAGTAGACAACACTAAGGACAACAAATAGAAGAATGAGAATAACACATAGAAGAAGTAACAAAAGAGAGGAGGAGAGAATCTGCTATGCTAATGAACTAGTCTAGCACATCATCTACCCCTCGATCTTGCTGATCAATATTTCGGGAAGGTAGGAAACACGCTAGAGGAGGAACATCCAACACAGTAGATGGAGCTATCACAAGATCCAAACAAGGGCTATGTTCATGTTCCGAGCCACGTTGTTCTTGTCTAGGAGCTAGGATAAGTGCTTTAGAAAATTCGTTAGATAAATGGTTATCAACATCAACATATTCATATTCACTATCAGAATGAACAGGAGTAACATTTTCATCATGCATAACATTTTCATCTATATCATCATCAAGATTTATAAAAATAGGATCTTTAACTCGCACAGGATCAAGACCATCATGCATCTTATGTTAAGGAGATTTTGGCTCAATTTTTGGCTGAGGAGAAAATGGAATAATACTAGCTGAAGGTGTTTTGGGGGATTGCAAAGTTTGAGAAGCAGCTGCCTGAGCTCTAAGACGATGCTTTCGTCGGCGTTCACGTGCAGAACAATTTCGTCTAGTCTTAGTAGGAAGTTGAGAAGATTGAGGAGGAGGAATGTTCTCATCCTGATCACTTGGGTGTTTAGGTTGTGGTCTCTTAGGTTGAACAATAGGAGCAGAGGAAGGTCTCTTCTCTTTATAAGAGGAAGGAGGAGGAACTGCTCCATATAAGGGAGGAATATTTGGTTTAGGAAGGAGACCAAGTCCATCATGATGAGGAGGTATAGATCTACTTTTAGGAAGTTTATTAGATATAGGCATAGTCACATTCATAGGAATGGTTTGGGAATCTTCTTGAGGAAAGACATTAGTTTTATCTTTCAAAGGAAGAACTTCCTTCTCAAGAATGATAGGAATGTCAAGTTTGGGTGTTCTAGGTTCACTTAGAGATAGGATCATATCTTTTTTCCACCTTTGATAAGATTTGAAAAGATGATCACTTCGCGGAGGAAGAGATTGGAATTGTTTAGGCCAAAAGTAATCAATAGGAATGCTAGAAGTTCTTTCAGCTAGTTTAAAGAGACTATGATTGACAGTAACAACTTCACCATTATGGGGAAATTTCAGACACTTATGAATAGGAGAAGCAATAGCTTTCATGGAAGATAGCCAAGGATAGCCTAGCTTCACACGAAATTGTTTGGATGATGGAATAATAGCAAATTCCACATCAAGGGATTTGTTATGGACCTCAATAGGTAATGTAATAGAACCAATTGCAGGAGAAGAAAATGCATCAAATAGTTTCACAACCACATTTGTTTCATCATAGATCACTTGATTCAATTGCAAAGTAAAAAGGAATTCTTCAGTAATGACATTAATCATACAAGAAGGATCAATAAGCACTCCACGGCAAGGTGTATTCTTGACTTTTTGCAACTATATATAAAGGACCATCAGGTACCCTGACAGTTTCACTAGAATCAAATGTGATGGAAGGTTCTTTAGGGATTTTCTGCTGCTCTACAAATTTAATCACATTCGGAGTCATAGACACAAGATCATCAGGTGAGACAGAGGATTCATTAGTATCAATCACATTAGAGGTATGAGAAGGTAATGGATCAGTAAAAATCTTAAGATTTTGGTTAGGAGGAGCTATAGATGTGTTGCCTTTATCATTCACACCAGAAACAGAGATAGTATTATTATCAATCAAATCTTGAATTTTACCCTTTAAAGCAAAACATTTTTTAGTATCATGCCCAGGATGACGATGATATTGACAAAAAGATTTGTTATCAAAATAGGGTGAATTAATCTTTGTAGGATCTATTTGCCTTATACGAGGGAGAGTAAGCACATTTTGTTCCAATAACTTATTCATAATACTATGCAATGATTCATTCAAAGGAGTAAACTTTCTTTATTTCTTGAAAAACTTAGAAATAGGAAGCACACCTAATGCTACATTCACATTGTTGTTGATGATGTTTTCATTGAATTTAATGACCTCTCTGTTTGGTTTAAACTTCCCAAATGGTTGTTGACTACTATCACCCTTATCACTCGGAGCCATAGGATTTGCTTGTTCCATTTGACTCACAATCAGTTGATAATTGTGAAGAGTTGCGCACAACTGTTGGAAAGAAGTAAACTCAGAAAACAGAAGTTTTTCTCTAATATCTTTTTTGTAAATTAGAAATGAAGATTCTTTGAATATCATTGTCAGGTACTGGAAAAGAAATCTGAGCATACAAATGTTTATATCTACCAATGAAATCAGTCACTTTTCTTTAACACCTTGTTTACAATGCATTAAATCAATCAAAGTAACTTTAGGACTTATATTGTTTTGAAATTGTTGAATGAAATCATTTGCAAGTTGTTCGAAAGAAGTAACAGAATAAGAAGGCAACGAGCAATACCATTGTAGGGCTTTATCTCTTAATGTTCTAGTAAACAGTTTTGCAAGCAACCTTTGGTCATAAGCAAAATCGGTACATATTGTTTGAAAGGTCTTAACATGTGTTAGAGGATCACCCTTACCATTATAAAGCTCCAAATGCGGAATTTCAACATGTTTAGGGGGGATAGCTCGAACAATGTCAAGAGAAAGTGGGCTTGCAACATCAAATGTGGGCACACTAAACTTAGATTGATTCATAGAGGCAATTTGTTGCTGTAAAGAAGAGACAGTTTGTGCAAGATTGTTAATGGTCGCTTCAGTCGAAGAGTTCATATTAGACGTGTTAGATTGTGATGGAGGTGTTATGTTATTGAAAGAAGGTAGAGAGTAAGGTGGTGGGACACTATGATAGTTAGTCATAGGAGATGATTGGAAAGGAGGAACACTACAAGGAGGAATGGAATGATTAAACGAATTGCCTCCTTGCATCATGTTCATTTGTGGTGATATAATAGGAACACTCATTGAAGGAATGAATGAAGAAGTTGGATTGAATGAAGGAAGAGGGTTGATTGAAGAAGAGGGATTGCCCCCATGACTGGTGATCATAGGTGGAATGTCTTGTATTGAAGTAGTCATTATGTTTGATGTAAAAGTAGGAATACTAGCAATAGAAGTTGTCAAAGGAATAGAATGATTAACTTGAGTAGGAGGTTGTGTATAACCCAAAGTTTTGGCACAACTCTTCATAGGCATCACATTTGAATCCACAATGTGTGCAATACCACGCAAAATATCAATTCCATTCTTATCACTTTGAACCATACGTTTCAGACCCTCAATTAATGAAAGAGCTTCGCTATCAGGGTATTCTTGAGACATCCATTGTCGAAAATCATCAAATTGGTTATCCAATTTTGAAAGTTGTTCTACAGAAACCTCATGGAGAGCTTCTTCATCATTAAGAGGATTAGAGGAATTGCCCATGTCCTCGTTAAAAAGGCCATTCAAATTAGGTTCCATCTCCTCGGTAATTACACCTTGGAAAGACCTAATTCTAAGGCTTCGTCTAACGGGAATAGTGTAAGTAGGGCTTATTGTTGTAAAACTCATGCACTAAAGAAAGAGAGAAGATTTTGAATTTTAGAGGTAGCAAATTTCAATAAAACCAGCCAATCTCCTAGATTTAAGCTGTTAAATACAATCAGGACAATCTCCCGAAATTTCAGAAAAAATGTCCAGGACCGTGGCGAACGGAGTGCACACGGTCTTCACAACTTTTTTCAAAATTTGCAGGGATGAAAGTTATGATGATTTTAAAGCTAACCTGAAAAAATTGAGTGATTTTACGATCTGTAGATAGGCCAAATTAAAGTTGCAATCTCGAAATTGAACCCTACCAAGATTGTCGAAAAATGCAAAATTTGAATTTTGAAAAAGAGAGGGAAACTGAAATTTTGAATTTTATGATTTTAGAGGGAATACCAAAAGCAATGCAGGTTTTGAAATTTAAAAATTGACTCAATTTCACGCAAAATTCAATTTTGAAAGTGGAAATCAAGCTTGTTGTAATTAAACATCTAATTTCAAAAGTCACAAATTGCAAAAATTTGAATAAAGCACTGAAATTTCGAATGAATGCCAACACACTTTTTAGATTTAGGACTGTAAGAAACACAATTTTGACATGAATTTCAATTTCAACAATTTTTGAATGATTAGAAGCCTCAATCCAAGCAATCGCTAGACCAACTTTGACTTTAATTTTGAAAGTGTTAAAATTGATAAAATCAGCCAAAATTCTGGATTTTAGCAGAAAAATACAGTAAGATCTAGCTCCCGAAATTTCAGAAAAAATGTTGGGGACGATGGCGCTCGGGGTGCACACGGTCCTCGCAACTTTTTTCCAAATTTTCAGGGATGAAAGATATTGTGATTTTATTGCGGAATCCAAAGTTACAGCCGATTTGGAGGTGTTTTGATCAGTCAAATTATCAGTCAAAGGTTGAATCAAGAAGGTTTTAAAAATTAGGGTTTTTGACATTTAACCACTTAATTTTCAGAATTAAAGCACAAATATGAATTGACAATTTGCAATAGAAGGGTAGATCTGAAACAAGCATTAACAATTAAACATTCCACAAGCTTAATTAAAAAGAAAATTTTAGGGTTTTTATGCAATTAACCTCTAAAATTTGCAAAAGATCAAACATAGAAATGTAATCAAGGAAGCAAATTTTTCAGATCTAACCATGAATAATCAGAATGAGGATGTTCACGTCGGGTTCACCAAAATGTAAAGCGGAAAAATCGAACCCTAGTTGTTCTCCCCTCCCCAACTCCAAGGAGAGAGAAGGGAGAGTCACTAGGGTTGATAGTTTTCACTTAGGAGAGACTTTACATTCAAAAGAGGGGTTGAAACCCACAAGATCCAATCCCACACAATGCAAGATTGGATTCTAAATGAGTTTCAAGGGTTGTGACATCAAGGATACCCTCTTTTGTAAAGAATGTAGATAGAAAGATTGAACTAAGAATGCATGTAAAGTAGGAAAGGTTCGCTTATAAACAGAGATAAGGATATGGGATGAAGCTGCGGACCTGGAATTAGCAGTAAAATGTTGAGATGGTGTTGTTCTGCAAATTTGAGCGAAAGTTGACAGGACGATGGCGCCCGACATGCACACGGTCCTCCGAAAAATCTGCGAAATGAAGGGGGATCTATTCGTCTCTGCACAAGGATTCCATATCTTCAATTATAGCCACGTACCTGCAACCTACACACAGAAAAGAGAGGACGATTGGGGGGTTAGGGATGAGGGGTTTGCCTTTAGGTCAAACCCCAGTTTTGGAATTAACCAAGAAATGAGAATGCTGTAAATGTAAATGTTTGTAATGTAAACAAGTACTGATACCTTGTTGTAAGAATGTTTGTATTCTTACATGCGAAGGTGTAATGTATGTAGTATGTTGTGTGTTGTAAGTGATCTCCTCTTCAATGGTTGAATCCTTGTCTTGAATGCAACACTTAGCCTTGAATGGAGACTTAGAATGCTTGAATGCTTGAATGCTTGAATGTTTGAATATCGCTTCCACGTCTTGCTCTTGCTTATTTCCTTTTTTCGACCTCCTCAAATGGGAGAGGAAATGTAGTTTATATACTTGTCAATTAGGGCTGATAGACTGATTTTCCCGACCTTAGGCCGACCAGGAAACAATATTATTTTCCAATTTGCAAACTTAAAGACTCGAAGACCCATAAGAGACCGGGCCCAAAATAGGGTCAGGGACCAGGGCGCTGGGCGCCATGGTCCTAGGGGACCAGGGTGCTGGGCACCCTAGTCCTGAAGGACCAGGGCACTGGGCGCCATGGTCCCACCTCCCGGGACAACAGGGTGCAAGGAGGATCAGGCCAGGGTGCTGAGAAATGCAGTTTTTGATGTCATGAACAAGTTTCGGGGTCTCCATTCAGGTTTCGTGTTGCATCGCCATCGTGAAGACCCAAATGCAGTCGAAATGGCAAGTGTCACAATTTTAGGATGCTACAATAATCCATCTTCTCCTCCAAAGATTATATCATCAACAAATACTTCAATAATCAAGATGTCATCATTAGTTATTTTGTAATATAAATTGCTATCTGCATTTCCTTTAGTAAAACCAATCTTCAAAAGATATTTATCCAACCTTGCATACCAAGCTTTTGGAGCTTGTTTCAATCCATACAGAGCTTTTCTTAACCTGCAAACCATATCATTGTCATCTATCAGAGAAAATCCATCAGGTTGTTCAATATATACTTCCTCTTCAAGATCTCCATTCAAAAATGCACATTTAATATCCATTTGATAGACTTTGTATTCCTTGTGAGCTGCAAAAGCCAAGAATAATCTAACTGCCTCAATTCTGGCTACCGGTGCAAAGGTTTCATTGTAATCAACTCCTTCTTTCTAAGAATATCCCTTACACACTAGTCTTGCTTTATTTCTGACATCCTTACCATTTTCATTAAGTTTGTTTCTAAATACCCATTTGGTTCCAATTACATTTTTATCTTTAGGCCGGGGAACTAATGTCCAAGTATTATTTTTCTCAATTTGTCCTAATTCTTCTTCCATAGCTTTAATCCAAAATTTATCTTCACATGCCTCATTGATAGATGATGGTTCAATTTGAGAAATAAGACATACCTCATCATTTGCCAATCTTCCTCTTGTCATAACTCCTTTAAATTTGTTTCCAATTATCTGATCTTCAGAATGATTCAATCTTACATACCGGGGTGTCTTAGTTTGTTGTTGTTCTTCAATTATTGTGGAATCTTCTGATGATACCCGGGTAACTGGATCTTCATTCTGTACTGGTGGATTTAGTGTAGGTTCATTTGTCACAATTTCTGTTGCCGGTTCAAAGTCTATATACCTTGAAGTTCCTCTAAATTGTTCATCAATGTTTACATTTGTACTCTCAACAATTTTCTGCAATCTCTTATTAAAACATCTATATGCCTTGCTCTTAGATGAATAACCAAGAAATATTCCTTCATCACTTCTAGGATCAAATTTGCCAATATACTCATCTCTTCTAATATAACATTTACTTCCAAAAATTCTGAAATACTTAAGAGTAGGAGTATTATCAAACCATATTTCATGAGGGGTCTTACCGGTTTCACCTTTGATGTGAACTTTGTTGAATGTATAGACAACAGTGGTAACTGCCTCTCTCCAATACACATGTGGTATATTTGCTTCTAATAACATACTTCTTGCTGCATCCAAGATAGTTCTATTTTTCCTTTCAACAACTCCATTCTGCTGTGGTGTCTGAGGTGCTGATAACTGTCTTTTGATTCCATTTATTTCACATAATGTATTAAAGTCCTTAGATGTGAATTCTCCTCCTTGATCTGAGCTTAAACATTTGATTTTCTTACCAGTTTCATTTTCAAACATTGCTTTGAATAGTTTGAACTTTCCAAGTGCTTCTTATTTTTCTCTAAGAAAAGTAACCCAACACATTCTAGAATAATCATCAATAATTAGCATGAAATATCTATCACCTTGTAAGCTTCTAGTTCTAGTTGGACCACATAAATTAGTGTGAATTAAATCAAGAGCATTATTGGATTTTTTTGGAATACTTTTGAAACTCGCTCTAACTTGTTTTCCAGATTGACATTCCTTACAAATTGTATTATGAGGTTTCACAATTTTAGGTAGATCTCTAACTGCCTTAGAAGTACTGATTTTTACCATGCAATCAAAGTTTACATGACATAGTCTCTTATGCCATAACCAACTTTCATCTATATGTGCAATTAAGCATGCCTTTTCACTGTTATTCAAATGAAAGATATTGCCTCTAGTCTGATTATCGGTTGCAATTTCCAAACTAGTTCTATTCATGATTTTGCATTTTCCATTTTTAAATTGTAACTCAAATCCCTTCTCAACTAATTGACCAACACTTAAAAGATTATGCTTTAATCCTTCAACATAGTAGACATTGTCAGTATTATGCTTACCATCAAGAGATATTGAACCCTTACCTCTGATTGAACAGGCTTTGTCATCTCCAAATCTTACTAAACCTCCATTGTATTCTTGAAAGTTTAAGAATTTACCTTTGTCTCCAGTCATATGATGTGAGCATCCTGAATCAATGATCCATCCATCCTTTGCTTCAACTTTAGCTGCTAGGGATTGTTCTACCATTTGAGCAGTAGATGTCGGTTGATCTTCTGTTATAGCAACAAAAACCCATCCATTGTCTGTTGGATCCTCATCAGAATCATCAGTCACACCTTCATCAGCAATGTAACAAGATTTGTCTTTGTTCTTCTTAAATCTGTATCTTTGATATTCAGGATTAGGCTTGTATGTTCTCCTAGCTTCTTCTCTTAGTCTAGCATGTCTATCAGGGCATCTTGAAGCCATATGACCAATCTTGTTGCAGTTAAAACATTTAAAGGGTGCTTTACCTTCATACTTACTTCCAATTGGACCTTTTGGCATTTTTCTTGCAAATAATGCTTCAATCTCTTCAAGCTCTTTATTCTGCTTTCTGGATTCTTCAAGGTCTCTTGCATAAAAGGCTCTCCAGTCTGATTTGTCAAATGATGGAGTAGATGATGTTGATGCTTTAAAGGCCAAATCTGTCTTTATAGTAGCAACAGGACCAAATTCCTCAATTTCAAAGGCTGAAAGTTTTCCAATCAATGTATCGCTAGTTACTGATGTATTAGGTATTGTTCTCAACTCATTTATAGTAGTAATCTTCATTTTATATATTGGTGGCAAACCTCATAAGATTTTTGAAACAATTTCATCCTCACTCAAAGTTCCTCCACAACATTTAATACCCAAAACAATTTCATTTACTCTTTCCATAAAAGCATAAATCCTTTCAGCTTCTTCCATTTTCAGATGTTCATACCTGACTTGGAAGCTTTCAAGTTTTGCAATCTTGACCATGGAATCTCCTTCATTCAGTGTTTCCAAATGATCCCAAATAGCTTTAGCAGTAGACCTATCTGATAATCCCATGATTTGTTGATCTGATAATGCGCTCAAAAGTGCTTCTCTTGCTTTGCAATCATTTTCTTCATCTTTAGCTAAGGTAGTTGGAGCAGTCTGACTAGCTACAACAACAATATAACCATTCTTTGTAACTTCCCAGATGTCTTTACCAATACAATTGAGATGTGTCTCCATTCTAATCTTCCATATCCCATAGTTGGTTCCATCAAGTTTAGGACTGTCCTTCTTGAAATAATTAGTAGACATTGGATCTCCTCAAGTTGTGCAAAAGAGGACTAGGCTCTGATACCAATTGTTAATTCTTCAAAACATAGTGTCTACATGATGTATTCAACATCACCAACTGTCTTCCATATCATTCCAGGTGTCAGTGAACATTATATCCTGCCGGTGAACCATATACCATTAATTGTTGCAATAGTTACTTGCTTGCCGGTGAATGTTGCTGGATCTCCAAAGTGCTTGTTTTCAGTAGGTGTTGACATCAATGACAAAACCATACCAAAATACCAACAATCATAGTGACTTGGCAACAAAGCATGTTTGGAATATGTGAGCAGCTGAGAGGTTAAAGATCAAGCAGTTTGAGGAGAGATCAACAACCATCACTATATTGCATGATGAAGATGCTCGCTGGTTATCTCATGTGACTTGGTGATTGGCAAGGTGGCAGTTGAGGTGGTCATCCAGGTGGGCTCAGAATGAATGAGGATGCACCATGTGGTAGAGAGAAGATGAAGAACCAAGTCAGACCAAGTCTAGATGGTAGACAAAGAGGACCCGTGAGCAAATTAGAGGCTAACACATGGCAAAAGTCTACAAACGAGCAAATGTCTTTATTTTTTAAGTCAACTTTGAACCAGTTCAAAGTGGTTCAATGGTTCAAAGTTCATTATCGTCGCTTATTCCCGTGGGCCCAGGATGAAGAGAGCAACAACAAAGATAAAATAAAAAAAGCATAGTGGTTAAAAGCCAAACAGGTTCATGAAGATCTAAGGGTTGTTGCTATACCGCAATGAAAAGGTGCATAAAGGTTAATCCTTGTGACATAGCGACAAGTCGTCAGGAGTCCTGACGGTTTCTGTTATGTGCTGACGGTTAATACAGGTGGCTAAATCAAATGGTTAGGTAACCGGTAGCATCTAGGTGAACTCAACATGAAATGACGTGAAGTTGTGTTCACTTTGGCTACTCTTTTTTGCAGTTTTGGAAGAGTTTCTCTCTCAGTTAAGCCCCCTAATTTTGAGGAAAAGCTTAGAATTAATGACAACCGATCCATCTTGGAGCCATTTTTTACAGATTTGGTATAAGGGTTTGTTTTTCACTCTTTTGGAACAGATCCTAGAATTTTTGTACTTGTGTGGCATCAAATATTCAGGCTCCTATAACTTGTTTTTTAGGAGTTTTTTTTCCAGATTTGTAATGCTGAAAGTTCCTTGTTTTCAATAAAGAAGTTGAGTTCCTCCTTAAATTCTTTGGTCTAAGTTTTATGATTGTAAGCATTTTGATTAAAATTTTGTGATTCTTTTGTAGAATGCTTCATTTTATCTTAGTTTCTTCAGATGCTTAGGGCTGAGGTACATGTTATAGTGTAGGTCTCTGATTGTGTATGTGATTCTATTGCATCAAAATTGTGAGAATATTATTATCCTCCTTTTGTGAACATCAGTAAGCTATCCTTTCAAGAGAATCATTTATGAAAACATATATGTTTGAGTTGTGAGTTTAAGCAATTTCATTAGTTGGTTATCTTGTGGATTTGTAAGCAGTTTGTAGGTCTTTTATCATTGGTGGATCACCTAGCAGTAGTTAATTTTCAGTTTTATGCATATCCTTCTTCCCTTTTCTCATAAATTCAATTAAGTTCTTTAGGTGATCAAATAGGAAGTAGGCTTATAATCCAGAGGTTTGCTCTCATAATGGGATACCCATAGCCTGAGAGCAGTCCAATGTGTCACTGGATTGCAGGAATTTCAAGCTTGCATCGGGTGCAAATCCATGTGACAACAGTTTCTCCTTGTAAAATCTGGAAAATGTATGTTGAGTATTGAGATTGTGTGTATCCCGTTTGGTTTCTTAGTTCTCCTAGTGCGAGGGTGGCCTCTTGTAGGCCTAGGTTGGGAGGTGAGCCTCCATGGTCACAACCAAAGGATGACTTTGTTGCAGGTCTACAAATTGGCCATCAGGGATGAAGAAAACAAAGGAGTCTTATGTAGCTCTTGAAAAAGTGTTTTGCAAGTGCACTCACATGTTCATTTTCAAATTATGATTTTTTCCCATGTATCTAGAGAAATCATGAAAAAGGATTGTATGGGTAAACGTATAGAGTTGGGTCCCAATCCTGCGGAAGTCCGTGGGTTGGGAAATGAGCCCACTAGAAACGGGTGCCCGATTTGTACAAATCGGGCACCCGTTTAGCTTCGGGTGCCCGAGCCAAAACAAAATGGGTGTCCGTTTAGCAACGGGTTCCCGAAGCTAAATGAGTGTCTGTTTTTGAAATGTATTTATTTTATTTTTTGAACCATTTTACCATCATTTTTACTATTTGAAAAACAGGCAGGCATTTCTAAGGAGCACGGGTACCCGTTTTCTTCACCTCAGCTGACCCCCTAGACCATTTTTACCTCCTTCTAGGTATTTAGCTTTATTTTTTATATTCTATTTTATTTTTTATTGTTTTTCATTAAAAAAATGTTAATGTATTGATATTTTTTAATTTTTATGTTTTAAAGTTTGAAAATCGTCTTTTATTTCATGTTTAAAATAGTTTTCAGTTTTTAAATATTGCAAAAAACATGAATAGTAAAAATCATAGGAAAAAAAAACAAACATGAATAGTATTTAAACCGTAGGAAAAAAACAAAAATGTAAACGAACAGTAAACATTAGACGCAAAAAATAGACAATAAACCCTGAACAGAAAAATGAATAAACATTAGACGCAAAAAATAGACAATAAACCCTGAATAGAAAAATGAACAATAAACATTAGATGCAAAAAACAGACAATAAACCCTAAATAGAAAAATGAACACTAAACCTTAAATAGAAGAAAACGAACAAGTCCCAGGAGAAATTTGACTATCTTGGTTGATTAACCCTAAATTTGACTATCTTGGTTGATTAACCCTAAACCCTAAATTAAATGGTGCTTAGTGATCAGTGTTTTTCCTAGTAGTGTTGTATCAAATGGAACATATATTTAGTTTTTGATTGGATCTTTTAGAGTTAAATTTTATTTTTTTTGGTTTTCAGTCTATCATAATTAGCAAAGGTATAATAGATCATCATTCAACTCAATGTAACTACAAAATTACAAATCACCATAAGGCGATCCAACACATCATGGGTCCAAAGAAATCACAAAACATATATCAAACTAAGCAAACAATAAACACTTAGGGGCATACAATGCAACAAATGAAGCATCTAGAATAAGATCAAAGTAAAACTGAAAGATTTACATTCAAAATGTAAATGGCACAATCATACGCACATGGCCAAATCCACATCAAGAATGAAGAATGCAAATGAGTAAAAGGGATTGGCATTAGAGGGGCATAGAATATAGTGAGGGAAATGTTGAGGAGCCCCTGAATTTTATCCATGTCATTGTGTTTAGGTGACCTCTCAAGATTATGCACCATCATTGTGTCATAATGTGTCAAAAATATATTGGTTAGAGTATTGAACTAAGGCCTATACAAGTATGGTGGAAGACCATTGAGGGTAGTGTTAGTGTTGGTCTTAATGATAACAACTAATAATCAAGACCTCATGTATAGGGCATGGTGGCCCATTTTTTTGCATGATCAAGAGGATTGGCTATGATTAGAAATGGGTCATTGTAGATAGTGTAGGAATTGTCTAGGCTACAAGTGGATATCAACTAATACAATCACTACATCATTATGTTTTCATATATGTCAATATAAGGGTAGGCCATGAAAGTGTATGTTATAATTATTTGGTTTATCTTATACCAATTTGTAATAAAATGTAATTTGTTATACCAATATCTATTACTAGGCAATAATCACCTTGTAATTCTTTAGTGCATAGTTTGCACAATGGTGGGAATATGTAATTATTTTAGATGAAATAGAATTATTATCAATTGTGAAGTATCATGTTTATAATCCATCACATGTTACTAAGAATTATGAATAAGCTCCCAACTACCTATGATGTTTATAATCCATCTCATGTCTAAGAAATGTTTGTTGATTTCTCGAAAGGATTGGACTTAGTGACCTACTTGCCTCAAATGGAAAGCAAGAAAGTATAAATACAAGGTGTACATCAAGAGTTTGAGGTATTGCAATCTTATTGTAGCAATATTAGTAGAGTGTGTGTTGGAAGTGAATGTATTATATTATGTGAAAGCACATGAAAATAGTAGAGTGTGTGTTGGAAGTGAATGTATTATATTATGTGAAAGCATTAATTGAAATAGTAAAATAAGAACCAACAAGAAGGGAGAGTTGAGGGTGGTGTCTATATAGGGTAGATGAGTTATGTATTCTAATATATGACAAATTTTCTTGGATAGGTTTCATTATAAACCCCACTAAATTACTTAAAAATTTACACGTCTATATAAATTTATTTTGCCAAGTATATATTAAATTAAAAAACTGATTATATATTTATATGTGTATGTATCATTTTACATTTAGAATGAATTGATTCTAAATTTTTTATGATAATTGCTTGTATTTGATTACCAAATGTTTACTCTAATTGATATAATTGATGTACATAATTATGTTTTCATACATGTCAATATAAATGATAATTGCTACAAGTGGATATCAGCTAATACAATCACTACATCATTATGTTTTCATACATGTCAATATAAGGGTAGGCCATGAAAGTGTATGTTATAATTATTTGGTTTATCTTATACCAATTTGTAATAAAATGTAATTTGTTATACCAATATCTATCACTAGGCAATAATCACCTTGTAATTCTTTAGTGCATAGTTTGCACAATGGTGGGAATATGTAATTATTTTAGATGAAATAGAATTATTATCAATTGCGAAGTATCATGTTTATAATCCATCACATGTTACTAAGAATTATGAATAAGCTCCCAACTACCTATGATGTTTATAATCCATCACATGTTACTAAGAATTATGAATAAGCTCCCAACTACCTATGATGTTTATAATCCATCTCATGTCTAAGAAATGTTTGTTGATTTCTCGAAAGGATTGGACTTAGTGACCTACTTGCCTCAAATGGAAAGCAAGAAAGTATAAATACAAGGTGTACATCAAGAGTTTGAGGTATTGCAATCTTATTGTAGCAATATTAGTAGAGTGTGTGTTGGAAGTGAATGTATTATAGTAGAGTGTGTGTTGGAAGTGAATGTATTATATTATGTGAAAGCACATGAAAATAGCAGAGTGTGTGTTGGAAGTGAATGTATTATATTATGTGAAAGCATTAATTGAAATAGTAAAATAAGAACCAACAAGAAGGGAGAGTTGAGGGTGGTGTCTATATAGGGTAGATGAGTTATGTATTCTAATATATGACAAATTTTCTTGGATAGGTTTCATTATAAACCCCACTAAATTACTTAAAAATTTACACGTCTATATAAATTTATTTTGCCAAGTATATATTAAATTAAAAAACTGATTATATATTTATATGTGTATGTATCATTTTACATTTAGAATGAATTGATTCTAAATTTTTTATGATAATTGCTTGTATTTGATTACCAAATGTTTACTCTAATTGATATAATTGATGTACATAATTATGTTTTCATACATGTCAATATAAATGATAATTGCTACAAGTGGATATCAGCTAATACAATCACTACATCATTATGTTTTCATACATGTCAATATAAGGGTAGGCCATGAAAGTGTATGTTATAATTATTTGGTTTATCTTATACCAATTTGTAATAAAATGTAATTTGTTATACCAATATCTATCACTAGGCAATAATCACCTTGTAATTCTTTAGTGCATAGTTTGCACAATGGTGGGAATATGTAATTATTTTAGATGAAATAGAATTATTATCAATTGCGAAGTATCATGTTTATAATCCATCACATGTTACTAAGAATTATGAATAAGCTCCCAACTACCTATGATGTTTATAATCCATCACATGTTACTAAGAATTATGAATAAGCTCCCAACTACCTATGATGTTTATAATCCATCTCATGTCTAAGAAATGTTTGTTGATTTCTCGAAAGGATTGGACTTAGTGACCTACTTGCCTCAAATGGAAAGCAAGAAAGTATAAATACAAGGTGTACATCAAGAGTTTGAGGTATTGCAATCTTATTGTAGCAATATTAGTAGAGTGTGTGTTGGAAGTGAATGTATTATATTATGTGAAAGCACATGAAAATAGTAGAGTGTGTGTTGGAAGTGAATGTATTATATTATGTGAAAGCACATGAAAATAGTAGAGTGTGTGTTGGAAGTGAATGTATTATATTATGTGAAAGCATTAATTGAAATAGTAAAATAAGAACCAACAAGAAGGGAGAGTTGAGGGTGGTGTCTATATAGGGTAGATGAGTTATGTATTCTAATATATGACAAATTTTCTTGGATAGGTTTCATTATAAACCCCACTAAATTACTTAAAAATTTACACGTCTATATAAATTTATTTTGCCAAGTATATATTAAATTAAAAAACTGATTATATATTTATATGTGTATGTATCATTTTACATTTAGAATGAATTGATTCTAAATTTTTTATGATAATTGCTTGTATTTGATTACCAAATGTTTACTCTAATTGATATAATTGATGTACATAATTATGTTTTCATACATGTCAATATAAATGATAATTGCTACAAGTGGATATCAGCTAATACAATCACTACATCATTATGTTTTCATACATGTCAATATAAGGGTAGGCCATGAAAGTGTATGTTATAATTATTTGGTTTATCTTATACCAATTTGTAATAAAATGTAATTTGTTATACCAATATCTATCACTAGGCAATAATCACCTTGTAATTCTTTAGTGCATAGTTTGCACAATGGTGGGAATATGTAATTATTTTAGATGAAATAGAATTATTATCAATTGCGAAGTATCATGTTTATAATCCATCACATGTTACTAAGAATTATGAATAAGCTCCCAACTACCTATGATGTTTATAATCCATCACATGTTACTAAGAATTATGAATAAGCTCCCAACTACCTATGATGTTTATAATCCATCTCATGTCTAAGAAATGTTTGTTGATTTCTCGAAAGGATTGGACTTAGTGACCTACTTGCCTCAAATGGAAAGCAAGAAAGTATAAATACAAGGTGTACATCAAGAGTTTGAGGTATTGCAATCTTATTGTAGCAATATTAGTAGAGTGTGTGTTGGAAGTGAATGTATTATATTATGTGAAAGCACATGAAAATAGTAGAGTGTGTGTTGGAAGTGAATGTATTATATTATGTGAAAGCACATGAAAATAGTAGAGTGTGTGTTGGAAGTGAATGTATTATATTATGTGAAAGCATTAATTGAAATAGTAAAATAAGAACCAACAAGAAGGGAGAGTTGAGGGTGGTGTCTATATAGGGTAGATGAGTTATGTATTCTAATATATGACAAATTTTCTTGGATAGGTTTCATTATAAACCCCACTAAATTACTTAAAAATTTACACGTCTATATAAATTTATTTTGCCAAGTATATATTAAATTAAAAAACTGATTATATATTTATATGTGTATGTATCATTTTACATTTAGAATGAATTGATTCTAAATTTTTTATGATAATTGCTTGTATTTGATTACAAAATGTTTACTCTAATTGATATAATTGATGTACATAATTATGTTTTCATACATGTCAATATAAATGATAATTGCTACAAGTGGATATCAGCTAATACAATCACTACATCATTATGTTTTCATACATGTCAATATAAGGGTAGGCCATGAAAGTGTGTGTTATAATTATTTGGTTTATCTTATACCAATTTGTAATAAAATGTAATTTGTTATACCAATATCTATCACTAGGCAATAATCACCTTGTAATTCTTTAGTGCATAGTTTGCACAATGGTGGGAATATGTGATTATTTTAGATGAAATAGAATTATTATCAATTGCGAAGTATCATGTTTATAATCCATCACATGTTACTAAGAATTATGAATAAGCTCCCAACTACCTATGATGTTTATAATCCATCACATGTTACTAAGAATTATGAATAAGCTCCCAACTACCTATGATATTTATAATCCATCTCATGTCTAAGAAATGTTTGTTGATTTCTCGAAAGGATTGGACTTAGTGACCTACTTGCCTCAAATGGAAAGCAAGAAAGTATAAATAGAAGGTGTACATCAAGAGTTTGAGGTATTGCAATCTTATTGTAGCAATATTAGTAGAGTGTGTGTTGGAAGTGAATGTATTATAGTAGAGTGTGTGTCGGAAGTGAATGTATTATATTATGTGAAAGCACATGAAAATAGTAGAGTGTGTGTTGGAAGTGAATGTATTATATTATGTGAAAGCATTAATTGAAATAGTAAAATAAGAACCAACAAGAAGGGAGAGTTGAGGGTGGTGTCTATATAGGGTAGATGAGTTATGTATTCTAATATATGACAAATTTTCTTGGATAGGTTTCATTATAAACCCCACTAAATTACTTAAAAATTTACACGTCTATATAAATTTATTTTGCCAAGTATATATTAAATTAAAAAACTGATTATATATTTATATGTGTATGTATCATTTTACATTTAGAATGAATTGACTCTAAATTTTTTATGATAATTGCTTGTATTTGATTACCAAATGTTTACTCTAATTGATATAATTGATGTACATAATTATGTTTTCATACATGTCAATATAAATGATAATTGCTACAAGTGGATATCAACTAATACAATCACTACATCATTATGTTTTCATACATGTCAATATAAGGGTAGGCCATGAAAGTGTATGTTATAATTATTTGGTTTATCTTATACCAATTTGTAATAAAATGTAATTTGTTATACCAATATCTATCACTAGGCAATAATCACCTTGTAATTCTTTAGTGCATAATTTGCACAATGGTGGGAATATGTAATTATTTTAGATGAAATAGAATTATTATCAATTGCAAAGTATCATGTTTATAATCCATCACATGTTACTAAGAATTATGAATAAGCTCCCAACTACCTATGATGTTTATAATCCATCAAATGTTACTAAGAATTATGAATAAGCTCCCAACTACCTATGATGTTTATAATCCATCTCATGTCTAAGAAATGTTTGTTGATTTCTCAAAAGGATTGGACTTAGTGACCTACTTGCCTCAAATGGAAAGCAAGAAAGTATAAATAGAAGGTGTACATCAAGAGTTTGAGGTATTGCAATCTTATTGTAGCAATATTAGTAGAGTGTGTGTTGGAAGTGAATGTATTATATTATGTGAAAGCACATGAAAATAGTAGAGTGTGTGTTGGAAGTGAATGTATTATATTATGTGAAAGCATTAATTGAAATAGTAAAATAAGAACCAACAAGAAGGGAGAGTTGAGGGTGGTGTCTATATAGGGTAGATGAGTTATGTATTCTAATATATGACAAATTTTCTTGGATAGGTTTCATTATAAATCCCACTAAATTACTTAAAAATTTACACATCTATATAAATTTATTTTGCCAAGTATATATTAAATTAAAAAACTGATTATATATTTATATGTGTATGTATCATTTGACATTTAGAATGAATTGATTCTAAATTTTTTATGATAATTGCTTGTATTTCATTACCAAATGTTTATTCTAATTGATATAATTGATGTACATAATTAAAATATATTTTGAAAATTATTTAATATGTAAATAAAAGTTGATCTTAAGTAAATAAATTATTTAATATGATATAATGAATTTCCTCTTAAGTATCACCATCGAAGGGTATGGATCTCCTAAAGTCTATTCCAAAGTGTGTAGGGGAAATCAATATCCAATGCAATACACATAGAATCATGATCTTGATACTAGATCAAATCACTCCTACATGGTCAATGATGTTACACCAAGATTATATATTTTCTAGTTTTTCTAGTTTAGGTATGACTCCATACATAAAAGGAAAATGATTAAACCACCTAAAACTTATGAAGATTACCATTTTACAAAAGAATCATAGTTATCCCTTTCTAATTTTACCACAAAAGGATTAATAGAGAAACCTATGATGGCTCCTCATGTTTGTAATTGTAATTGTAAATTTTCAAGTTTGTAATTTAAAATTAGAAAGGGAACACTCACATCGACAAACAAAGGGACTAGTTTAATTAAATAATAGTAAAGAGATTGGATATTCTTTTTATATTTCCTAAATTGATTGAGCATAATGATTTTATAAAATTTAAAAGAATTATATGCTTGGTTTTAGATCACCTCCTTTGACTTTACAAGTCATGGAAGATCTTCTAAAGCCCAAATGCACCTTCAACTTTAAAAAACTATGTAGTTTTATGATCAACCCTTTATATATCTTGTTGAACATTGATGAAGTGAGCTTCTAAAAATAAGAATAACTAATACATATGCTCTACTAAAAAGATCATAATTCTAATAATTCTTCCCTTAAATGTCTTTTATAAATTTTTGATTAATCTCTGTTTGTAACACTCTATATAAAATCCTATAAAAGTAATCGAAAATTTAATGTTTGTAATTGTAATTGTAAATTTTCAAGTTTGTAAATTTTCATGTTTGTAATTGTAATTGTAAATTTTCGAGTTTGTAAATTTTCATGTTTGTAATTGTAATTGTAAATTTTCATGTTTGTAATTGTAATTGTAAATTTTCATGTTTGTAATTGTAATTGTAAATTTTCATGTTTGTATATATATGCAGATTATTTTTACATGATGGATGAGTTTGAGATAGATGAGCTATTAGGTATAGTACCACCTCCACCTCCACCCCCTCCACCTCCACCTCCACCTCCACCTCCACCTCCACCAGAGCAGTTGCGACAGACAATTAGGACAAATATTGATGCTCTGATTAGAGATATTCACACTATTAGGCGTGAGCCTCATCCACCCCCTCAGTTGTTACGCCTTGCAGATAGTATGCAAGGCATTGTACAGTCTGTGTAGGCATTAGATAGTGAGTTAAATAGCTATCATAGTTGGCGTGAGGGATTGTGTGCATTTTACGCAGATGACCTCACATACAAACAAGTTAATGATTTAAAAATAACAAAAATAGATTTGAAAAAATATTTTGTGAACCCTAAGACGGGTGAAGAGATAGATCCGAAGAAGCCACGGATCTCTATTCGATGGTGTAGGCACCCGAGAAGTGCTAGTCACTTTTGAGTTTGACCATCCACCACACTCCAATCATGAGGTCCCAATGTATTTTTTGAAGAAATTATGGGCGAAATTTGAATTGGGCAAAAAGCCCAATTACTTTGATATTAGATCTTTTCAGGGGGTTGGGAGAGGCATGCCCCAGGATAGGCCAGGAGCAAAATTGAGCGACAGGGTTAGAAACCGTGTGCACGATGATCCATTGGTTCCTCTTCCATCACCAGTTGTTCTAGCACCTTCCCATCATCGAGCAGTGGATTCTACTCTAGGTTCATTGAGTGTCCTATCGGGCAATTTGGTATAGCAGTTGCGGGAGGTGAGGGCTACCCCCTGCTTAGCACATGTTTGCATGAGTTGTGGGGATGTATGTAGGGGTCCACAGAGTGAGGCTACCCCTGGAGGAGATGATGATTTTGATGATGTTGTTGCCGCCCATGGTGGTTACGATGATGTCGAGGAGGCTGCACATGCTGATGTCATCTCTTCATATGTTGATCTCCTGTGGGTAGACGATGAACAACCTAGAGAGGTACAAATTTATTTGTATAATTTATAGTGCAATATTAAATTCCTTATATATACACATATGAACCATAACATGAGTCAATTTTTTCTGAACAGATGATGGATCACACCCCATCATTGAGGAGTAGACAACATGTTACCTCAATACCCAGAGATGTTGGTGCCCCATTTACGGTATGCACTTTCATCTAGATAGATTGTATTGATATGTACATTTAAAATAAATAATAATTTTTTTAATGTAATGATTTACATATGATATGTTTTTTCAATTTTGTAGGATGCTTCATGTAGCACTGAGGTGGGTACTTCTTTAGGTGACCCATGGACCACTGACGCTCAGCCTCACATACCACTAGTATGTTTTTCATCCATTAATTTGAAGTGTTTACATGCTTACTAATTTAAGTACAACTTTGATTCATGTTTGTTATTTTTTGCAATTGTAGGCTTCTGGATCGTTTGATGGTGCATCACATGTATGCCTTCGACCATCAGTTACTTTCCCTGCATCACATGTATGCTTTTCTGTGATAATCTTGTAGTCTATATATATATATACTTTATAATTTATGTATATATACAAGTTTGATTCATGCTTTATATGTGTTGTTCAGGTCCACACCACTACCAATATTGGTACAGCTATGGGGTTGAGCCAGATGCAACCATCGACATTATCATTTGAGGCACGATGATTACAAAAATAATTTCTAATTTGTTTATACTGTGTACCTGGCTTTTATATGGATTATCAAAATTGATATACAATGTTTTTTTTTGCAGGACTTGGCTACGACCACTTTTCTTGTTCATGATAGTGGACCTCCACATATCAGTGAGGGCATTGTCGAGCATAGTCATATGGTAATTTATTTAAATTTTTTTAGTATTTAATTATTTTATAAGTGAATTATGCAAGTAACTTCTTCTCATGTAAAATCTTTTAATAATGCACAGGAGGGTGCAAACACTGATATTGCACAGACACAGGATGGTGCATCTCAGGACCACGTGCAGCAGGATGATTCATTTCAGCCACCTTCACATGGAGTGAAGAGGACTGCAGATGAGATGCACGCAAGTTCTTAGATTGTATATTTTAGATCATGTCATGTTATTGTATTGTGGACTTTTTATGATGACACTTGTTATGTTATCCCGGGACTTGTTATTATGTGATTATATATAGGACTTGTTGTTATGTGTTATGTGATTATATATAGGACTTTTTATTATGTCATTTCCTTGCTATTATGATATCAGGTCGTGTTATGTGATTTGGCGCACTCTAGTGATTATATATGTGATACATTGTTTTGTTATTATGTTATTTGGACTTTTTTTAATGTCATTTCCTTGTTAAATTATTATTTCAAGACTTGTTATTATAGTGCAACAGTTTATAATTCAATGTGCACAAAATAACATTAAGAATAAGATAACTAATACAATATTGTTTATGAAACCAAAATTGTATCAAATGTAGACAAATACAATGTTAAAGGGACAAAGAAAAACAATTATCGTGATTAAATATTTAAAAGAGTTCACACAAGTATCGACTTATTAATTATAAATGAATCTCATAGAGGAATCATGATTTTCATGATTATATAAAAGGATTATTAATTATAAATGAATCTCATAGAGGAATCCAATAGATTGATGGAATTAAGGCTAACCAAATTATTAGGAAGCTACAAACATAGTATCGACTTTCCTCTTAAGTTGACCACACTACTTTACTAGTGTATTGATGGTTTATTAGTGCAGATAGTAGTGGTATGAAAAGCCTGGACTTCATGGTACTAAAATAAAAAAGTACACTATAAATATAGATTTGTCATACAATGATAAATATAGAGTCAGGTCATATTTAAGACATAATTCTATCTTACATGCATATAAATTTGATTCAACCCAATGTACCATCTGCATCCTGTCTCTTCTGCAATGTGTCTATGATTGCCTCATGCTCTTCTACTGAAAGTGTCCACAATACCTTATTAGCAGGTCTACCTTTGTATCTTTCTAATTTGATGTTTGTTGCCACCACCAAATGAGAATAGTGTATAATCTTCTTTTTTGATTGGTAGTCTTCATAAGCTGGTAAGCCATTCCTTCTTGTTAAGTATTTGCGTAGCCATGTACCAACCACCACAACAGACCCAACTGGATATTGAAAACCATCATCATCTACTTGATCACATATCAACTTTTTCTTAGTTTCTACACATCTAGCTAGTCAATACTCAACCTGCTCATCATTATCCTTAGGTGCAACAACAGCATACACATGTCCTATAAAACAAATATAAGTACAATGTGTAGAAATAAAACTTGTTAGAATTTATAATTCAAATATGTAATCATAAATTATATTTACAATACATAAAAATATATAATTTAAAGTTATAAACAATAAATTGAATTAAATTACCAGGTTGTATGAGGTCCGAAACACGATCATAATCTTCTGATGGAAATGCATGATCGAGGTCTTCATTTCTTCTAACATCTTCATATTGTGTCTTAGTGGGTGTTAAGGATTTGTGTTGCCATTCTTCGACCCATCCCGCATTCTCGCATTCTTCCCATTCACCTACAACACAAATTGACAAAAACATGCAAGCTCTCTAGTCCATATAGTCCAAGTGTTAGAATTAGAACTCTTAAATGAATGCCATCTAGCTGACCCATTTATTGTATCACAATCATATCTTGGAAGGATATTCTCCTCTTTAACTAGCCAGAAGAAACGTCTAATTGTAGAGTTCTGACTTGATCCTGTGGATAAATTTGCACTACACCAATCCACAATTGCACTTGCATTTTTAAATTTAGCCTTTTCCTTGAATTTGAGTTGCTCTCTACAAAGGGCTCTCTTAAAACATGCACCAGCACCGTCATGTTCTCCTTTCCTATGTCCAGCCTCAAAAAAACTCCAAATGTGTTCGATATTAGTTTTTTTATGAATCCTAATCAGCCAATAAAACATTCTAGCATTCTTGAATTGCCCTGTGCAATTATCAGACCATATTAGATGTTGTGTCATCCGAATTTCTCTCTCCCTCAAATTCTGAAAAAAGGTCTTGAAGCAAAACTAGACAAACTCAGATGAGTGTAATTTATTATCACTCATATAGAAATGGTACTCTATCAAAATTTTGCAATCCTCTTGTGTACTATCTGGTGCATGCCTATAGACAATATGGACAAAAATTGATGCCTGCACTGAATTGTAGTATTGTGATTGTACCTCATCTTGTGGTGCAAGTGTGTAGTTCTCTGCAAAGTCAACAACCGAAAGTATACTACCAACAGGAAATGTATCCTTACATATTTGAAACTGACCATCGAGCTATCTATCCTTTTGAGCGTGTTTAACATATTTAGGTATGATGTTACTCTTGAATTCATTAATAAATGCATAAACACTAACTTTTTCAGTGATTAGATCGCATCATTTTCTAACCTTTCCATCCTTCAGTGGATACTCAATAGTTTTAAATCTTTTAACATCAATTAATTGTTGTCCAAAATCATTTGAAAGATTTTCATGCAAACATTCATCCAACAATGCAAGATTGCCACATATATCACATACACCAGAAACACATGCATTGAAAAGGAAATTTTGTTCATTTAGTGGGTTGCAAAACAAACTTGAAATAAACTCCTTGATAGTTTCAGGTGGTATATTTATACCACATTCTTGGAACATTCCATTACTATGCATGGTAACACATATATATCGAAATACATCATAATGGTAGCGAAATTGAACATGAGTTTTGCAACAACATGTAACTCTTTCCTTGTTAATTCGAACATACCAAGGTTTACACTTTTCAAAAGACCTTTGACAAATGCTAATAGTCAACACTTTATCATCCAAATTTTTTTTATACAATTCAATTTGAGTCATGTCCAATAGGTGTTTTGGATGTGGATCATGAATTTTTGATCCAACTCTTAATTTAAGAACATCTCTAACATTAGGTGATACTCTCGTATTATCGTGCCAGAATTTTTCGATCAAATTTTTGACTTCACCAGTAAGTTTCATATCAGACCTTGGTAGTCTACCACTAAAAGTCCACAATTTGTTTGCTGGATCACTTTCAAAATTAACTCTTCTTTTTACAGCTCTTGACAAATTTTTGTGATGAATATTAAGATATCCACTTATGTTACTCATCATTCTTTTATTAGAAGTTGTTTGGCTTAATAAAGTTGTTGTTATTGCCCGTCGTGCCGCATTTTTATCTTTAGAACGACTTTTCTTTCCAATTGTATCAAAGGCGCTAGCAACAGTCGATACAACTTGTTTTAAAGACTCCTCCTTCTTCTTGGGTTTGACATAAAAGCCTAACTTCTTCATCACTTTTCGCATTTTAGTCATTTTAATTAGTTGTACCATTAATTGACATTGAAACCCAAATTTCTTATTATAAAAAAAATGTCTAAACAATCTATTTGCATGTGTCCTAATCTGTCTCCATGAAACCAAGCGAGGAAGGTTGTCTAGTACATCACTTTTAATTTCAAAATTTTCATTCATTTGATTATCATTCAAACATGTTTCATTTTCAATTGGTGTTTCCATGTCTACATACACATTATTGGTTTTAGTTGCAGGTGGATTTTCAATTTTATTTGGAGTTTCAAATTTGGTTTCAATTTCAGTTTCAAGTTGAGATCTAGTTTCAGTTGGGGTTTCAATTTGGATTTCAATTTCACTTTCAACTTGACTTCTAATTTCATTTGGGGTTTGATTTTCAATTAGAATTTCATTTAATAAGTAACCTGCTTCTACTAAATCACCAATTTCTTCATGAGAAAAAACATGGGGCTGTGGAGACATACCTGTATCCAATAATGGATTAGAAGATGGACCTGAATTAAATGGTTCTATTGTGTTTCTTTCATCAGCATTTATGGTCTCATTGATGTTCTCCTCTTCTAAAATGATTGTGGAACTTGAAGCTCCTTGTCTCATTCTTGATATTCTCTCTCATTGACGCATTGCCTCCTCCCTATTTTCTGCAATCTCCTCAGTTGTCAGAACCTTCATTTGCCTCTTCCTGCATTGATTTGATCCCATGGCTACACCAAAATTTGAATTCGAATCAATCTCTTTACCAAATCGATAATAAGACAAACAAAGAGAATGATTAATCAAAACATTCTCTTTGCAGATTGTACCTGTTAGCCAATGATTGAAAAATCATTCAATCATTGGGATTTGTGCTTGTGGGCCAGATTTTGTCCCGACGGATCTTTTCAAAAATGGGCGCCCGTTTGTCTTTCAGAAACGGGCGCCCGTTTTTTGAATTTCAAAAACGGGCACCCATTTTTTAAAATTAGGGGTGGGAAACATTCCTTAGCTTTGTTTTTTGCTTCGGGATAGGCTTGGTCTCACCAAGCCTATACTTGGACCTCCAAAAAAATGACTAAGGTAAATCGACATCGGATTTCTACCTTGGCCTAATTTTTTGAGGGCCTTTCTGATTGAATTTTTTGACGAAACAAAAACCCATTAGAGTTTTTAGCGTCCTGAATTCAGAAATGTAAATTTTATAGTGATAAGATTACTTTTACTATTTTTGTATTATTTATTAATCAAAAGTGGAACCTAAACCTAAAATACCAAGGTTCACTAAAACTTTAATAACTTTTTGGTTTTTAGGATTTTAGAAAAATAAATTATATGACATCAATCTACATACAATTCTTTTGAATATTAAAAAAAAAAAATGGAAAAATATGAAATTTTCATCAAATTATGGTGGTCGTACACCCAATGTTTTGAAAATATACTTTATTGTCAGCTAAAAATTAATTAAAAAAATATATTCACTAAAAAAATAAAGGAAAAATATTCTCATCAATATTTGGTGTCTTAGGTATCATTTCCCAGAAGGATTTGCAAAAATTCATTTATTTGCATCAAAAAAGGGTGGTCGTACACATGCGTGGTATGGTCCTGAAATAGGCATTTTGAAAAAATGGTTTTTAAACATGCCTACTAAAAAGAGATTTCTACCATGTGGGTATTAAAAAAAATTACATATTTGAAAAGTAGACTTTGAGCACTACATTTTCTATTACTGAAGTTTTTTGATATTCAATCTCTAAGTGCATCAAATTTTGACATCAATCGACATAAAATTTGAAAAACAGAGAAAACACTTCCACTTTTTGCCCAAAAGTGGGACTCAACTTCTTGCAACCACCCGTATAGGAGGAAAAATTATGTGCAACATTATCCTACTAGTGATTCTCAGAAAATACTATGAGAAAAGATTATGTTTGTCCTATTAAGTTTATTTATTAGTAACAAAGAAAAGAGTCAATCAAATGTGTTTTAAATTCTATGTAACCTCGTGGAAGGAGAAGCAAAAAGTTTGAAAAAGATTTACATCATTGTGGAAATAAGTTCTAAGTTTCAAATTTAGAAGATAAGTTACAAATTGTATTAAGTTGCAGATGTTATTTAAAAGTTGAATCTTGCATTTTTCTGTTAAAAAAAAGAGAGACATGATCTGTAGTCAAAACCTTCTTTTGAATATATAAACCGAGAAAAGAAAAAATATATATTCATCCCCTTATATAATGTTGAGATGTTTATTTTTAGAGCATATTTAAAATGAGAAATAGTGAATCCATGGAGTTCTAATATGATAATTTGTGAGTATTTATTCAGTTACAATCACATGAGTGGATTTGTTTCATAATGCGTATTAAAATATCATCAAAATAATAATAATTATAAGTTCCTAAATCTGCATTGTTCAGTAAAACCTAAATGTAATTATCAAGAAATTTTGTCCTTGATTAAATTTGAATTTGAATCCAACGTTAATCTGCATTTTAGTTTGGCAAAAGTATTCTAGCAAGTAAAAGAAAGAGATCTCTTCCATTTCCAGTTCACATCTAGTTAGCTTGCAATAAAATGAATTGGTTTTGTAAAGAAATACTAATCCAGTTATACTATGAAGATTGAGAAAAGACTACCTTTAGCAAACAAAAGAAAAACCAGATTTAAAACAAGTAATCCCTCCTTTATTTCTTGAAATGCATATACATGTGTTTAGGCATGAGAATATATATATATATATATATATATATATATATATATATATATATATATATATATATATATATATATATATATATATATATATATATATATATATGGACACATGCCAATATTTATATCTGCATCACCGAATCTATATAATATATATTTTCAAATATGTTGTTGAAAGTCTATTGTTGTTTTAAAGAGATAGGAGAAACCCTATTTACATATATAATATATAATATAATATGTATATATTCATATTATCATACACACACACACACACACACACACATACACACACACAAATATATATATATATATATATATATATATATATATATATATATCCCTGCCCTAATTAGTTTCTAATTTCGGTTTGACCTTGGTTAGTTTATCATGTTATAATGTTATAGTCAGATGTTTTGGTTATTGTGCATACTTGTTAATGTGGTTTTCAAATCAATTCTTATGTAAGCTATTTGTTCTCCTAATTCGTGTTATTGATCTCAGGCTAACACTTTCATTAAATATATATATGTATGCATGTTTGACTCATGGTTGCAGGAGATTGCAGGTACAATACAACATGGGTATGAGGTTCGTCTCCACCTGGATTCACAAGTTTGAGTGTTCCTCCTTGGTCCTTAGAGATTGAATTAGGTGGTCGTAAGACCCTCATGTGATCATAGTCGTGCTCAAGTGAGTGTCATCAGTCGTTCGTCAGTATTCCCTTTTGGTGGGGTATGCAAGTCGTTTGTCTGTTTGACTTTCTTGGGTTGTGTGTTTTGTGTGTACTTAAATTAAGTATTTAATTTGATTAAATGCGTGTTTGCGCATTATAATTAAGGGACAATTAAATAGGTTCCCTTTATGTGATTAATCGTTAATTAGAACTGCTCAATTCCTGTTTACATCAAGTTCGATCTAAATAGTTAATTTTAATGATGAATATTTTCAGTTATGCATTTGAAATAAAAGATTTAAATTTATTTGAAATAGAATTAATTTAATCTCTTTGGCATTTTGGAAATAGAAAGGTTGATTTCAATTATTTAAGAAAATCAATTTTAAATTAGAAAAGCAAGTTTAATAAATATTTGATATAGTTTGAAAGAATGAATTTTGGGATTTATTTTAAATCAAAAAATGAAATTTTTGGTCAAACTTTTCCCCATTTTAACCTAGGGTTGAAAAATAATTTTGGGAGAGGATTATTTTTTTGGAGAGAAATTTTTGGAAAATATTTTGGATGGAGAAATTTTGAGAAATTGGGGAAAGAAGGATTTTTGGAGCTTGTAGGTTGGGCTCTCCTTCAAATCTTGCCAAGATTGCTGAATAAGGTAGGTTTTTGGTTTACCTCTTTGGTTTATTTTCTAAATAGACGTTTTATGGATCTTGAAGGTTTTTGGTTGTGTTTGTCATAATCTCCAGATTAAATTTTTTGTTGTTCTCAATAAACTCTGTTAAATCCCCATTGAATGCTCTCAGATTAAGTTTCATATTGAGAATTAGTTTGAAGTTTGGCAGATTGGTGGAATAGATTTGTGAGAAATAATTCATTGCCCAAATATGGCTTTGTTTGAAAAATATTTTCTTATTTGGATGGTTATTCAACAAAATTTTACTATTTAGTACCAAGGAGATTTTTAAAAAATTATTTTAGTCTCTGTGTGACACTGTGAATTAAATAGAGACTGGGGTTTTTGTTTTTTTGTTATATTAAATATAAAATATAAAAATGAAATTTATTTTTTTATTTGACATATTTAGGGTTGGAGGGCAGAGGAGCCGAGGCTCAACTTGCACCCCCCTCCTCTCCGCGAGTTTGCAGTCTGGGAGGTCTGCGACCACACTGGTGGTCACAAAGCTCTGCGACCATAGTATGGCCGCAGAGACATGCGACCCCACTGTGGCCATAGAGACCTGTGACCCTGTGGTGGCCATAGGGACCCCGCATCCACTGTGTGGACGTCGTGGACCTACGTCCACCACGGTGGCCATAGCCTCCGCAGCTAGGGCACAACCACCCCCACTCCGATGGATGGGAGGTGGGCCCACAGCTACCCCTTTGTTATGTTTTTAGTTTAAAATATATATATATATATATACGCATCCCAATTTAAATTTGGTTTATTTAAAAAGTTTTAATATTATTTTATTAAAAGGTTTTTAAATAGTTCTTTAAAAATTATTAATTATTATTTAGTATACATTTTATTAATTTCAGATTAATATATATATTAATTAATATTTAATTTATAATGTTATTGATTATTAATTAGTATATATTTTATTAATGGTGGATTAATATGTATATATTAATTAATATTTAATTTGTACTTTTATATATATATGCAAGGAAGTATCATTTTAATTGGTAAATGATCATCAATGTTTATTTCCTTCTTAATGAACATTTCCATTTTTGGAAAGTATGTATTTGTGTTGCAAGAGATGAGATTAGATTATTGCGTTCGACCAAGGATGAAAATGATGTTTTATTTTTGAAAATGAATATCATCTTTATATGCGATTAATGAATAATTGATTTTATATCATTGTGTATACTGCATACATTAGAATTATTATCATGTGATTTTGGTTTGAAAACTCACGATGAAGTATTTAAATTATTGTATGATGTAATTGATCTATAGTGAGTTAGTAAACCATGAACGACTTGTACCTAGACAAGGTAGACAAATTGCAATCAAACTTAGATCCTTTAGAAAACTAGATCGATTGTTGTGTGTAAACAATAGGAAAGAAGATTGCCTTTTCCAATCTATGCCTATGCATGTTTAATTTTATGTATTCACATTTGCTTAAAAAATGACAAGTCTTTGATTTTGTTTTGTTAGACACTATCATATGATTGATTTGGGTACCTGCTTATGTCCTTGATCTCGAGTTTTGACTGTTTTCTTGTGATGGTGTTGTATTTGGTCATGTCCTTTATGTGGGTGTTGAATGTGGATTCGTGGTTGACCATAGTTGGTCAGGTCTCTAGTTAGAGTATCGTCAGTCAGTGCACCTTGTATGAAGTCTTGTTTGACCAAGTGGTTATTCGTATCGTTTTGAACTCCGTTTGCTTGACCTTTTGTATTCTTTGGTTTAAAAGTTCATTTGAGTGTAGTCTAGTGTCATTTGGGAAAGTGGCTTTTGATTGGGGGTCGCGCCCAAAGTGGTTATTGGCTAACCCATCAAAAGTGTGTCTAAATAAGTGATAACCTAATAGCATATTAGAGATTTAGTTAATGAAACACTAATTAAGTTAATTGTGCCTCACGTATGGGATGAGTGCTAATACAAACTCGGCATGTAGTGAGAAGGCTTGAAATGGAAAACCATCAACCTTGTCATCACGAAAGGATCTGTGGGTCCACATGAGGCTTGGATGGGTTGGAGGTTCGGATTAGGTTGCTTGGGTAACCTAGTGGATGGGGCCAGAACCTATGAAGACCTGCCATGGTAACCATACCAAGCTATGTGATGATACTTGTCTCTTATGTTCACTAGTGTGTTGTTGTGTCATCTTTGATAGGAGAAATGTTGAGGAGTCATCCTGTTGTCTATGCCCTTGTGAGAACTTGATATTCGTGTTAGACCATGGTTTGCTTATGATGGGTTGCGAAGACCTAGTTTTGTGGATGCTCCAGTTGATCTTTGTATTTGCTTCTTATTATGTTCATTTGGATCCTTTCCTATTCAAGGATCATTCATGTATTTATTTGACCGATGTGGTCATATGTATTATTGGTTTATGTACGCCTTGATGACAAGATGTAAATTATGTGAACCTTTTGTATTCTTCACCCTATTATTTTATCAGAGGGGTCTTGCAGTTGAACAGACTCAGAGATGTAGCCCTCTAGGGGTGAATTCTGATATCATTTCTGTGTTATGTGATGTTTATGTTCTTATGTTTCCTTTTAATTTAGCATGTATGGATGGCATTATGTCAAAATGTATAATGTGGATTAGATGAAGTAAATCTTAAATGCATGTGTATGTAGTCATCTTATTAAACGCAGTAATTTGGATCATGAAGATTGTAGATTTGAATAATGGAATGTATTCAGTTGTTGATAATGCAATTAAGTATGCATGGAAAGTATTCATTAGTTTATTATGAAATTAAGGTACGTTATGAAATTAGATGCATGACTTATGTTTTAATGAAAGTTTGAACATAATGTATGGTTAAATTTTTTTGGATGAACTTAATCATGTTATCTATATTTTTAACCTTAATGGATGAACTCATCATGTTATCTATAATTTTAATTTACCGAACAAATTATATCCTTGTTTAAAGTAATATCCTATCATTAAGTTAATCAACTTAATTGGATTAATTAGCGTGAGTTGAGTTAAGTGTCGAATTAAGTAATCACGTTGAGAAACTCTTTAGGTGTTATTGAAGTCTTCCGCCATGTTATCTGAACTTATGATATCTCTTTGTATCAGTATGTTGTGTTTAAATTTAAAAAAATAATTATTTGCACTCTATTCTTGTGTTTTAGCTTAATCCCTTCGGGGTTTCCTAGCGGGACATTAACATACATATATATATACATATATATATGTATATATATGTCTATATATATGTCTATATATGTGTATATATATCTATATATATATGTATATATATATATGTGTGTGTGTATATGTATATATATGTATATATATATATACATACATATATATGTATGTATGTATATATATATATGTATATATGTGGAATATAGATGTATGTGACATTGCAAGTTCGCATATATATACGTGTGTGTATATATACGCATACACGTGTGTCTATATATATACATACATGTGTGTATACATAAGTATATATATCCGAACCTGCAATGCCACATATATCTATATAATATGTATATATATATATGTATATATGTGGAATATAGATGTATGTGACATTGCAGATTCGCATTTATATACTTATGTATACACACATGTATGTATATATATAGACACACGTGTATGTATATATATAGACACACGTGTATGTATATATATACACACATGTGTGTGTGTATATATATACATACACGTGTGTCTATATATATACATACATGTGTGTATACATATGTATATATATATATGTATATGTATATGTATATATATATGTATATGTATATATATATGTATATGTATATATATATGTATATGTATATATATATGTATATGTATGTGTGTGTGTATGTATACATATATATATACATATATGTGTGTGTGTATATGTATATGTATACACACATACATATACATATATATACATATACATATATATATACATATATATATACATATGTATACACACATGTATGTACATATGTATAAACACCTTTATGTATATATATAGACACACGTGTATGTATATATATACACACACGTGTGTGTATATATATACATACACGTGTGTCTATATATATACATACATGTGTGTATACATAAGTATATAAATGCGAATCTGCAATGTCACATACATCTATATTCCACATATATACATATTATATAGATATATGTGGCATTGCAGGTTCGTATATATATACTTATGTATACACACATGTATGTATATATATAGACACACGTGTATTCGTATATATATATACATATATATATATATATATATATATATATATATGTATGTATGTATATATATATATATATATATAAATACTCAGAAATAAATCTACGTAGGTATATATATATATATATATATATATATATATAAATCTAATTAAAACCCCTTTTTTAAAAAAAAAAAGAGAAAGAGATTTTATTTTTTTAAATATATAAATAAGTAAAAAAAAAAATTTTTCAAGTAGGGGGGGCGGTGAGGGCGGCCACCACTACGGGCTGCAACCCACATCGGTGGGGCAAACTGCCACTATGGCCCGAGGGCGACCGCCACTGCGTACCGCAACCCACAGTGGTGGGGCGAACCCCCATTGCGGGCCGCGACCTGCCACTGCAGGTCGTATCCTGCAAGGTGGGCTTGGCCTACCCTTCTCTTCGTCATCACCTCCACATCGCCGCTGCTCCCCAGCTCAACTTTCCCCGCTAGAAGAAAATCAATGTGGAAGTAAAGGGAAGTTACGATATGCCCTAAAAAGTTAGGGCATGAATATGTTAAGGGTTTAGAATTTGGTTTTAAAATTTAGGGTTAGTATAAAAAGTAAAAGACAATAGATATATATGTTTAATAAAAGAGAAAACCCTAAATAGGGTTAACCCAATATGAAATAAAATATTAAAAGAGGGGTTTGAAATTTATATTAAAGTTGTTGGGGGGAAAATTTCATTTCAAATGAGGAGATTTTATAATGCTTTATTGTGGTTATTTTAATTTAAGAGGGTTTTTTTTTAAAAAGGGGATATTTTGTGTTGAAGAGAATAGTGTATTAATTTTTAAAAAGGAGATTATATTGGTCATTTTAAATACAAATGAGAGTATTGAAATGGATTAATGTAATTTAAGAAATTAACGGGCCTTTGTTCAATGGATTTATTTTAGTCCTAATAAGAAACATTATTAATGATTTAAATATTATAATGACGTTTTGGATCTTTAAATATGTTTGTTCAATTAATTAATATTAATACAATGAATTTGTATTAATATTAATTTAATGGATTATAGAATTATTTAAATAATATAAGGAGATAATATTAACACTAAATGTAGATTGCAATTGGGCGAATTAATTAATATTAAAGATGGTTTTCCATTATTGGTATATTTTAATCAACTTAGATTAACAACGGGTGTTAATAGTAAATAAAAAGGAAATTGAAATATAATTAATTAGGAATTATTTTCAAAGTAAATTAAACATTTTTTTCAACACTTGGAAAAATATTTTATCGCTTGCATTAGAGACCCAATTAAATTGACACTTAGGATAGTGAGGTATCATATCTAACTAAACATAGATCACTAGTGAATCTAGAGTTATTAACAAATTTTGTTGTTGCATTTTTGCCCAAAAGTTTTGGCATCACACTGTATTTTAAAAAAATTATGTAATATATGTCGAAAGATATCAAAGTTCAAATTCCAAATTCCAAGCAGAATGTCTTTCTAAACATGTTAGAAAATTAAAAACTATTGGAATACACAATAAAGAAAGACATTTGGTGTTTTATAGTTCAGAATGACCTTAATTCTTATCCATTAGAAATACACCAAATATCTGCACCATAATTCATCCTCATACATCAATCTTTTGCTTCTAAAAAGTATGAAGCAATGCAAAAAGAAAATGGAAGGTGTTTGTGTTTAGGTGAGTACAAACTAGAGAGCATTTAAAACAATTGTCCAACATATATTGAAGGATTTTTTGATAGCATAAGAGCCACTCTCCTAAAATTGCAGCCCAAATCATGTAATTTAATAAAATGAAATCAATCTAATAATATTGGAATGTAACTATCCATTAATTTCAAATATTAAATTCACAATTTGTGTAGTTAAACAAAATCTTATATCAACTTAAGGAAATCCAAAAATAAAAATAATAGATTGAACATTTAGAAATAAATCAAACTATGATGAAAAGACACATATGTAAAAATACTTTAAAAGATAGTTATAATCCTATATAAAGCTCAAAATAATAGATGACATGGAACAATGCCCCTTTCAAATATCATAATAAATATTCTTTTTGACCCTACCTATCATGCAATTTTTTCTTGACTATTTTTTCAAGGAAAATTAATATTTAGATCCTAAAAAAATAAATTTGTCTCAAAGACAAACAATTATAAGTTTATAACAAAGACAAATTAGGCTCATCCTCCTGCTCATGACTTCTTTCTCCCCAAATTTGAACCTGTTGGCAATTGACACTCATTGGATTGATTTTGTTGTCATTGATGGCAACAAGATATGATGGAAGTCATAAACTGGCACTAGGAGGCATATACTGACAGATACAGACTTTGGAGCATTCAGGGCTACACCGACACCGACATCAATACTTCTTTGGAAGCTGACATCAAGGAGGATTTACTTAATAAAATATTTTATAAATATTTTTAAGGCCGACATTGAATATATTTTGTAAATCTATTATAAGACGATATAAGGCATATTATTTGTAATAGGTATATAGGTCAGTCTGCTAGGTTATTTTTGGAATGAAGTGAGATATATGAAATGTGTGGCTATAGGAGAATATAGAAGAATTGTATGATGCAAAATATATATATGAAGATCACTTTGTATGCGAGTAGTATATTATGTAATGATCTATAGATATCTTAGAAAGCATTCTTGGAGGAGAAGAGATACTAGTAGCAGTTCAGAGTTTATGAACCAGTATAGAGTAGAACTAGAACCAAAACTCTATTTGGCATAGTAGATACATTCTTGAGTTCATTTTCAATAATTTTATTTAGCAGAAAGCTTGTAGTTAGTGAGGCTCTTTAGTGATGAGCAGTATGCTCTAGGCAGTGTGCCTTCCTGCAAGTGCAGGCCCCTATTATATTTAATATCTTTTCATATGGCCAATGAGCTAATATTCTGGGTCACAAATCCCACCATATTTTTTCCTCATTGAGGTTTTCCACATATAAACTCTGTGTGTTATGGTGTTCATTTATGTGGATAGTTTATTTGCTTCTTGTTAGATATTTATTTGTTTACCGGTTTATATATGCATGGTCTAGAAAGTTAAAAATTGTTCATTCTGATAGAACACTGATTCACCCCCCCCTCTCAGTGTTCTTGGATCCCAACAATTGGTATCAGAGCTTGGTACCTTGAAAGAAGTTTAACAACTTGAGGAAGATCCCGAAACTGAAATCTTTGAACATGGCTATGGAGAAGAAACTTGAGATGGCTCTTGAGGATTATGATGTTGAAAGGATGAAGAACTTGAAATTGCAAGAGGAATTGAATTCTCCAAATGAATTCATTCTTATCCTACAAGAAAAGTTACCATTTGCTCAAGCCAAGAGAAAATAACATTTGTAACAACCGGATGATGAGGAGAAGAATTATCTTAAGGAACAATGTCAGAAACTATGTCAAACAAACATGCTCATGAAGAATGAAATGAAAGATCTGACTATGAGGTTATCAAAAGATATTGAGGATAGGAAGAAGAAGGAAGATAATCTTGTTATATCTCTCAAATTTTTTTTGATGAATGTGGCAAATTGACTCATGAGAATAATCTATTGAGAACTGATTTGGCACACTCCCAAAACAATGAACAATAACTTGAAAGATAAGTAACTACTCTGAGAGATGATCTGACAACTGCAAGTTAGTATAAAGAAAATTTTAGGATCAATGCTACACAATTGGATGACTTATTGAAAAGACAAAGATAGATCAATGATTCTAGATGACTTGGATTTGTACAAGGTGAAAGCTCTCATACTGAAAAACTCATTAGAACAGAGGAAACTAGTAAGGCAATCTAATGCTTATAAATTCAATGGTAGATGTTTTATTTTCAATAAATTTGGGCATATGGCTAAACACTATAGAAATAAGGCAAATCAAAACTACAATTTTGTTCCTGGTCAATGCACAAACTGCAAGAAATATGGTCATAGATCAGAAGATTGCAAAATGAATGTTAAATGTCATGCATGTGGAAAGTTTGGACATTTTGCTAATCATTTTAGGTCAAGAAATGATATTGGATATGTCAAAGATATTCAGAAGAACAATATTACATGTTATGCATGCAACAAAATAGGTCATATTGCTAAGTATTGTAGAAGCAAGAATCAACCGGTTAATAATGATAAAGATAATGACAAAGGAAATAAGAAGGTAGATGAAATACAATAAGATCACACCAAGATATGGGTTAGAAAATCTGATGAACCAAGTGGAGATGGATCTATACCGACAATTGCACCAGTAGAACGTGGTACTCCTCCACTGGTCAGAAATTCCATCGGTAAGTGAGGCATAATCCTTAGGGGTTGGTAAAGACATTGCTAAATTTCACATATTACACTGGAAGAGATATAAGGAGATCTAGAAAGAGATATGGAGAATTGTGTTCATCATCGATGAAGGTTCACCTGACACATAACTATGAAATTGACATCCATAGTGTTGTTGGTGAAGCATTTAATATAGAAAATTAGGGTTTTATTCACTGATAAAAGAGGGTAAGCGAATTCATTTTCACTCACCGAGCATTCAAGCATTCCGAGTGAAGTTAAGGCAATTCAAGTGCAAGCAGAAACATTGTGAAAAGATTTCGAGCAGTTATCAATCTTCCATCGGCATTCACTTTCAGGTATTTTTGGACATGGCATTTGGATCTTCAGCTCCTACTTTTATTGCAAATCCCACCATTGTCGAAGCCAAGGATAGGTTAAGACCAATATTTAAGGAGGTTCCTGAGATTGTTAAAAAGGAAGACTCTGCAGGAGCATTTTCTAAGGTTATTGATGGCGTAATGTATGTTAAAGATGTGAGGGAATACATTCACTACACCCTTGAGGATTTGGGCACTAAAGACATCAAAAGCATGTATCAATCCATGATACTGAGAGACTCCGGAACCATCAAACTAGAATTCAAAGCAATTGAGGATCTAGGGTTAACTGGTATTCTATACATACCGAAATTCAAGGATTAGGTTATCAGATATGTTCTGAGCAAGGTTCACAACAAATTTATTTGGCTAGATAGGCCTTACATGATCACGAAGGAGGCAATTCAAGTGGTCACCGACTTACCTAGGGTCGGACAAGAACCTGGCAAGAAAATTCCCAACACAGAGGTCGAGAAACTCACTGGTGCTACACCTGATAACAGATCAATAAGCACAATCACTGAAACAAATATAAAGTTTGCAAGCATGATCATAGGTTACAAGGTAACTCAATCCAACCGATTGAATTTTGTTTCTAGTTCATGCATTCATGCTGCATATCAGATGTTGAGGAATAATGTGAAGTATTATTTATGTGAGTGGATAAGAAGTAAGTTGATGTTAAACCTTGGAAAGATCAAAGGAATCAAGAAAGGCACCTTTAGATATGGAAACTTGATTGTTTGTTTAATGCTTTACTTCCTAAATGAGCTACCTAGTCTAGGAAAGAAGCGTTGGGCTCATGAGATACTAGTAGTATGCAGATCAAGATAGCTATCACCAGTCTTGGTACCAATAGAGATGAGAAAATTTGGGGGTATTTTAAGACATTTCAAGAAAACATGAGGCAAAGGGAGATAATTTCAAAGAACATTGTGGAGAAGTATTCTACTGATATCTATTTCATGGTAAAAAATGATGAAACTCTTATGAAAGTAGTTGAACCTAGGCAAATCTAGATTACTGAACTTGGATATGAGGTAGATGATAACATCTTTGAACTCTATGCAAAGATGATGTTAGATGCCCCATTAGATGATAAGACAAAACATTTTGGTACAGCAGGAGAGAAGGCTCTTGAAGTGAAAACCAGTTTTAATAGGAAAAGAAGAGAGAAGAAAATAGAAAAGATGTTTGTATATGTATAAGATGTGATATATAACATAGACACTTATATGGGCTCTAAATCTAAACAGGTAGCTAAACCGACAGAGGTTGGTACTGCAGAAGTGAAGAAGCCACAAGTTCACATTTCCCCTATCAATTTTGACTCTGACTCTAAGGATAATGAACCTCTAGCTTTCAGAAGGGTACAAAGGAAGAATGTGGTAAAACCACTGGTAGAGAAGAAGAAGGTAGAGCCTAGGAGGAGACTTTTCAGAAAGGCAACTAAGCCTACTGCACCTCCACTACCAGCAAGGAAGCCTATGTAGAAGGGGAAACTAGTCACACCAGCAACCACAAGAAAAAAGCAGAAGGGTGATGATACTGGAATCGGTAAGACCACAATGACCTATGTTGAGCTTATTGATGAAATTACAAAATATGGAATATTGAAAAACATATCAAAGTATTATGAATATTTAGAAGAGAATGAGAAAAATGAATTAGAGGAGGCTATTTTGTTATATATAGATATTTATAAGAAAGCCTTAGTTGAAATTTTGAAGGAGATACCTTTATCATTGTATAATAAACTTGAAGCTAGAAGACTTGATGTTGTTAAGAGGGATAGGGAGATTAAGGAAGTTGCACTTTTGGAATTGTGTGGTACTATAAATAATGAAGAAATGAAAAGATGTATACACTGCAAATAGGACAGTTTTCAATAGTAAATCATGACAGATAAGCCTTATGATGGGGAGAGTAAATGAGGTGGTAAATGAGACAAGTAAGGGATGGACCAAATTCTTTCAAAAAAACCCAGACTTTCTCACATCTCAAGAGGAATTTGTGAGGGAAACATCTTCCACCATCCCTGATAAATCAAAAGGGAAAGGTATTTTGGGCAGTTCAACTCCAATTTTGACACAACCGACAACTAAGGAGAGTGTACAGTCTGTACCGACACATACCATTTTTTAGCAAGGAAATTTACAGGACACTAGAAATACTATGGATAATACTCCACTGACAATAACCAACACTGCACCAAGTGATGAAGCCACTGATGCAAAAGAGGTTGAGATGGACAAGGTAAAAACAACTGAGTCCATACTGACAGGTAAAACTGATTCCCCGACAAAGGTTTTGGCAATTGACACTTCTCAAGTTGAGAAGAAATTAGTCTCTAAGTTGAGTCCAACAGAATTAATGATGATGGCTACTCAAAATTTATTAAAGGAAGGTACTATAGATAAAGGATTAATTGATCAATCGGTCTCAGTATTGCACAAATTATTACTTGACTGTTAGATCGAAGATGGAGAAAGCCCTTCCAGTAAGCTCAAGACTCTAATAGAGAATATATCCAATAATTTTCAATCTCTGAGGCAGATTGCAGCCTGACAGGCTTTGGACAATTTCACAGTAGCAAAAAGAATAGCTTTTGATCGGCTTATAGAAATAGGGAAGAAAAAAATTGAGGAAAAACTTATCCCTATTGAGGTTTGTTTATAACAATGTACAAATATCTACATCGTGTGTTTTAACATATAAAGTCTTATAGCTAATGTAGATAGCAGATTGAAGGAGTTATATGATAAGATGGCTAAAATTGCTAACTCTTTTGATGGATTGACTGCACTTGTTAGAGTAAAGTAATTAATTAACTTTACTCTCCTCTTAAGATTTCACTTTATGCATATATTAGTCATTTAATAATTAATATTTAATTATTAAATGCTCTCACCTTAGGGTTAGGTTTTCCTTTCGGTGTTGATCTCCTTTATAAGGATTGATCTCTTGTATTATTGTAATATTCTTGATTCATTTTTCTCTGATAATAAATCTTTTCACTTTGTCAGAGCCCAAACCCTTGTTTCGTTCTCTCTCTTTCTCTGTGACAGGTTTCTTGCATGTAGGTTTCTTTGGGTTCTATGGATTTGTATTTCTCAAATCCTACATGGTATCAGAGCCATATCTGCTGCAGCTTGTTCAGACTTTTGAAAGATTTTGAGATCTAGGTTTTGGTTGCATCAGATCTGTGTTTGTCTTCTGTTTTTTATTTTGGAATAGGGGGTACTTTTTTTTGGTGAACTTTGAGCCCAAACAAACCTCACCGTTGAGCTTGCAGCACCCAAAAACCCCTATTTTCATATAAAATTCATCTGATTCGGACACAGTTGCTCTAGAAGGCAAAAAAAATTTTGCCCCGAGGCCGTACGGCCCCAGGGCACGCAGATCGAGGTGGAAAAATAAAAAAAAACTTATTAAAAATAATGCAGTTTTTAAAAAACACGGGTGCCACTGGTTTCCAGCACCGCACCGCCGGTGTGTAGCCCAGCGGCCTCTGCCCGGCCACCGCCGCCGGCAGTAACAACCGGCCGCGACCAGGCAGCCACCGCCGCGCCGCCTAGCGGAACCGCCGCTCCCTGCGCCGCCAGCCCGCCTCCTGCTCTCCGCTAGCACCAGCAGTGCCGCCCCAGTGCCACCAGCCCTGTGCCAGCCCCTGGTCGTCCAACGGACCAGGGCCTTTTTTTTTTAAGCCCTTGAGGGCTATAAGGGCCCATCTGGGCCTTTTTGGAGCTGTTTTACAAAATCGGGCATAAATCGGGCGCTTGATCTCCGTTTTTTGAAAATGAATAGGTGTTGGAAAGCTGACTTTGAGCCCATTCTAATGGTGTAGGAATTTTTTCATATTTCTCTAGTTTGATTGCATTTTTTTGTAGTCAAAGTCCGATGAGCCTTTTTGCACTCCGAGGGGCATAACTTGCTCGTTTTTACTCCGTTTTTCGAAAGCGAATAGGCGTCGGAAGGGTGGTTCTATGCTCTTTCCAGATCTACAATCTATTTCATCAGTAAATTATTTAGGTGCTCAAAATTTTGTCTCAACCAGTTACTGCTTTCTATCATTTTCAGGCTTTCAGTTTGTATTGGGGATTAGTTTTTTGCATTGTGGGGGGGTGTTTTTCTTGCTTTCTATTATTTACATCAGAAAACCAGAATCTACAAACACCAAAACAAAACAACCAAACCCCTTCTGCATCTTCTGTCTAGTTCTGAAAGACCACTTAATAATAATTAAAAAATTCAGAGCAGTTGAGGCACAGTTCACAGGATGGCCGACAGACCTATTGAATCTCTCACATCGCATAATTACCACACTTGGAAGGGTCGCATGATGACTCTTCTCCAGTCTCGAGGGTTATGGTCCTATTTAGATGAGGTTCAACCTCAGTTGACACATCCCTTTGAGGTTATGCAACACAAGAACAATATGGATCAGGCTATGGGATTGATGGCTTTACACATTTTCGATAGTCTCCAGTTTTATCTTGAGGGTTGTCTCACTCCTCGAGATTTGGACCAAGTTTGATGGACTTTTTGGTACTGTCAATGAGTTCAGAGCTTTGCATCTTGAGGCAGAGTTAACTTCCTTGGTACCTGATTCATTTCCCTCTATTGAGGACTTTCTGATGAAGTTCAAACAACAAAGATCTATCTTGCAGGGTTGTGGTAAGACTAAGACTGATACAGAGTGCATTTTCCTGATCCTCTCCAAGCTTCAGGGTCCATTTCAGATCTTCTCTTTGACCTTCTATTCCACCATGGATGCCTTGGGTGCTCGACATGTCATGCCTTCTTTTGAGGTCTTTTGTGATCGTCTGACTCGTGAGCAAGCTAAGCTTAAGAAGCTGGATTCACTTTCAGGTTCACAGAACCAAGCATTGGTAGCCCAGTCCTCCAAAGGAAAACAAAAGCAGAAACTAAAGCCTAAGAAAGATTCAGAGGCTAGTGAGAATCCCTCCAAGCCACCACCTAAGTTTGATTCAAAACCACAGTCCAATTCTAAATAGGGAAAATCTTCAAAGTCTGGTGAGTCTTCCTCCAAGACTAAGAAGAAATCTGGTGATCCTTGCAGTTTTTGTGGCAAGGAAGGACATCCCATTTCTAGGTGTTGGAAACGTTTAGAGGCTTTGGAGGAAGCCATGCAACAACATAATATCAGTGCACCTCAGCCTCCTTCACAGCCCATAGGGAAAGGTCATGCTCTTTCTGCATGAGCATTGTCCTCAGCATCCACTTGGATTCTAGATTCTGGTGCCTCTCACCATATGACACACACAGAGGATTTGGTCACCGCTCTTGCCCCTATAGGCACTAGACATATTGCAGTTGGTGACTCAGCACAACTTTCTATTCAGGGTTCCGGTACTGTTTCATTGGATGGTGGTTGTCTACAGGATGTGCTTTTGGTTCCTGACATTTCGACAAACCTTCTATCCGTTTATCAGATTTGCCACTCTAGCTCTGGTAAGATAGTTGAGTTCTCACCTCATGATGTGGTTATTCAAGATCTTCATGATCCTGACTTGGTTGTGGCTACTGGGAGTGTGGATTTTGCATCTCACTTATATAGTTTTGATGGCTTTGAGAGTTCAGACACTATTGGTTCCTCTCTTATAGCACATGCAAATTCAGTGAGCAGGCTTTGGCATGAGTGTTTTGGCCATGTCAATTATAGATATCTACAACAAATGAGTACATAGGCACTTGTGATTGGGCTTCCACAGATTTCTTGTACGGATGGTGTATGTCGTGGTTATGTCCTTGGCAAACATCATCGAGATCCTTTTCCTAAGGGTCGAGCCTCTCGTGCTAGGGCAGCCCTAGAGTTGGTACACAGTGATCTTATGTCCTTTCCGACTCCTTCCTTTTTAGGGGCCCGTTATGTGCTCACTTTTATTGACGACTTCTCCAGATGTACATGGGTGTACTTTCTTAAGTACAAGTCTGATGTCTTTGACTCCTTCAGGATTTTTAAGACATTTATGGAGAAGCAATCTGGACTTTCTATCAGGAGGATACGCATAGATAATGGGGGGGAGTATGTTAATTAGGCTTTCAGATATTTTTGCACTGAGCATGGTTTACAGCATCAATTTACAATTCCTTACACCCATCAGTAGAATGGTGTTGCTGAGAGAAAGAACAGAACCTTACGGGAGATGGCAAATTGTATGATACAGTCTTGAGCTATGAGTTCTTCATTTTGGGCTGAGGCAGTCAATTGCGCCAATTATATTCAGAATCGGATGCCTCATAAGGCATTGCGACATATGACTCCTGAGGAGGCTTGGACCCATGTCAAGCCTGATGTTTCTACATTCCAAGTTTTTGGTAGTGAGGCTTGGGCATTTATTCCTGATGCTCAATAGAAAGCCATGGAGAGGAAGAGCCGACCACTCATATTTGTTGGCTATTGTGAGGATGTTAAGGCATACAGGTTGTTTGATCCTGATTCCAGAGAGGTCCTATTTCGGCGGGATGTCCAGTTTGATGAGCTCTATCCTCAGATGGATTCTCCATCACCAGCTTCTCCCTCATTGCCTACTCCTTCCTCTTCATCTCTTGAGGATTACTTATCTCTTGAGGATGATGTAGATGATGATCCACCTTCTCCACTACCACTAGTTGCTCTGTCTTTTCCGAGGTGGGCCCGTGATACTATTGATGCAGCTGGTTCTTTGGCAGGTGATCCTTCAGATACTCGTCGCGCTCGTGCTCAAACATCTGGTTCTAGTCTTTTGAGTCATGCCATTTTAGATGATCCTCAAAAGTTTTCAGAGGTGCCAAGACACCTTGAGTGGGATAGGGCCATGGATGAAGAGTATTCTTCTTTGATGAAGAATCATACTTGGGATCTTTGTCCTCTTCCTAAGGGAAGAAAGTTGGTTCGGTGCAAGTGGGTGTATCGTACCAAGTATGCTGTAGATGGTTCTATTGATAAGTATAAGGCCCGTCTTGTTGTGAAGGGGTTTTCTTAGGTAGAGGGTATTGACTACTCTGAGACCTTTGCTCCTATCGCCAAAATGAATTCTATATGCCTGGTACTTTCACTTGCAGCTTCACAGGGATGGACAGTGTTTCAGATGGATGTGAAGAGTGCCTTCTTGCATGGAGACCTACATGAGGAGATCTATATGGAATAGCCTCAGGGATTTGTGCAGGACACTTCTTTGGTTTGCAGACTTCGAAGTTCATTGTATGGTCTCAAACAAGCCCCTTAGGCTTGGTATGAGAAGATGGACTCTTTCTTGCTTTCCTCTCACTTCACACGTTATCATTTCGATCACACATTGTATATTTAGTGTCAGGAGGGTGATCTTTTGATTCTTGTGCAATATGTAGATGATCTCATCCTTACAGGTAGCTCATCCTCCATGATTCAGAGTGTTCAGAGAGCTTTGATGGAGCAGTTTGAGATGACAGATCTTGGTCTCATGCAGTTCTTTCTGGGTCTACAGGTTATTCAGTCTTCGGATGGGATTTCCATATTTCAAGAGAAGTATGCTCTTGATATGCTTCAGCGATTTGGCATGCTTGATTGCAAGTCTGCCCCCACTCCATTTTAGTCAGGTGTTGTTTTGTCTTCCACTTGCTCTACTCCTTCAGTAGACCCCACTTTATACAGGCAGTTGGTTGGCAGTTTGTTGTACCTGACACATTCTCATCCTGATCTTTCCTTTGCGGTTGGCCTTGTCTCTCAGTTCTCCCATGATCCTCATGAGAGCCATTGGCAAGTAGCCAAATGTATTTTGAGGTACATTCAGGGCACCACTCATTATGGCATTAACTACACTTCAAGATCCCCTCACATCATTGGCTTCACTGACTCCGATTGGGCTGGTGATGTCAATGTTTGGAAGTCTACTTCTGGCTTTGTTTTTTGCCTTGGTTCTGGTCCTATCACATGGTCTTGCAAGAAGCAATCTGCTATTGCATTATCATCTACAGAGGCTGAGTACTGAGCAGCAGTGTTAGCCAGTCAGGAGGTTTTATGGCTTCGGCAATTGATGACAGAGTTTGGGTTTCCTCCAGGTTGTCCCAGTATTCTTTGGTGTGACAATCAAAGTGCCATTCACATTTCTCGCAACCTAGTGGAGCATCAGCGGACAAAGCACATTGAAATCCACATGCACTTCATCATGCAGTTGATTCAGGATGGTTCTCTCATCTTGGAGTACATTCCTACAGAGGAGCAGGTTGCAGACATCTTCACTAAACCTTTGGCATCTCCATGCTATCTCAGTTGCGCTCCATGCTTGGGGTGAAGGAAGTTGTCCTTGGGGGGTCTCAATGAGGCCTTCCTTCCTTCATGTTTTCTTTTCAGCATGATTCTTTATCTCTTTTTGGAGAGGAGTTTTTTCCCACTGGGTTTTCTCCTTTACTCCGCTTTATAGAGATTTTCTTGTATTCGGGTACCTGATCAGGCCTTGTTGCCGGGACCCTTTATTGCATTGTAGTTCCTTTGCTTTCTTCTGCATTGTTTGTAGTTGCATTGTAGCTCATCTTAAGGGGGGATGTTAGAGTAAAGTAATTAATTAACTTTACTCTCCTCTTAAGATTTCACTTTATGCATATATTAGTCATTTAATAATTAATATTTAATTATTAAATGCTCTCACCTTAGGGTTAGGTTTTCCTTTCGGTGTTGATCTCCTTTATAAGGATTGATCTCTTGTATTATTGTAATATTCTTGATTCATGTTTCTCTGATAATAAATCTTTTCACTTTGTCAGAGCTAAAACCCTTGTTTCATTCTCTCTCTTTCTCTGTGACAGGTTTCTTGCATGTAGGTTTCTTTGGGTTCTGTGGATTTTTTATTTCTCAAATCCTACAACACTAACCACATCTGTTGATGGACAAATTTTTTCCTTGGAGAAGGAGAGAGATAAAATCATGAGAAGAGAAAGAAATCTAAGAGGAATGGTAAGTCCCAGACTAGATTCATTGGGTGTTCACATGAAAGAGTGCATGGATATAATAGCTAAACCCACACTGATAGACATCCAAGAGAAAGAAACACTTACTCACTTACTAAGTGGACTTGCATATATTTCTGATACTTTCAAATTCAGCAGGGATACATACCTTCAGTTATTACAAAAGGCATACCCATAAATCCTGAAGATGACTAAGCTCTAGTGAAGCTAACATTATTCTTTTATTATTTCAATTCTTTCACTCGTCTTTGGCATTAATGTCAAAGAGGGAGTAAGAAAATATGTAAAAATAATCAGAGAAACACATTGGGAGGATATCAGATGGAATATATTGCTCAGGGGGAGCATATCGGCAGGGAATCCATTTTTTACATGAGTGTTGCCATCAATGCCAAAGGGGGAGAGTGTTGGCAATTGACACTCATTGGATTCATTTTGTTTTCATTGATGGAAATAAGATATGATTCAAGTCATAAACCAGCACTAGGAGGTATATACCAACAGATATCGGCTTTGGAGCAATCAGGGCTACATCGTCACTGACATCGACACCTACATCAATACTTCTTTGGAAGCCGACATCAAGGAGGATTTACTTAATAAATCATTTTATAAATATTGTTAAGGCCAACATTGAATATCTTTTGTAAATATATTGTAAGCTGACATAAGGCATATTATTTGTAATAGGTATATAGGTCAGTCTGTTAGGTTATTTTTGGAATGAAGTGAGATATATGAAATTTGTGGATATAGGAGAATATAGCAGAATTGTATGATGTGAAATATATGTATGAAGATCATTTTGTATGCAAGTATTATATCATGAAATGATCTATAGGTATCTTGGAAAGAAATCTCAGAGGAGAAGAGATACCAGTAGTAGTTCAAAGTTTATGAACCGGTACAGAGCAGAACCGGAACCAAAACTCTATTTGGCATAGCAGATGCATTCTTGAGTTCATTTTCAGTAATTTTCTTTAGTAGAAAGCTTTTAGTCAGTGAGGTTCTTTAGTGATGAGAAGTATGCTCTAGGCAGTGTGCCTTCTTGCAAGTGCAAGCCCCTATTATGTGTAATATCTTTTCATATGGCCAGTGAACTGATATTGTGGCTCACAAATCCCACCGTGGTTTTTCCTCATTGAGGTTTTCCATGTATAAACTCTATGTTACGGTGTTCATTTATATGGATGGTTTATTTTCTTCTTGTTATATGTTTATTTATTTATTGGTTTATATATGCATGGTATAGAAAGTTAAAAATTGTTCATTCCGGCAGAACACTGATTCACCCTCCACTCTGAATGTTCTTGGATACCAACAGAACCTTTGTCTCCTATCCAGGGTGGGTGCAAAGGATGCCTTGGTAACTGGTCCCCCACTAAAGGCTCTGCTATCTATAGACTAGTTGTTGACATATCTAAGTTGTAGTCACTCCCTTCTTGTCCACTTAAAAATTTCTTTGTGGACCTACTCCATAAAGCAATAAATGGATCTTCTAGATAGATTGCTACATGTCTCCCTTGTACCTCCTCTATTTGAGAGGTGGTGATGGGGAAGGAAGTGTTAGATTTCATTTCATATTTTGAGAAGCTAGTGCTCATTGGTAGATTTAATCATCTGTGGTCATCTCTTCCTACACTGCATTATTAGATCTCTAAGAACTATAACCTATTGGTGTTATATAAATTGGAATTTTATCCTTTTGCTTATGGTTTCTTTGAGAATCTATTTGACAATGCAGATGATAGGGATGGCATTCTATCACTGGGTGTCTACAAATGGAGTTGGCATGCCATGTCTCTTCACCCTTGACCACCCTCCTCCAATCCTTTGGTGGAACCTATTGAATTTTACCCCACTTTAATTAGGCTCCCCCACCTCCCTCTCCACTCCTATTTCTTTTTTGCTTATGAACCTATTAGCAACAAACTAGGTCTCTTCATCAAAATTGACCTTAATACTAGTCTTTTCTCCCAAACCTCCTCTATGAGGATTCATGTGATTTGGACCTTTCCTAGCCATTTCCTACTGAGATCACTCTTATAGTTGGTGAATTGCAGTGGAGAAAGATCCTGGACTATGATGGGATCTCATTCGGGTGTAGATGTTGTTCTACAACTAGTTTTTTTGCATCTTCCTATCCTGATGGCTCTTAGCTTCACTCCTCCCCTACTTGGTGGAAAGATGTTGAATTATGTCATGTTACAGTATTCTCCAAGTTAGATATGTCAACAACTAGTCTATAGATAGGAGAGCCTAGTACAAGCAAACAAAACAAAGGACAACATCACCAAGAAGGAATACATGATAATAGAGCTATGTTGCTAAAAGTGTCATTACAAATTGATGATATAGAGAATGACCAAACAAAAGTTCAATGATAATGTTATTGTAGACACCTAAAAATGGTCAACGCTTGAAGAATCATCGTCGCATTAACATTTCTCCTATGTCATGCACTTGGTTTTTATCATTTGCGAGCATTGAGTCTTTCTTCTGCACTCCTCATTCTTCTCGCTTTCGAATTAGGGTTTTGTCCTCTTATCAATCTTGTCATTTTATGATCGATTTGTCATTGATCCTCGTCCTTGTCAATCTCGTCAATTTTGCGATCGATTTGTCATCGATCCTTGTCCTCTTCAATCATGTCAATTGGCGCATATCAATTTGGTCTCTTTATCAATATTGGTCAATTTGTCAACCAATTTCAATTGTTTATCAATCAAATCATTTATCAAGTCAGAATCATGATCAAATCGAATCGATATCAATTATCCTTTGTCAAGACCTAATTGTCATCCTTGCATTTTCTAATTCATCTTCTAAGGTTTTATGATTTATTCATTTAATCTTGTTTGGCATTTTTCCTCTAGGTTAAATAATTTATTTATTTATCCTAAGTCTTCTTGTCACAATTAAATATTTATTTAATTGGCTAATTAATTCCCTCTTTGTGAATTAATTAATAAATGAAAAATTATTAATTAATTCACTAAATTTCTAATTTTCCTATTTTCTAATTACCTAATTTGCATCAATTTCTAATTTCCTAATTTTAATTTCCACCTAATTAGTTTGTCTCTAGTTCTCCCTATTTTTGTGCTTCGGTGGAAGCATGAATTTCTCATGCGTCATACTCTTGGCATAGCAAGATGTCATAAGGTTCTAGTTCTCTAGTCTTTGCATGGGCAATATGTCACAATTCATGACATAGAAGGTGTCATAACCTTCTTCTTTCCACTCAATTGTGCCATTTTTGAAATTAATTGCTTCTAATATCCATTTCATGCTAATTTGATCCTATCTCCAATTTATCTATAAATTGGATGATCTTCATCAATCAAGAATAATTGGTAATTACTTTGTTGAAATAATCGCTTTGTCAAAACAATCACATTTCGAGTACTCTTGTGCCATAATCTGGTCTATTTGCTTTCATCTCATGTGTATGCACTTGAAGGTGAGATCCACAAACAAAGGCTATTTGGAGAGGAAAGAAGAACAATGGAGCCGCATGAAGGAAGCATTCATATCTACATTTGGTTTGCATAGTATTTAGTTTTGAATGTTTTGTCTTTATGTCTTTATTGAGTGTGTTTAGGATAGATCATTGCATTTAAGCTTTCGTGATTGGGCTAGATTAATATTTATATTTGATTTGATGATTTCCATATTCCTATGCTACATTAATTGGTGAAACCGACGTGAAAATGCTTGGATCTAATATTTTTTTTGAATGTTTTGTGAAGTTGCAGATTTTTTTGTGGAGAAATTGCAGATTTTTCTTCTAAAAAAAAACAGTCATAATCAATTGATCACGTAAAACATTTTGTGCATAATTAAAATAAATGATTTCTGGGTATATTAGATCACGTTTTTACCTTTCTAGATCATTTTACGGTTTGTGATTTGGATAAATATTGAAGAAGTTATGACATTTTTAATTTTGCTTCTGTAAATGGTCAAAATTTTCAAAAAACAAAATCATGCAACCTTCATCTAGATTAATTTAGCTTGGCAAATTAATCATGCATTCATGCAAATTTTATCTAGATTAATCTAGGGTGGTAAATTTGATAAATTTCACATAGATTAATCTAAGAGGACAAAGAATCACAACTTTTATAGATTGATTTTGATGGTGATTCATTTCTCTTGATTCTCTAACATTGTTGGTAGCTTTGTGGCGAAATGCTTGACAAAGAATTATTTCACAAACTACTAATGAATTGTTTGCAGGTTCGCTAGTCAAAGACCAAACAAATCAAACTCCTAACTTAGTGATTTTGTAGGTTGCCTTATATTCCAACCAAACTTTGTGTTTGTGATTCATAATTAGGCACCTAGTATGTTTTCTAAATAGGTTGGAATGAATAGCTTTTGCTTTGATTGTTGAGTGTGACATTGGAGTAGGAGAGTATTCTCTCATCCTTCTTAGGGTGATTAGAAATCCAGATCTTCAATACCATGCTCGTTTCTTTAATTGTTTGTCACCTTTAGAGGGTCTGCCTTCCCGACCACTTTGCTTTTGCAAGCAAGTGATAATCGTGAGAAGGGAACGACCCAAAGTGAGTACGGATAGAATACCTTGGCATTCTAACTCACTATAAACAAATACTTGATGGGAGAAAGCTTTGAAGGAAGGGTTACGTGGGAATTGCAGTTACTTGGGAAGTGATGACCCTTGAACTCTTTCTCATATCAACATCTAAGTAGGGCCTCTTGGTCTAAATCGTGCTTGCGTGACTACATTTGTTTGGTATCTTGATGGGCTTAATGTCTCAATCACGCTTGCGTGACATCAAGGAGTAACGCTTAATAGAAATCCTTACTACACACCTTGTTTTAGAGGCCAAAAAACCCTTCTAGTTGCTTGAGAAGGACAAGTTTGGATACTTGGAAGAGATACTAAGTTCGCCATGGGGAGATTTCCATGGGGACTGATGCTTGGCTGCCCTGAGAAGTGAGTGCCGTGGAGGGGAGCCCGTGGGGTCAAGCATCTATGTATTCTCCTTGAATCCCATAACAAGTCTACCTCTCAAGTACCTAATGTCCTTGCCTACCATAAGAAATGTGTGAATGAGCATGATTGTATTGAGTCTAAGTTGAAATATCTTGTCTTCTTTGTTTGTCAAAAGTTGAATTGCACATCATTTCAAAAACAAGACAAATTGATTCAAAACAAGGTTAAACATAAGAACATTTCATCCAACAAGCTTCAAAACACCTTCAAACATGGTTGTCAAACATTGTTCAAAAATCTTGTCTCAACATTCATGTCACTTAGATTTAGGTTCATCCTAGGTTGCATTTTGCAAAGTTCATTGTCAAGTACCAAGGTTAGGTTCCACCTAGGTCATACTCCTTTTCAATATCAATAAGAGTCATCCATTTGCATGTGTCCTCTTGCATTAGAGTAATACCCTTGACATACATTCATATTTGCATACCCTAGGTCTCTTCATTAAGTTTAGGTCATTATCATATCATATTAGGGTCATTTGCATAGTAATTGTCCCTTTGCATATAGTGTCAAAACTAATTTTTGTCATACTTGAGTAATCCAAATCTTTGATAAACCCTAAGTCAATTTTAAGAAGTCTAGACCTTGTCAAACCTTTTCTCTTTTTGTTATCAATGTCATTTGGTCAAACCTAGCTTAGTATCCAAGCATATAGGGGAGACATTGTCATTTTGTCCTTTTGTCACTTGGTCCTTTTGTCCTTTGAGGTCTAGACATCATTCCAATTTCCTAAGGGTCTCTTTTTTAGATTTGCATTCCAAAAAGTGTGTCAAAATCTTGAAAAACAACCAAAAACATAGGTTGCATTCTTGCCATAGATTGCATTCTCATCTATTTTAGTTTGCATTTAGTTGCATATCATACATTATCCTTGAAAAATCCCAAAAACATTGCATAGTGACATGTCTATTGAAACAAGGTTCCAAGCACCAATGATGCAACAAAGTTTGACATATCAACCGACAATGCAATCACAATTCTATCCAACCCAACAACAAAGCAACATTGATCAAACTTTTTATGATGAAACAAGTCTCCAAATACAAAAACTAGAGGAGAAACTAGCTCAAGAAGAGGAGATATTGGAACAAAGAGTGAAAAACATTGAGAAGAATAGATCACAAATGTCCAAAATGTTTCAAAAATTTCAAGGTCGAAGTCCAAAGATTGAGCCAATTGATGTAAGATCTCTTCTTGAACGATCAGACATACCAGCTCTCCTCTCCCAAATAGAGATGATGAAACAATTTCAAGAAAAGAGACAACATCAATTTCAACATTATGTGCCTCCACAACAAGAACAAGAAGGTGTTTACTATCAATCAGATTTTCAACCAATACAACCAATGGTTCAACCAATTGTCCAACATATTCAACTAACACAACCAATAGTCTAATTTCAACAATATGTCCAACCAACTATACAATGTCCACAAATAGTTCAACCAATGGTGGAATATCAACAAGTTCAATCAACATATCAATGTCAACAACCACAACCAAACATTCAAAAACAAAGGTTGCAGCACACACCAACCCAAGTTTCAAACATGTCAGAACAATTGAACCAAGTTCAACATCAGAACATGACATTAGATCAGAACCAACTCCTTGCCAAACAAGTTCAAATTCCAGATACAATCATGTCAAAACCTCGAAAGAAAGGTGGCTTTATTGCAATGATCTTAAGTAAATTACCAAGTGAGTTCTTTGAAGAAGATCAAGATAATACAATTATGTCTAGCAATGCCTCATCCCCCCACAAACAAATTGACTCTCCAGTGGCATCTATCCCTACACCTCTAGAAGTTTCACAAGAACCTTCCATATTGTCCTCATCAAAAAATACACCCAAGGATGCAATTACCCAAGGGCTATCCATAATTGATTGCCAAGATAATCCAATTCATGATGCACATCCTTGTCATGTTTCAGAAATACAAGACCCAATGCCACCATGCACTTTATTGCCATTACCTATTTTAGAGGACCCCATTCAAAGTCCCTCTTCCTCATGTTCAAGCATTGATTCCTTGCCAGAATCCATCACAAATGTTCAAAATGCATTTCCTTTATGCCAAACCATTGATCCCTTGTCAGAATCCCCCATTCATATCCAAAGTCTAACCCCATGTCAAGAGGATAATTTAGAGCATAAAGAAACGCTTGTTAAAATAGATCAAGATCAAGATCCTGAAACCTTATCATCCCATCCAATTGTTGACCAGGACCCCATCTTCCCAGACACTCATGATGATTCCCCTATTCTTGTCCATCCTATCCAAAGTCCTATTGACACTCCTTTCCCTGAGCAAGATCAAGATGTCCCAGTCCATCCAATCCCAAATGATCCCCTTCGATTTCATGAAAACAATGTCCTTTCAAATCTCATTGACATTCCACTTCCTAAGAAAGATCAAGATATCCCTTCCATCCTTTCTGATGATCCCATTAAAAGTCAAGAGAAAAGCACCTTTAAAGAGGATTCCAATGATCTTCCTCCTTGTCAAGATCAATTTATTCCTTTAAATCCTCCACAAGATCCACTTGTTCCTCCATCTCCTTGTCCTAATCCAGCATATCCACTCCAAGGTCTCATTTCTTTTGATGATCCCATTATTTCTCCCATTCCATCTCTTGAAGAGCCTATCATTGAACCATGTCCACTACACAATCCTAGTCCCCCTCATGATCCTAATCCCCCTCATGATTCTAACATGTCAGTGCAAGATGTTCATGAACCCTCGACATGCACAATGGGTTCTTCCACTTTGGTGCACTCCGATCCACTTCAAGATCTCATTATTTCTCTCATATCATATCCACCTCATAATGGACTCTCGTCTTCTTCCCAAAGAAAAGAGTATCCTACAAGTCAAGATATTCATAAAGGAAAAGGAGTAGACCTTCATGAGAAAGAACCCCTCCATATCAAAGAAAATGTTAAGGGTCATGTCTACACAACTCACTCTCAAGACGTGAGTACCCCTACTAAATCCAACATCCCTTCAAAATCAAAACATATCCCTTCCCCATCATACTTTCCATCCATCTTAGGTCCTTATATTCCTTCATCCTTTATGCTAGGTCAGCAAAGGCACACATCTTTGAGTAAATTTCATCAATCCAAAATAACTCCATTTCATTCATATCCATCCATGCATTCATTTCCCCCTCCAAGCAATTTGGATGCCAAGTATAAAAGTCATAAGTCTAAAAATCCACATGTATTCAAGGATCAACATGTCCAATATAATCGACATGTCAAAACAAAGAACAATATGATCTATAAAGAAAAAGAACTATCCAAAAGGCCACAAAGGTCCATTCCTAAAAAACAAAAGTCAAAATCTATATGGGTTCCTAAATCCCTTTTGTAAGCAATGCACTTCAAGGAATCACAAAAGCATGAAAAATCAAAAACCATGTGGATCCCTAAGAGGCTCCTTGAAGCACAAAAGCCTAAAAAAACATCCAACTTGGCATCCAAAGTTGCTATTCCTCCATCCAACCCTCTCAAATTTGTTTCTCCATCACCTTCTTCATCCGTTTTGGGCCCTTATGTCCCAAAATCCATAGCCTTTCCTTCGTCAAAATCTCAATATCCAAAATACATCTTTCCTCCATCAGTCCATCACCCCTCAAGGTGTGTGCCAATGTCAATCTTGCCAACATTTCCATCCACTCAAGCACAATTCTTCCAATACCTTATCCATTATCCAATGCATATTTTCCATCCTTCGATCCCTTTGATCCCATCCTTTGCATAAATCCTTGCCTTAGTTTCATCTTATTTTCCATGTCCTTATCCTACCAATGTCTTTGAGCATACTTTTAAAGGTCATGGTCCATTTTTTTTTCAAGGCTACTATCCAAAAAAAAAGATGCTTGAGTCCTTCTTCCATCCCCTATCATGTGTCCATCTTCTATTGAAAAAGTTAAAATAAAAAAAAAAGTGAAAAAAGAAAAAGAAAAAAAAAAGTAAAGCAAAAATAATTCGTCCACTGGTGAAAACCTGGCAAACAGGCACCTTGGGCAAGTACCGTGATGAAAACCTGGCAAACAGGTTTCATGTGTAATCTATGAACTTCTTGCACACCACACTTGGGGGCAGGTATCCTCCTTCATATCCTATTGCCCTTCATTATCCTATCGAACCCCTATCATTACCCTTCATATCCTATTGTCCCTCATGTCCATTTCCTCTTTCCACCTTTTATCTTGACAAGGCTGATGATCTTCATGAGCATCATGCATCTTGTTTGCAGCTTTTAGTCTATCATAGCTTTTGGTCTTTATCCATTTTCTTATTATAACCTTTCATCCATATTCCCTAGCTTATTGAAACTTTCTACCACTATCCCTTAGCCTACCCCAACCTTCAGTCCATGTCCCTTATCCATTCTTGGTCTTGCTTATCCTATCCATATCTTATCACTATCCATACACTCTTTTTCATTCCTTGATCTTGATCTGACATAAGGATGCAAAATTTAAACATGGTTTCAAAAACCTCTTGACATGTCCCTCATGCCATGTCATTGCTTTACATTGTCATATCCAGTCTCTTGTCCCATCATGCCATAGCCCTTGAAAATTGCATCCGCATTGTCTCCATGATAAAAGGCCTTTGTCTTCCCTCTATCCACCATCATTTCAGAAAGCCTATTTATTCACTTGTCATATTCCTTTCCTTACTAGACACTGGAGGCAAAATCCCTAAAAATCAAATAACATCCTAAAATAATAAAAAAAAAAAAAATCAAATAATGTCCTGAAAAAATCCAAAAAAAGTCAAATAAAGTCCTGAAAAAATGACCACAAAAAAATTGTACACACTCGAAAAGAAAATATATATATATATATATATATATCCTCTTGGTGCATAAGATGGATCACTGAGTATACATCCAATGACACGCAATCACACACTGTGCTTTAATGAAATCATGCATAAACAGATGAACTTTTTCAATCAAACCAGACATTCAAACTGATCACAATTGTCATATCAATCGAATGTTAACATCAATATCATTTATCCTTGTCACTACTATCATACGTCTTATACAAGGTGTGGTATGCTCGAAACCAGACTGTGTCCTGTCTTAGATGGGGTACCGCATGTCTTGAAACTAGATAGCATGATCATCCTATCAACGCTTTCAACTTTTGACAATGAAGATCAAGATGTTTGTTTGACTTGTTGGAATTAGCGAGTCTTATCATTTATTGATTTATCTTCGATCATGTTCCTATGTTGCTCGATGATGTCACTGAGTGATTTAGAGTGACCAAGATGGTTCATGGTCCCTTTCTTTTTGTTGTGATTGTTGTTTGTGGAATGATTGTTACAAACTGGGGCAACTATATCATTGGGTATCTGTGATAAGTACGTTCGCTTTGTGAATGCCGCACATACCTCGACCCTTGATGTATGCACCCTAGGATGCTTCACTCATTCCTTGTGTGAGACATGTCTATCTTATGCAAAGGGAATGCATTATCGTCCTTGGCCTTCATTTTCCATGGTGCGCTGCATCCATTTTCCCATATCAAATAAAGGTTCTCACCTACTCTTTGTGCATTTGTGAAAGCAAGATTTTTCTTCATCATTAACACTTCTCCATCTAATTTCCTCTTACTAACATTTCTTCTGTCAGTCCTTGTACTCATCTTGGTTTAGTATTAGCATCATTCATTCAACTCTTTATCTCTAATCAATTAAGTATTCTTCTCTTTCATCATATTTTCACTTTCTAACATTTCTTCTCTTCTTTTTGAGAGATCATTCATTCCTTTCATACATAAAAAATCTCTCGAGGGGGCACCCACCTCTGTCCCTCGATCTACTGGGGCATGATCTTCTTAATTATTCTTTGAAACAATGCTCATAATCACATTGTCTCTATTGGATGTAATTAGGATTGATCATTGCATTTGTGCTTTCGTGATTGAGCTAGATTAGTATTTTGATTTGCTTGTGATGATTTCAATCACACTTCAAGTATTCTTGTGCTACAATCTTGTCTACTTGCTTTCATCTCATGTGTATGCACCAATTAATGTAAATCCTTGTCACTCTAAATGATATGTGGAATCAATGAGTTAAATGACAAGGATCAATGAGTTAAAATTTTGCTATAATTGATGATTTACTCTACCATGAATTCATGTGAAATACTCCAGTCGCCAGATGGAATGAGGAGGTCTCTAAATGCCATCGCTTTGCCAATGCGGTAAGCAGTCCTATGTTTGCCCTAATCTCGGGCATGAATGTGACATAGTATATCCCAAGTCCTGCTAATGTATCTTTGTCCGTGCTCCTGAGTCTATGTCGTAACATGAAGCAGTCTGATCGGTTCTCTCGCATGATCAATGGATACTGTCGACTCTGCATCACAATTGGGGCACATTTTGTCAGTTTTAGGGTTTTCTCCTACGGGTTGCATTTCCTCAGATTCATATCCAAATCAGGGTGTTTTTCATCTATTCTGACCTATCCTACCCTTATCCCCCCTTTCCGGATCATTTGCATGCTGTTTTTGACCTAAATTGAGTTCCCAGAGCACAACTGCGCCTGTGTGATGAGTCCTGCACCTATGTCACATAACCTGCACCTGTGTCCCCGTACACAAGCACAGAAGACCCTACACAAGCGCAAAATTCACCCTACACAAGCGCAGGAGTCCCTTTCTGCATCCCCTGTGGGCCCCGCAATGTCCCGCAAGCAAGTCAAATTCATAAAATTGAAAACATGGGTTTTTGAGATACATACCGCTGCTCCCGTGTCATTTGGTTGTCTAAATGTGCATACACGTTCTCTGAGGTGATCTGCCCTTGGAATGTTCACCATCTCTCTGCAAGTGTCCTTTTCCAGAGCAACAAATCCTCTTCTTGGGCTAGTGCAAATGAGCAAATTTCATTCTCTTTGCCTCATTTATAGATCTTTGTCAGTGCATAGATGGACGTGCACCCTCTCCATTTTATGTTGGTCACCGTCTTTTGCATCTTTGATTGCTTGTCCTTTGTGCATTCGGTCTCCGATTGTCAGTTTGTTTGCTCCTATCATTTTCTATCATTTTTATCGATCAATTGGCCTCTTCTCTGCATGTTTCCAGCCAATTCCTTGAGGGGGCATGCATATGTCATTGTCAGCGTCCGGGGCATTTTCATTATTGTTCTTTGAAACAATGCTTAAAATTGCATTGTCTCAAAGAGGGGCAAAATGTAGACACCTAAAAATGGTCAATGCTTGCGGAATCATACTTTAACATTTGCGCATTGCCTTATTTTAGGGTTTTTACGTCGCATTAACATTTCTCCTATGTTACGCACTTGGTTTTTATCATTTGCGAGCATTGAATCATTCTTCTGCATTCTTCATTTATCTCGCTCTTGAAATTGGTCTTGTCGACAACAATCTTCAGTCATGATTTTGGTCAATCTTATCCTGTCGCATCAATGTGCGTGCTAATTTGTCATCATTTTGGACATCGTCAATCCTAATTAGGGTTTTGTCCTCTTGTCAATCTTGTCATTTTGCGATCGATTTATCATCGATCGTTATCATTTTCAATCTTGTCATTTTGCATTATCATTTTAAATCTTGTCATTTTGCGATCAATTTGTCATCGATCATCGTCCTTCTCAATTGTGTTAATTTCAATCAATTTGTCATTATTTCTCATAAATTGGTGCATTTATCAATCAAAATTGTTTGTCAACATTGGTTCTTTGTCAATTCAAAATCATGATCGAATCAACATCAAATCAATTTTATATCAAGACCTAATTGTCGTCCTTGCATTCCTTTAACCTTGTTTGTCATTCTCTCTCCATTTTCTCCATCTAGGTGAAATAATTTACTTATTTATCCTAGGTCTTCGTGTCACAATTAAATGTTTAATTTAATTGGCTAACTAATAATTCCCTCTTTGTGAATTAATTAATAAATGAGAAATTATTAATTGATTTACCTAATTTCCTAATTTTTCATCAATTTCTAAATTCCCTCTTTGTGAATTAATTAATAAATGAAAAATTATTAATTAATTCACTATTTTCCTAATTCCTATTTTCCTCAATTTTCTAATTTCATTATTTCTAATTTCCTAATTTTCTAAATTTCCTAATTCCTAATTTCCACCTATTTTCTAATTTGTCAAATTCAATTTCCACCTAATTAATTTCTCTCTAGTTCTCCCTATTTTTGTGCTTCGGTGGAAGCATGAATTTCTCATGCATCATACTTTTGACATAGCAAGATGTCATAAGCTTCTAGTCTTCTAACCTTTGCATTGGCAATATGTCATAATTCATGACATAGAAAGTGTCATAACCTTCTTCTTTCCACTCAATTTTCCCATTTTGAAATCAATTGCCTCTAATATCAATTTCATGCTAATCTTGTCTTTTCTCCAATTTGTCTATAAATTGGATGAATTTCTTCAATCAAAGATCCCCAATTGATCGCATTTCTGATCTCCTTATAATCACATTATGGATCTAATAATCACTTTGTCGAATCAATCACGCTTTGAGTACTCTTGCGCTAATTGTCAATCTTGCTTTCACATTAGGTTTATGCACTTGAAGGTGAGATCCACAAACAAAAAGCTATTTGAAGAAGAAAGAAAGACAATGGAGCCGCATGAAGGAGATATTCAGATCTACATTTGGTTTGCTTAGCTTTTAATCTTGAATGTTTTGCTTTCATGTCTTTATTGAGTGTGTTTAGGATTGATCATTGCATTTGAGCTTTTGTGATTGAGCTAGATTAGTATTTTGAATTGCTTGTGATGATTTCCGATTTCCTATCTAGATTAATTGGTGAACCCGATGTGAAAATAGGAATTAGGAAAATAGTGAATTAATTAATAAATGAAAAATTATTAATTAATTCACTATTTTCCTAATTCCTATTTTCCTCAATTTTCTAATTTCATTATTTCTAATTTCCTAATTTTCTAAATTTCCTAATTCCTAATTTCCACCTATTTTCTAATTTGTCAAATTCAATTTCCACCTAATTAATTTCTCTCTAGTTCTCCCTATTTTTGTGCTTCGGTGGAAGCATGAATTTCTCATGTGTCATACTTTTGACATAGCAAGATGTCATAAGCTTCTAGTCTTCTAACCTTTGCATTGGCAATATGTCATAATTCATGACATAGAAGGTGTCATAACCTTCTTCTTTCCACTTAATTTTCCCATTTTGAAATCAATTGCCTCTAATATCAATTTCATGCAAATCTTGTCTTTTCTCCAATTTATCTATAAATTGGATGAATTTCTTCAATCCTGATCTAATAATCACTTTGTCGAATCAATCACGCTTCGAGTATTCTTGTGCTACAATCTTGTCTACTTGCTTTCATCTCATGTGTATGTTAGCATGAAATGGCACTAGGAGTTCTCTTGGCCCAACAGGATGAGAACGACAAAGAGCGAGCTATTTACTATATCAGCTGGACACTAGTAGGTTATGAGCTAAATTATTCAACTATTGAAAGGGCATGCTTAGTAGTGGTATTTGCAACACAGAAGCTCCGACATTATATGTTAAATCACCAAACATTGTTGGTTGCAAAAATTGATCCCCTAAAATACTTGCTTAGCAGAGCATCTTTGACGGGTCGCCTAGCAAAGTGGGTTATGATCCTTAGTGAATTTGATATTGAGTATATGGAGCGAAAGGCGATAAAAGGACAAGTCATTGCAGATCAAATTGCAGAAGCTCCTATTTATGATGATCATCCCATGTTGACTGATTTTCCAGATGAATCAGTCTTTGCTCTCACATCCTCTAATGAATGGAAGTTATACTTTGATGGATCCCATACCAAGTTCGGGTTCGGAGCAGGCATCTTGTTTGTCACTCCTCAAGGTGATGCTATTCCCAAGTCCTACAGGATAACTTTTCATTGTACCAATAACATTGCAAAGTATGAAGCATTGGTCACAGGACTCCAAGTAGCGGTTCACTGGCATATCACACATTTGCAAGTCTATGGAGATTCTCAATTAGTCATCCGACAAGTGAATGATGACTACAAAAAAAAAGATGAAAAGCTTATTCCCTATAAGCATATGGTAGATTTCTTCAAGACAAAATTCACGGCTATTCATTTCAGTCAAGTTCCAAGAATGCAAAACAAGTCGACAGATGCGATGGCTACGATCGCCTCCATGTTAAATATGCCAAACAATATGGACAAATGTGAATTTTTAGTCGAACAATTGTTGGTTCCTTCTTTTGACATTCCGACAGCAGATGTGGTGTGTGTTCTTGTTGGTCCCAGCTCCCATGGTACAATGATGTATATCAATATTTGAAATCCCAAACCTTACCACCTAACCTTTCCGCTAACCAATGCCGAGCCTTCATCCGACAGACAACCAAATATGTCATCATTGCTGACACCCTTTACCATCGTTCCTTTGACCATACCCTCCTCAGGTGTTTGGATTCTGATGAAGCACAAACGACTTTACATGAGGTTCACGATGGTATATGTGGGGACCATTTCAATGGTCTAAGCTTAGCCAAAAAGTTGATTCGTGCTGGGTATTAATGGCCCACTCTAGAAAAAGATGTTCATGATTTTGTTAAGAAGTGCTACAAATGCCAGATCCATGGAAATTACATTCATGCACCAGCCCAAGAGCTTCATTTTGTCATATCTCCGTGGCCCTTTTCTCAATGGGGATTAGATCTTATTGGCAAGATTCACTCGACATCTGCAAATGGACACAAATTTATCATTACAGCCACTGAGTATTTTACAAAATGGATCGAGGCTATCCCCATGACTTATATCACTGGTGTCCAAATTTCAAAATTCTTGCTGAATTATATCATATGCCGGTATGGGGTTCCTCTTGCCATAGTCACAGATAATGGTCATCCCTTCAAGAATAAAGATGTCAAGGAACTCTGTGAAAAGTTTCATATCCAACACCGTTTCTCCAGTCCATACTATCCACAGGGGAATGGTCAAGCCGAAGCATCAAATAAAATGATTATCAAGATCCTGAAGAAGGTTGTCAATGACACTGGTCAAGATTGGCATGTACAGTTGAATCCAGGACTATGGGCCTATCGCACTTCTATCCGCACACCTACTGGTGCAACACCTTATTCCTTGGTGTATGGTGCAGAAGCCATTTTACCCTTGGAAGTGGAGATTCCTTCCTTGCGTGTTTCCCTGCAACATCTGATTGATGATGAGACGCAAAAAGTCTCTCGGTTGCATTAGCTTGAGATGTTAGATGAGAAACGTCAGACAACCCTGACACATTTGCAAGCATATCAAAACTGTCTCCGTCACTCTTATAATAAGAAGGTCAAAGGGCGACACTTCGAAGTGGTAGATCTGGTTTTAAAGGCAAACCCTAAGAATGCACAGTCTACTGACATCATCAAAGGTAAGTTTGAACCTAATTGGGTTGGGCCTTTCATAGTGACTGCAGCCTATGGCTCGGGGGCATATCAGCTTGCCACTCTAGAAGGTGAACCTTTGTCTAATCCTATAAATAGCATGCACCTTCGCAAGTACTGGGCATAATTTTCTATCAGTACTTCTTCCAGTATGATCCTGAAAAAAATACAAAAAAAGAGGAAAAAGGCAAAAGAGAAAAAGAGCAAAAAAGTAAAGAAAAATAATTTACCCTCTAGTGAAAACCTGGCAAACAGGCGCTTTGGGAAAGTACCATGGTGAAAACCTGGCAATCAGGCGCCATGAGTAATGAGATCATTGCTCCATCATCTGTCATGACCTCTAGCTATGCTTTCTCTCAGCCGGTTTATCATGTCTATCTTTGTCTTGACCCAATGTTCTATTCCAGGCCTGTTATTGGTCAACACCATTGTCTTGCATACCCCAATTTCTTGTACATATGTTTTGGTCCCGGTCTATGTATGTCTTTCAGATGCACATTAGGTGCGTTCCCCTTGTCATGATCAATCACTGGAACTTTTGCATCCAAAAATGTCCTGAAAAAATCTCTTAAAAATTGAAAAATGTCCTGAAAAAAAAAAAAAAAAAAAATTGACAAAATGTCCTGAAAAAATCTCTTAAAAATTGAAAAATGTCTTGAAATAATCCAAAAAAATAAAATAAAATTGAAAAACGTCTTGAAATAATCCAAAAAAATCAAATAGAGTCCTCAAAAAAATGAACAAAAAATTGTAAAATCTCGAAAAGCAAAAAAAAACAAAACTACATAATCTCTTTGTGCATAGACAGATCACTGAGTATACATCCAACGACTCGCAATCCAACGTTGTGCTTTACTGAAATCATGCATTAATGATGAACTTTTTCACTCAAACCAGACATTCAAACTGATTAAAATTGTCTTATCAATCAAACATCACTATCATTCGTCCTTGGCACACTATCATGGGTCTTATACAGGGTGTGGTATACTCGAAACTAGACTGTGTCCTATCTTAGACGGGGTACCGCATGTCCTGAAACTAGACAACATGATCATCCTATCAGCACTTTCAACTTTTGACAATGAAGATCAAGATGTTTGTTTGATTTGTTGGAATTTTTTTTACTGATTTATCTTTGGCTTCGATCATGTTCCTATGTTGCTCGATGATGTCACTGAGTGATTTAGAGTGACCGGGATGGTTCATGGTCCTTTCTTTTTTTGTTGTGATTGCTATTTGTCTGTGATGTGTCTGTCTTTTGCAAAAAGGTTTGCATTTCGGCTCTGGCCTTCAATGCCATGATGCTATGCATCCATTTTGCTACATTAAAATAAAGGTTCTCACCTACAAAGTGCATTACTGAAAGCAATTTTTTCTTCGTCTTTAACTGTCCTCTATCTCATTTTCTTCTTACTAACATTTCTTCCATGAGTTCGGATAGTCAGTTCAGTCTAGTTCTCCAATCTCCACACATATGTTGTACCCTGCATCCATTTGGTTAGTACATTTGCATTACATCAAGCATCATATCAAGCATTTTATCCATTTCATATTATAAATGCATCAAAAACACATAAAAATATATATCCATACATGTTCCACAATGGTACATCAACAGTGCATAAGTCATCCATACAGGGAAAATAACATATGTCATAACATTGCATCCCATCATATCGATGCATATCATATCATATATCAACATAATATCGGAGTACAAAATTGGACTGTCTGTCCTAAGTATGGCCCATAGGCTGACTACAAAAGGCTGACTACAAAAGGCTGACTACAAAATGTCAAACTACATAATGTCCACTGTCTATCCTAAGGAGCATGTGCCTCTGTCACTGGGTGCTCCCTCTATCCTCCTCATCCCTACCATGTCTCACAGATGATGTCCCTCTTGGTCCTGGCTGTGGTGGTCTCATAGGTCCACTCACCCCCATGCTGCTCAATGACCTCTGAGAGCGTGCCCTGCTCTCTATCCTCGATCATGCCCGATATGAAGCTTCTCTCTGCTCTGGTGGAACTGCACTCTCATATAATGTCCTCCAATGGCGTATCTCCTCTCTGGTCTCTACCAGCATCTATGCCATCTCCCGTGCACTGGCATCCCGAATCGACCCAATATACTCAGTGACTCTCTGTTCTTCTCATTGTGCCTGCGCTATCGCTGTATCTCGAGCCGCTGTGAGACTGGCTATCTCCGCTCTGAACTGATCATTTTATCTCTCTAATGTCGCAATATGATCATGCTGACTCGCTATGGTAGCCCTGCACATCTCCATCTCCTCTATGCTAGTTGTCTCCGGCTCTATGGGTATATCCTGCAATGCCTCATGCTCGCTTGAATCTGGCTCATCCTCATCATCCCCCTCCTCATATTCGTCCTCGTCATCCCCCTCATCCTCATCACTGCCCTCATACTCCTCGTCCTCATCATCTCCCTCCTCCTCTCCTGTGAGTGGGAAGTCCTCCTGTCTCCTCGGTACTGGAATGTCCAGATCTGTCAATGGCACTAGTCATCATCGTGCAAACCATCTCTCATACTCCTCTGTCATCCCAGCGTCTGCCACATCTGATCTCCAATCCCACTATCTCTACTATAGCTGTGTGAAGTTAGCATATGCTATGTGTGGCTGAATCATACTCCCCCACTGACTCGTCTCTTTGTGAGATCGGGCAAAGTGTGCAGTCCTCCTAGGTACATCCTGCCTCTCTCCAAACTGTCGTCTAACTCTCTTTGGCAGGTACAACTCAATCACTCTCTAGCGATTCACTGGTCGCCCAATTAGGTACCTCTCCTGTCTACAATACGGTAGCTCATCCCTATCATCTGACCATCCAAGGCAATCACGATATGGTCTCCATGTGAACTCTCTCAATCTGTCTAGCTCGTGTCGCCAATACAATATGTATCCAAAAGGACCCTGTCTCAGTGCTTCCCCATAGCAGTACACATATGGTCGGTGTGGTACTACCTGTCTCTCTGTAATCGGTCAACATATGGCTATGTGCTCAAATGCCCTTACCTATAGCAATGTGACTCCACAGCTCAATGTCTGCACTCCCTGATATGCTATCTAATGCAACTGAAAATACAGCATAGCCAATACACATGGTCCCCATGCGTACACTGTCCCCTCTGTCGCCATCCACTCTAGCACTCTTCCCCATCCAATATGGAATCCATGTCCTCGTCTGTCTCCTGCTAGTAGACATGCTATCACCACTGCTATCACCACATATCGTCGATCATACTCTGATGCCATGGTCTCCCAGCCAATGTCCCTCTCTACGATATCCAGATCCTCTGTGTCGCACTCAAATAATCTACACAACACGTCTCTCCCTATCACTGGGTGCTCCCTCTATCCTCCTCATCCCTACCATGTCTCAAGTCCTACTACTATATCTCTATCCATGCTCCTGAGTTTATGTCGTAACATGAAGCAGTTTGGTCGGTTCTCCCGCATGATCAATGGATACTGTCGACTCTGCATCACAATTGGGGCACATTTTGTCAGTTTTAGGGTTTGCTCCTACGGGTTGCATTTCCTTGTTTCATGTCCAAATCAGGGTGTTTCTAATCTATTTTGACCTATCCTACCCTTATCCCCCCTTTTTGGATCATTTGCATGCTATTTTTGACCACAATTAAGTTCCCAGGGCACAACTGCGCTTGTGTTTTGTATCCTGCGCCTATGTGATAAGTCTTGTGCTTGTGTAACACAACCTGTGCCTATGTCCCCCTACACAAGCACAGAAGACCCTACACAAGCACAAAATTCACCCTACACAAGCGCAGGAGTCCCTTTTTGCATCCCCTGTGGGCCCCGCAATGTCCCGCAAGCAAGTCAAATTCATAAAATTGAAAACATGGGTTTTTGAGATACATACCGCTGCTCATGTGTTGTTTGGTCATCTGAATGTGCGTACATGTTCTCCAAGGTGATATGCCCTTGGAATGTTCGCCATCTCTCTACAAGTGTCCTTTTCCAGAGCAACAAATCCTCTTCTTGGGCTAGTGCAAATGAGCAAATTTCATTCTCTTTGCCTCATTTATAGATCTTTGTCAGTGCATCAATGTAGACATCTAAAAATGGTCAACACTTGCAGAATCATACTTTAACATTTGCGCATTGCCTTATTTTAGTGTTTTCGCATTAACATTTCTCCTGTGTTACGCACTTGGTCTTTATCATTTGCGAGCATTGAGTCATTCTTCTGCATTCTTCATTTATCTCGCTCTCAAAATTGGTCTTGTCGACAACAATCTTCAGTCATGATTTTGGTCAATCTTATCCTGTCGCATCAGTGTGCGTGCTAATTTGTCATCATTTTGGACATCGTCAATCCTAATTAGGGTTTTGTCCTCTTGTTAATCTTGTCATTTTGCGATCGATTTATCATCGATCATTATCATTTTCAATCTTGTCATTTTGCATTATCATTTTCAATCTTGTCATTTTGCGATCAATTTGTCATCGATCGTCGTCCTTCTCAATCGTGTTAATTTCAATCAATTTGTCATTATTTCTCATAAATTGGTGCATTTATCAATCAAAATTGTTTGTCAGCATTGGTCCTTTGTCAATTCAAAATCATGATTGAATCAACATCAAATCAATTTTATATCAAGACCTAATTGTCGTCCTTGCATTCCTTTAACCTTGTTTGTCATTCTCTCTCCATTTTCTCCATCTAGGTTAAATAATTTATTTCTTTATCCTAGGTCTTCGTGTCACAATTAAATGTTTAATTTAATTGGCTAACTAATAATTCCCTCTTTGTGAATTAATTAATAAATGAGAAATTATTAATTGATTTACCTAATTTCCTAATTTTTCATCAATTTCTAAATTCCCTCTTTGTGAATTAATTAATAAATGAAAAATTATTAATTAATTCACTATTTTCCTAATTCCTATTTTCCTCAATTTTCTAATTTCATTATTTCTAATTTCCTAATTTTCTAAATTTCCTAATTCCTAATTTCCACCTATTTTCTAATTTGTCAAATTCAATTTCCACCTAATTAATTTCTCTCTAGTTCTCCCTATTTTTGTGCTTCGGTGAAAGCATGAATTTCTCATGCGTCATACTTTTGACATAGCAAGATGTCATAAGCTTCTAGTCTTCTAACCTTTGCATTGGCAATATGTCATAATTCATGACATAGAAAGTGTCATAACTTTCTTCTTTCCACTCAATTTTTCCATTTTGAAATCAATTGCCTCTAATATCAATTTCATGCTAATCTTGTCTTTTCTCCAATTTGTCTATAAATTGGATGAATTTCTTCAATCCTGATCTAATAATCACTTTGTCGAATCAATCACGCTTTGAGTATTCTTGAGAAATCATCTTGTCTACTTGCTTTCATATCATGATCATGCACTAGTAGGTGAGATCCACAACAAAGCTATTTGAAGGAGAAAGAAGGACAATGGATCCGCATGAAGGAGACATTCAGATCTGCATTTGGTTTGCTTAATTTTCCAATCTTGAATGTTTTGTTTTCATGTCTTTATTGAGTGTGTTTAGGATTGATCATTGCATTTGAGCTTTCGTGATTGAGCTAGATTAGTATTTTGATTTGCTTTGATGATTTTCGATTTCCTAGCTACATTAATTACACATAGCTAGGAAATGTGGAAATCATCAAAGCAAATATCAAAATACTAATCTAGCTCAATCACGAAAGCTCATTGCAATGATCAATCCTAATTACACTCAATAGAGACATGAAAAGCAAACATTCAATAACTAAAAACTAAGCAAACCAGATGCAGATTCGAATGTCTCCTTCATGTGGTTCCATTGTCCTTCTTTCTTCTCCAAATAGCCTTTGTTTGTGGATCTCACCTTCAAGTGCACACACATGAGATGAAAGCAAGTAAATAAGATATTGGCGCAAGAGTACTCTAAGCATGATTGATTCAAAAAAGTAATTCAAACAAGTGATTATTAGATCGAGATTGAAGAAATTCATCCAATTTATAGATAAATTGGAGAAATGATCAAATTAGCATGATAGTGACTCGAATGGAAATTCAAATCAAGAATAGTAAATTTATGACATGTGTATGACAAATTGCTATGCAAGGATTTATGACGATTTATGACAACTTTCTATGCAAGGATTTATGACAAGATTTTGAAATAGAAATAGACATTTAGGAATTTAGGAGAAATTAGAAAATTAAGTTGGAAATAATGACTTGGAATTTAGGAAATTGATGAAAATTAGGTAAATTAATTAATAATTTCTCATTCATTAATTAATTTACAAAAATAGGAGGAAATTAATTAGCCAATTAAATAAACATTTAATTGTGACAAGAAGACTTAGGATAAATAAATAAATTATTTAACCTAGAGGGAGAAATGACAAACAAGATTAAATGAATAAATCATAAAACCCTAGAAGATGAATTAGAAATTGAAAGACGACAATTAGGTCTTGACAAAGGATAATTGATATCAATTCGATCATGATTTTGGATTGATAAATGATTCATACTGATAAGTGATTTGATTGATAAATGCGCCAATTGACGAGGAACAATGACTAATTGATCCAAATTGACATAATTGAAAAGGACAAGGATCGATGACAAATCGATTGTAAAACGACGAGATTGACAAGTTGATAAGAGATTGACAAGATCGACCAAAATCATGATTAAAGATTGTTATCGACAAGACCAAATTCGAAAGCAAGACAAATGAAGAATGCAGAAGAAGGACTCGATGCTCGCAAATGATAAAGACCAAGTGCGTGACATAGGAGAAATGTTAATGCGACGCAAAAACCTAAAATAAGGCAATGCGCAAATGTTAAAGTATGATTCCGCAAGCGTTGACCATTTTTAGGTGTCTACATTTTGCCTCTCTTTGAGAAAATGCGATTCTAAGCGTTGTTTCAAAGAACAATAATGAAAATGCCCCAGACAATGACAATGACATATGCATGCCCCCTTGAGGAATTGGCCAGAAACATGCAGAGAAGAGGCCAATTGATCGATAAAAATGATAGGATCGAACAGACCGTTAATCGGAGATCGGATGCATGAAGGACAAACAAAAGAAGATGCAAAAGACCACGACCAACATAAGATGGATAGGGTGCATGTCCATCTATGCACTGACAAAGATCTATAAATGAGGCAAAGAAAGTGAAAATTGCTCATTTGCACTAGCCAAAGAGGAGAATTTGTTGCTCTGGAAAAGGACACTTGTAGAGAGGTGGAAAACATTCCAAGGGTAGATCACCTCAGAGAACGTGTACACATGTACAGATGACCGGACGACGCGGGAGAAGCGGTATGTATCTCAAAAACCCATGTTTTCAATTTGATGAATTTGACTTGCTTGTGGGACATTGCGGGGCCCACAGGGGATGCAGAAAGGGACTTCTGCACTTGTGTAGGGTGAATCATGCGCTTGTGTAGGGTCTTCTACGCTTGTGGAGGGGGACACAGGCATAGAATAGGTGACAAAGGCACAGGATACACAACATAGGCGCAGTTGTGCCCTGGGAACTCAATTTAGGCCAAAAACAACATGCAAATGATCCAGAAAGGGGGGATAAGGGTAGGATAGGTCAGAATAGATGAAAAACACCCTGATTTGGACATGAAATGAGGAAATGCAACCTGTAGGAGAAAACCCTAAAACTGACAAAATATGCCCCAACTGTGATGCAGAGTCGATAGTATCCATTGATCACGCAAGAGAACCGACCAGACTACTTCATGTTACAACATAGACTCAGGAGCACGGATAGAGATACATTAGCAGGACTTGGAATATACTATATCACAACATGGGGGTGAAAGGACCAATGAGACCACCACAGCTAGGACCTTGGATAGGAGAGACATCATCCTTGAGACATGGCAGGGATGAGCAGGACAGAGGGAGCACCCAGTGACAGAGGCACATGCTCCTTGGGACAAAGACAGATGTAGTTTTGACATTATGTAGTCAGCTTGCGGGCCATACTTAGGACAGACAATCCAATTTTGTACTCCGATATTATTTGGATATATGATATGATATGCATCGATATGATGGGATGCAATGTGTTATGACTTATGTTATTTTCCATGTATGGATGACTTATGCACTGTTTATGTACCATTGTGGAACATGTATGGATGTATGGATGTATTTTTTTATGTGTTTTTGATGCATTGATAATATGAAATGGATAAAATGCTTGATGTGATGCTTGATATAATGCAAATGTACTAACTAATGAATGCAGGATGCATCATATGTGTGTGGAGAAATTGGAGCACTAGACCGAACTGACTATCCGAACTGACGGAAGAAATGTTAGTAAGAAGAAATGAAATAGAGGACAGTTAGAGATGAAGAAAAACTTGCTTTCACTAATGCACTTTGTAGGTGAGAACCTTTATTTTAATGTAGCAAAATGGATGCGTAGCATCATGGCATTGAAGGCCAGAGCTGAAATGCAACTCTTTTTGCAAAAGACAGACACATCACAAACAAACAACAATCATAACAAAAAAGAAAGGGACCATGAACCATCCCGGTCACTCTAAATCACTCAGTGAAATCATCGAGCAACATAGGAACATGATCGAAGCGAAATCAGTAAATGATAAGATGCACAAATTCCAACAAATCAAACAAACATCTTGATCTTCATTGTCAAAAGTTGAAAGTACTGATAGGATGATCATGCTGTCTGGTTTCAGGACATGCGGTACCCCATCTAAGATAGGACACAGTCTGGTTTCGAGTATACCACACCCTGTATAAGACCCATGATAGTGTGCCAAGGACGAATGATTTTGAGGTTGATTGATATGACAATTCTGATCAGTTTGAATGGCTGGTTTGATTGAAAAATTTCATCTGTTTATGCATAATTTCATTAAAGCACAGTGTTGGATTGTGTATCATTGGAGGGATGTGCAGGGATCTGTCTATGCACAAAAGGGATCATTTATTGCAAAATGCTTGTTTTTTGGATCAAAATACTAAAATACTAATCTAGCTCAATCACGAAAGCTCAAATGCAATGATCAATACTAAACACACTCAAAATTCCCTCAAATCAAAAAACAATTACCTATATGAAATCATGGAGAAACACTGACAATCTTATCCTGTCGCATCAATGTGCATGCTAATTTGTCATCATTTTGGACATCGTCAATCCTAATTAGGGTTTTGTCCTCTTGTCAATCTTGTCATTTTGCGATCGATTTGTCATCGATCGTTATCATTTTCAATGTTGTCATTTTGCGTTATCATTTTCAATCTTGTCATTTTGCGATCAATTTGTCATCAATCGTCGTCCTTCTCAATTGTATCAATTTGGATCAATTTGTCATTATTCCTCGTAAATTGGTGCATTTATCAATCAAATTATTTATTAATTCAAAATCATGATCGAATCAACATCAAATCAATTTTATATCAGGACCTAATTGTCGTTCTTGCATTTCTAATTCATCTTCCAAGGTTTTATGATTTATTCATTTAATCTTGTTTGTCATTTTCCCTCTAGGTTAAATAATTTATTTATTTATCCTAAGTATTCTTGTCACAATTAAATATTTATTTAATTGGCTAATTAATTCCCCCTCTTTTTGTGAATTAATTAATGAATGAAAAATTATTAATTAATTCACCTAATTTTCTAATTTCATCAATTTCTAATTTCCTAATTTCCACATCATTTCTAATTTTCTAATTTCCTAATTTCTAAATTTCCTAATTCCTAATTTCCACCTATTTTCTAGTTTGTCAAATTCAATTTCCACCTAATTAATTTCTCTCTAGTTCTCCCTATTTGTGTGCTTCGGTGAAAGCATGAATTTCTCATGCGTCATACTTTTGGCATAGCAAGATGTCATAAGCCTCTAGTCTTCTAACCTTTGCATTGGAAATATGTCATAATTCATGACATAGAAGGTGTCATAACCTTCTTCTTTCCACTCAATTTTCCCATTTTGAAATCAATTGTCTCTAATATCAATTTCATGCTAATCTTGTCCTCTCTCCAATTTGTCTATAAATTGGATGAATTTCTTCAATCAAGGCCCCTGATTCCCAACTAATCACTTTTTCGAATCAATCACGCTTTGAGTACTCTTGCGCTAATTGTCAATCTTGCTTTCACATTAGGTTTATGCACTTGAAGGTGAGATCCACAAACAAAAGCTATTTGAAGAAGAAAGAAGGACAATGGAGCCACATGAAGGAGATATTCAGATCTGCATTTGGTTTGCTTAGTTTTTAATCTTGAATGTTTTGCTTTCATGTCTCTATTGGATGTAATTAGGATTGATCATTGCATTTGAGCTTTCGTGATTGAGTTAGAATAGTATGTTGATTTGCTTTGATGATTTCCAGATTCCTATCTACATTAATTGGTCATAATCGCCAAAACACTGCACACTTTATCCCATACGTACACTGTCCCCTCTGTCACCATCCGCTCTAGCACTCTTCCCCATCCAATAGGGAATCCATGTCCTCATCTATCTCCTGCTAGTAGACATGCTATCACCACTGCTATCACCACATATCATCGATCATACTCTGATGCCATGGTCTCCCAGCCAATCTCCCTCTCTACGATATCCAGATCTTCTGTGTCGCACTCAAATAATCTGCACAACGTGTCTCTCCCTGTCACTGGGTCATACTCTACCATCTCTCCATGAATCCACATTAATTTCATGTGTATGCTGGATTCAGAGAAATAATGTATGATTCCTATCTACATTAATTTATGTCAGGTTCACCAATTAATGTAGATAGTGTAGGATTTGAGAAATACAAATCTACAGAACCCAAAGAAACCTGTCACAGAGAAAGAGAGAGAACGAATACAAGGGTTTTGGCTCTAACAAAGTGAAAAGATTTCTTATCAGAGAAAAATGAATCAAGAGAATTGACAATAATACAAGAGATCAATCCTTACAAAGGAGATCAACACCGAAAGGAAAACCTAACCCTTAAGATAAGCTACAATGCAGCTACAAACAATGCAGAAGAAAGCAAAGGAACTACAATGCAAAAGAGGGTCCCGGCAACAAGGCCTGATCAGGTACCCGAATACAAGAAAATATCTATAAAGCGGAGTAAAGGAGAAAACCCAGTGGGAAAAAAACTCCTCTCCAAAAACAGATAAAGAATCATGCTAAAAAGAAAACTTGAAGGAAGGAAGGCCTCACTGAGACCCCCCAAGGACAACTTCCTTCACCCCAAGAATAGAGCGCAACTGAAGATAGTGCGGAGATGCCAAAGGTTTAGTGAAGATGTCTGCAACCTGCTCCTCTGTAGGAATATACTCCAAGATGAGAGAACCATCTTGAATCAACTGTCTGATGAAGTGCATGTGGATTTCAATGTGCTTTGTCTGCTGATGCTCCACTGGGTTGCGAGAAATGTGAATGGCACTCTGATTGTCACACCAAAGAATAGTGGAACAATCTGGAGGAAACCCAAACTCTGTCATCGACTGCCGAAGCCATAAAACCTCCTGACTGGCTAACACTGCTGCACGGTACTCAGCCTCTATAGATGATAATGCAATAGTAGACTGCTTCTTGCAAGACCATGTAATAGGACCAGAACCAAGGCAAAAAATGAAGCCAGAAGTAGACTTCCGATCATTGACATCACCAGCCCAATCGGAGTCAGTGAAGCCAATGATGTGAGGGGATCCTGAAGTGTAGTGAATGCCATAATGAGTGGTGCCCCGAATGTACCTCAAAATACATTTGGCTGCTTGCCAATGGCTCTCATGAGGATCATGGGAGAACCGAGAGATAAGGCCAACCGCAAAGGAAAGATCAAGACGAGAATGGGTTAGGTACAACAAACTGCCAAACAACTGCCTGTATAAAGTGGGGTCTACTGAAGGAGTAGAGCACGTGGAAGACAAAACAACACCTGACTGAAATGGAGTGGGGGCAGACTTGCAATCAAGCATACCAAATCACTGAAGCATATCAAGAGCATACTTCTCCTGAAATATGGAAATCCCATCCGAAGACTGAATAACCTGTAGACCCAGAAAGAAGTGCAAGAGACCAAGATCTGTCATCTCAAACTGCTCCATCAAAGCTCTCTGAACATTTTGAATCATGGAGGATGAGATACCTGTAATGATAAGATCATCTACATATAGCAAAAGAA